>NW_020897767.1:3086915-3506915 GCF_003984885.1 Neopelma chrysocephalum
CCAATATGCATAGTTCATTAGAGTAGTTAGGGAATACTATTTTTAAAGTAAAGCTAAAAGTCATACCTGAGGTTTGAAAGTAAAAGCAGTTGACTGGCAAGATTTAAATCTCTGTCTCTGCGGTTTTGTTTTCTCAAACAGATTAAGTGAGCGAGTCACCTCACACCTAAAATGTGTCTCAATTTGTGTTTGTTCTGCTTTTTTATTGCCAAGTTTGAAAATTAATAATTCAATGTTCTAATATTAGCTGTCATCTTAGCTGTGATAAAATTAATAATTCATCAAACCGATATCAAACAAATGGCACCTTTTTATGCTGGATGAGGAATACACTTTGCTGCATTTGTGGAGCTAAATTTGGTGAGATTCGCCACTTTATTTCAAATGAAATCATATTCTACCAATTAATATATCATTTTATCATCTTCACTCACCCTGAAATTACCTCTAAGGAAGGCTGTTGCACAGCCACACAGGTTTTATTTTTACAACATATTTTTTCCACATGAGCCACAAGAACAGTGTCTTTTTGAAAAACCAAGAATCTTTCACTCATTTTTGAGCCTTTTCCTTCTGATCATGCACTCCCAGCTTTTCCAGGGAAAGTATCCACCATACCTGCAGTGCTCTGGCCAAATTCCAATCCGAAAATTACACTCAGCCTGTCTAAACTCTTGCTGGAGTTTTATTTGGAGAAGGTTTCCTCCATTGCCTCAGTTGTTGGGGAGTGTTGTGAGTGCTGCTAAGCAGGTGCTGGTCCTCTCAGCAGGAGCTGACTGGGCTCCAGCAGTAGGTGAAGGGATTTCCAAGTGTGGAGAGCAGCTTGTGCTAAATTTGCAAAGTGTTTGGAGATCCTTTGGGGTGATAGGTGCCATGTAAATGTAAGGTCACCGCCGTTATCTGGGGTGCAAATGCATCCAGGGCTGTGATTTGAAGCTTAGGGGGATGGGGGGGGAATGAAGAAACAGAAAACAAACAAAAAAAAAGGAGGGGAAAAAAAAGTAAAAAAATAAAAAGAGAAAAAAAGAAGGGAAAAAATATAAAAAAGGGATACAAGAAGGGGAAAAAAAAGTAGGAAATAAAAAAACAAGGGGAAAAAAGAAGGGAAAGAAAAGGAAAGGAAAAAAATTAAAAGAGAGAAAGGTTTCTTGAAAACGTTTCCCACATATCCTGACACATGTTTGAAATTCAGTTCACTAGAGCATGTGCCTTCCCCAAAGGGTGGTTTCATAGCTTAAAAGATGTGCAGGAAAATGCCCTCCGAAGAGGAAACCCGTCAGGAGGATGGAGCAGGGACAGATTGTGGCTGGTCCTGGGCAGGTGAGGAGATCAACACATAGTTCAGAGCTCACTCCTCTGCTGGTCTCCCTGTCCCAGCATGGGACAGCTGTGATCCTGTGAAAAAGGGGGACAAAGGAGAAAGAAGTGCTCCTGCCTCTGCTTCTAAGCAGAGAATCACTGACTTGAATTAGAAGGGACTTTAAAGCCCACCTCATTCCAACGTCCTGCCATGGGCAGGGACACCTTCCACTATCCCAGGTTGCTCAGAGCCCTGTCCAACCTGGCCTTGGACACTTCCAGGGATGGAACAACGATGCTGCACAAAATTAACACCTCACACACAATTTCTACCCATGCTGTGCCAGACTGTGGATGACAAAGTTGCCCTCTTCTTGTCTTACTGTAAAGTGGGAGCATTAAACAGTAAATTACTTGGTTTCTGCTTTTTTAGGCTTTTCAAATGTTTGTGTACTTAACAAATACTCCTCCCTTCACCAGGAAATATCAATTCAGTCCTTACAGAAAACTCACTAATTTAAACCATTTAAACCACTGCTGCATAGCACTCAGAAACTCCTGACCCCTGTATTTAGGAGCTGGTACCACATCTTGCTGCAAGTTCAGCTCCACATTTTTCCATCTTTTCTTCATATTTAGAATCATCATAGAGTCATAGAAAAGTTTGGGTTGGGAGGGACTTTAAAGCTCATCTCATTCCACCCCCTGCCATGGGCAGGGACACCTTCCACTAGACCAGGTTGCTCCAAGCCCCATCCAACCTGCCCTTGCAGGTGCAATATTGCATAAATCACATTGAAATATTACATATATCACATTCCATTTTGCTTTATCTCCATATGACATCATAACTGACCTGCCTCTTCCCAATACTGTAACCAAACTCTCATCACCAACTTATTCTCCCTTTGTTTTTCTTCCCTTTCTCTTTTGCTTCTACTCAGCTCCTGTATGAACACCCAATTGGATGACAAGGGATTGGGATCACTGTCACTTAAAGGGACAGATTTTCTAAAGGAAATTGAACCCGAAAGGTTGGATTCCGTGGGGAAATTTCAGATTGACAAATTTTCTGAATGGATCTCTCCTAACCTTGTTGCATATAATATATGCATGTATTGAGCTTAATTTTTGGTTAGTATCAAAATGTATTGATCTGCAAGATAAATATTGACTTGACCTCGCTTTCTCTCAGTCTATATTTACTTCTTGAGTCAATAAGTCCAGAAACTGATCTGACAGGAGTCAATAATGGCTTAAAATTCTCAAAAAGGCAGCTTTGCTCTAAGGTTACAATTCTTTATTTTAAAGTTACTGCCTTAAATACATAAAATGCTCAGGAGGACTTAACACTTTACTGCACAAAGCTATTGGGGAAATGTTCAAATACCAGGAGACCTTGATGTGACTTCAGGCCAACTGTGCCATTTCAACACTGGCCAAGCTACACTGCAAATATTTTAATGGTGACCTACTGTAGTCCATCTTTTGCCCTGTGTCTCCTAAAAAATTTGAGCTTATCTCTGGAGGTTATGCCTGTGTATCACTGATTGGATTTGTCAGGGCTAAATTGTCTCCAGCCTTGGGAAAATGCAAAGCTTGCCACTGGGTAAACGTTGTCATCATGAGAATGCCCTCCCTGCCTTAATTTCTCTGCTTAGTGAGGTGGTAATTAACCCAGCAAGATTTTTAGTGTCAAATGGGATCATGTTCTTTCCCTTTCCTCCTGTGTGGTGGCCAAGTCTCCATTGGATACTACAGCCTTCATCCCTATTGTCTCATGGTGGCCTTTTAGCAAAGTTCTTCATGATTCAGTAGCTCAGTTTCTGATTTTTGGGGTTCCTTATGGAGAGCTTTCATTAGGAGTTAGTTTAACAACTCAGTTATTTGAGCACAGCGTTGCTCTAATATCTGAGAAAGTGATTTTAATTGAGGTAAGGAAAACACTGACGATGTCAAGTATTGCTCTGTCCCCCAGAGACTGGTCACCCTTCTGTGAAGTGCAGGAAAAACAACTAAAATTAAGAGAAAACAATAAAATGAAGAGAACACAGACGAGAAAAAGACACTGAAGATTGATCCAATATTGCTTTATAGGATGAAACTGTCAAATATTCCTTTTCTCCCACTCTTAAAGGAACTAAGAAGTGTGTCAGGTATTTTTAAGTGTTGCTGATGTAGGGCAGAAAAAAAATTGGTCTATATTTTTTCCCGGGAAAGAGTCCAAAATTTAAAATCCGCAGTTTTCTTTTAGATTTTTGTTCTTTTAAGGCTTTATTTGTCTTTTTTCAACATTTTTTTATATATGTAGCTTTTAAAGCAGATGTAGTACAAGACCCTAGTTTGGTATTAAAATAGTCTTATGCTGATACTCATTTATCTGCTTATTTTAAAAGTAGGTGAAGCATGAAGCGAAGCATGTAATAGACCTAAGAACACATAGGTACAATTAAATGGGGAGGAAAACAATTACTTGTCATTCTTGCTGTGCTAATATTACACAGAAAGGACTACCAATGGCTGGAAAACAGTTTTCCAAGCTGAAGGGAGGGGGAAAAGAAGGTGGAAAATCTCCCATATCCCAAATTCCATGGGTGCAGAAACCCACGTGAGCATGGACAAAGCAAAATTCCTAAAATCAGAGGAAAACTGCCACAGCAGAATTCTTAACAAGCCAGGAATCATTGCACGGATAGCGTGAGATGTTTTTTCCAGTCCCTGCTACTGGGAACTTGAAGGAAGGTTTCTCTCACTCACCCATCCCAAAGCTGTTCCATGGAGTTATTTGCTTTAATTAAACACAGAGCTCTGGTAATTCCCTCATCCTTGGGCAAAAGCTCCAGTCTTGGGCTGTGTAAAGAGTTAACAGAGTATGGAGTGAGTCCAAGTGCAAAGACAGAAAGGGGTAGGACAAGGCAGAGCTGGGGTAAGGAAGGTAAAGATGGGTGTCCCCCTTCCCACCAGCCTGCCCTCACTGCCACTGAGCTCGGGAAAACCTCATTCCAAAGAGGAATGAACTCTTATAGTTTCTAACTAAGATGAGGAGTCCTTTCCTAGAACTGAAAAATAAAATGAAATAAATCATTCCTGACCCGAACAGGGAAATTTCTATGAAAAGAATCCCTGATTTCAGGAATCTGCAGCCTCCTGATGCAAAAAAAAAAAAAAAATTCTTTGCTGAAAACTTTCCAGCAGCCTCTGCGATTTTAATTAAATAGCAAAGACCGTGTGTCGAAATTCACAGTCTCCATCCCCATTTACTAGTGGGTGTTGAAAAATAACATAAAAAAAAAAAGACACTTAAAAAAAAGTTTACTCTTTACTCAGCAACTTGAACAGATTTCAAGTCATTTTGTAGTTGGGAGGAATGCTCACAAAGACAGAGATTTTCTTAACTGAGATCATCAGAGCCCAGAGCTGAAGAAATTGTGCAACTGAGAAATGTATTCAGGCTCAGTTCACAAAAATTATTTACTCCTCAAACTATTCATTCACACCTACAAGAAAAAAAAAAATTTAAAAAAAAGAGGTTTAGAGAAACTATCTCCCCTGATATCTTCAAGATGATGATCAGAGCAAGGGGCCTGATTTTCTCCAGCAGCCAAAGGCAGGAAAGTGCTCGTCCGAGGCCCTTTAATTCAATAGGTCCCCGAATTGTGCCTTTGCATCCTCATTGCCTGATACTCGCAGGAGGGAAAGGCGGATTTTCATTTTCTGTGCTCTAACTTTCTAATAAACAATAAGCAGATCACAGCCTCCCTCTTTTGTGCGGGTGAAAATAAGCATTTTTTTTATTATTATTTTTTTAAATATTACAAAAAGGGACAATATGCTAAAAATATGCAGCGAACAAATATCATCTGTACAGACTGGAAGAGAACCTTCATAAATTAACCTTATTAGTGCATTACTGTAAGCGAATGCCAAAAAAGCTCCTAATTTGCATTAAGATAGATTTTTCAGGTTGGCTGCATGATTTAATTAAAGAAAAGATTAAGAATCATTAAACAAGCTGCTCTACCTTGCAATAACAGAATTTATATCTGATTCAGGTTAACGAAAACACAGATGGTGATTCAGTAACTGTTGAGTTGCTGTAACAGAATGAAAATGATCCCATTAGTTCTCTGGAAATGTGAGGGAATTTGAAAATTAGCATGCAGATACATTGTATGGTGCTAGACAGCTTGGTCTGCTTGGATCATCACTGATTACTCTTTGTTTGGGTTGGCAACACTGAACTTAATAAATGAAAAAATGTTCCAGTATACCACAGTTGGAAACTGTTCAAGGTTGAAATAGGTGTGCAGACTTTCAAGAAGAGAGAGTTAAGTAAACAAATGTCAATCAATTTGGGGCTGGCAGCGTTTTTTTCTCCCAGAATGTCTGTTCTTGAGAAGCAAGTGTCATCAAAATTGAAATCCTTTGCTTGATACATATGTTCATGTGGTATTTATTATTACAAAGGTATTTTAAATGCGGATCATTCATTTACAAAGGAGCCTCGACAGTGTTTTGATGCTAAAAGTGGAGAAGAGCTCTTAGGAAAATGAATGTCACTGACAAAGAAATCAAACTTGCTGCAAAGGGAGGTTGTAACAGGAGGAGCTGCAGAACACAGGTAAAACCCCTTCTAAATATTGCAGCAGATTCCCTAAGGCCCATAAATGATCACTGTCACCCCATCTGGGAGAGCAGAGCCTGGGCAAGTGCAGAGTCATTTTGTTCAGCATATGACACTTCCAAGGCGCTCTGGCAGAGATAACTCATTATCTAGTTTATAATACCTGAATCACAGCAACCTCGGGGCTGGGAGCAGGAGATCTGGAGGATGGATCTTGCCGAGAACAGAGCACACACTCAGATCTACACAAAGTTTTCAAACGTATATAGTGACTCATTCCATGGCAGTAACACTTAGACAGCAGAACAGGAGGGTGTCTTCTCCTCCTAAGAGGTTATTTTTCCTTTTCTTTTTGACTTCTTAATTTTATTGCGAGTGACTTCAAGGCCAAAAGGTTGTGCGTGGGGTGTTACAACAAAAACGAGGTTGTAACACTCAGACTTTTAGGTTAAAATGTTCTTTGCTTATCACGTGTTAAGATCTTTCAGAAATGATGTAATGCACCAGGGACTGTGGCGCTACATTTGCAAACCACCTTTTTTTTAATCATTAATTGACATCATATAATAATGTCCAGCTCACTACTCCCAAAGTGATGGCAATTAATCTTGTGGAAAAAAAAAATGACATTTTTAGCTTTTAGCATAGAAAGGTCATAAACAGGTTGTCTTTGGTTTGACTGGATTTTAACCATCTGATCAAAGTTTTTTTTTTCTTTGACGTTTCTTGAACATTACCTTGTTTTTTTTAACACTTACATATTTCAAGATTTGTATTTAAGAGAGATAGCCTCAGCAACTTGGCAGCATTTAAAAGCACACATGTTATTACAAACAAGTGTGTCTTAGTTACAAACGAAACCTTTGCTGTTCTTCCACGAGCAGCACTTTTTCTTTTTATGGCTTTAGAAACTGTGAGCGATGGCACCACAAAACATTGATTTTTAATATTTTTTTTTTTTCCTCTCTCATTTCTGAGCCGTGGTTTGTTCTCAAACAAGGTGAACCACAGGGAAAAATATCATTAAATATTTTTCTCAGTACTCCAGCTTGTCACAGACTGGCTAAACGTCCTGTCTTTGTAGTGATCATGCTGCTTGCAGTTTTCATATAATTGCAAATCCATCTCCCTCCTTGGCTCCTCGAGCAGGGATGTAAAGGACTGTGAATTGTACAGAGTCTTCCCTGTGAAACTGTACAACCGAGGAAGATGTTGAGGGGTTATGCTGTGCCTGCCAACGTCAAGTGTGAGCTGGAAAGGGTTGGATTACTGACTAAAGAGAATAGATCAGGATATTAACTGCCAGCTATCGAATGATCACAGGATATTTTGGTACTTGCTGCTGCAAAACTGAGCAGATCTTTTTAATATTCTCTGTTGTTGCCCTGAAAGCTACGAGGAGCAAGAGAGAGGATATTTGATTTATATTTGTGCATTTTTGTCTGGATGAGAACTGTGAGAACCCAGTGGTTTTTTGGTTCATGGGAGATCTGGCACATCTCTCCCTTGGTTTTGATTCAAGCGGGTTCACATCCCCCGAGTTTCATTTTGACTTTTGATTTCGAACAAATCCAAAAAAAGTCAAAACAAAACCCTGTTGAACCAGCTAACTTTCACATGGTTTCCACCCAAAATTATAAACTTTGCCCCCTTCACAAGTGGAAGACTGTACTCAAAGCGATAGGCTTTCCAAATGCCGTTAACTGGAGCTATTTTTAAGTCAAGCGAGGAAGATGATCCAAATTCTTTTGATTTTTCCAGGATGAGGGTCTCAAACATCCAACTGATCTTCTCAGAAACCCTGTTTACCAGAGAGGTAGTTCTGTGAGTAGGAAAAAAATCAGAGCAGCAAAAAATTGAGGCTTCTCCTGGCATCTTCCTTGAGAAAACACGAATATGTCATTCCTACCTCCACCCTTAAATTCATTTTCACTGGGCATTTCAGGGACGGGTTAAGCACAGTAGAATTTCTGGATGTGACTCTGGCCAGAAGATGCCATTCCCCTCAAAGAAAGCTTTCCCACATTCCGTGGGGTCATCTAAGATGGAAGCTCCAGCAAAGACTTTTGGATGCTTGTCAGGACCTTCTTGTAAACGCTGTGTCCTTGGCCGGTTCCAGAATACCTCCCGTGTGAATATATCACAGAGAATCAGGCACACGGTTCTGGCCCTCGTTAAAATGAAAAAAAAAAAAAAAAGAAAAAATAAGATAATGAAAAGCAGAGAAATCTCTGAACATTCGGGAATAACATTCACAAATGTCCTCAAAGGAGAATCACAGAATCACAGAACAGTCAGGGGTGAAAGGGACCTCTGGAGATCTCTAGTCTGACACCCAAGAAGACAACCCAAATCAAACACCTCTGAGACCTACTTGTTACAGAGGCCCCTTTTAAAGGATTATTATTGCATAATATAAATGTATTATACAATAAAAGTACTTTTTAAAAAAACATTATTTCCCATTTTCAATTTATGCTTCTGCTACATCTTATTTTATCACCGTGCTTTTCTCAGCTGATTAGACTCAGATAAGAGTTACATTTGTAGTTTTGTTTTTTGTTGTTTGTTTTTTTTTAATATTGGATTTAAACATTTCCTCAAGAAAAATGATTTAATACTTTTCACAATGGAAGTCTGTTTCATCAACCACCTTACCATTCTTTGGTATAAATTAATAGTGTTGCATTTACTTTTCCTATAAATAAATAGAGGTAAACCCCACATTTTAAGCATCAAACTGCAGTGTTTGGCTGCTTCATCTTTCTCATTCTTCTTATTTTTTGCTTTAAATTTTCTTTCCTTCTTTTGGCAGAATTGTCTTGGTATCTTCAGGGTGTTTGGTACTCCCAAGCAAGAAATTACAGCATCTGGCAGCTCTACCCAGGTTATCTGCACACATCTAACACCAGATATATAGCTGACATTTCACAGGATGCTGGAATGTGCTCCATTATCTCTGTAGAAGCACTTTGTAAACTTGGATGGGATCCAGTTAAGGAGCCAAAAACAATGCTGTGGAAATTACCTGACCAGTCAAGTCTATAAAAATTGAGTTACAAACAGCACAAGCTAAAGCCAAGAATTCCAACAAATATTCCTTGAGCATCCCATAAGTTTAAAACTATATAATTTAGAGTAAAGGGGACATTTTAATGCTTTAACACAAACAAATAACAAAAATATTAGCTATGTTTGTCTGAAAAATTGTCAGATTTTAATACTGGAGCCAGGTTGATTGCAAACGTGTTTGGGACCTTGGATGCTGGCAAAGAGTGTGTAACTTTAAGCTGCACTCTGGAACAACCTCGTGGGTGGATTATGGGACCCCCGAGAAGCACCAGGCAGCTCTGAGCAGTGCTACTGGATCAGACCTCAGTTTGTGTTCCCATGACACTCAAAGGATGCAAAAAAGGCACATTTTCCACAAGTTTGTAAACATAACGCAGCTTCCAGCAAAAGTGGTGAGAAAATTGCAGAGATTTCGGGGGTTTTTTTGCAGGCATCTACTCCGTGTCACTGGTGGGAGCTGGGAAAGTAACTGTTGCAATAAAATGGACCATGGGCTCTTTACGAAACAGGATGAAATGTTTATATTTCGCTAATATGGTGATGGTTGTTAAAAAAGCAAGCTAAGATAAATAAACATATTAATTATGTGTCAAACCACAGGACATCTCTTAGGACACTGTGATGGGAAGACTCAAATGTTAGAGCTAACTTTGCCTCGTTTCAATGTATTTCTTGATGAGCTTTATTAACCTTTAGGGACAAATTAATCTCAGAAATAGTATTTGCTACTGTGACCTTCTGTCTTTCCTCCTCATGCTTAAAGGGAGGATGATGTCCATCCAAAAAAGAATCTAGATGGTGGCAATATATATGATCCTAGTGACTTAAATACATCCCTGTGCTCTGATGGGACCCAGAAACCAGTACCCCTGTGTCTAGACTGCACTGGAAGCTATTTAAGTAAGGAAGTACAAGCATTTCCCTCCTTTTCTACTCCTACTGAGAGAATTTTAAAGTCACTCGGCTCATTCCCCGTAATTTCTCTCTGTAGCCCAATAAAATGGATAATTTTCTGTTTCTCAAAATCAAAAATCAGAGAGAAACTACAACCACATTAGAAGGGCAGAAATATCTTTCAAACTCCTTGCTCCAGCGCATAGAATAAATCCTTTAATTAAAGCATTTCTCTGGTCAAGCTGACACTCCTTCTTATTTTTTTTTTTTTTTTTTTTTTAATTCCAGCCTCCTAACAGTCTGTAATTTATTTTATTTTAATTTGCCAGGGTGTGTGAATGTTTCAGATTGCCCCGAACGGAATCGGGGCTGTCGGAAGATGCGATGCTGCGTCATCGCGCGGCCCATGGCCGGGAGCCAGCTCTGTCAACACTTGGCTTTGTACTGTCCGGGGGAGAGGAGCTGATTCTTCAGCAGTGTCTAATCAGTTTAAAACAAATCTGGAAGATGTTACTAGAAGACAAGATGAGATCCAGGCCACAGGAGCCTCTGCATACAAAGAAGCGAAGGGTTTCGTTTGAGAGCAAAATTAAAGAGGTGGAAACAGCACTTGACAGTTTCAACAGGATTTTAGCTGTGAGTTAGAAGGAGTGCATTACTGCTTTGGGAAACTGGACTACTGGTACCTAGAGAAGGGACCTGCTTATGTCCCCTCTGCTGCAGCAACAGAGATGAATCTCAGGGATTCATCAGAGAATGAGATCTCCCAGTAAGCAATAGAAAATTTCCTGTACATTTATCACAGCCTTCCAGTAACTAAAGGGGACCTACAAGATTGGAGAGGGACTTTTTACAAGGGCACATAGTGATAGGACAAGAGGGAAAGGTCTTGAGCTGAAAAAGGGTAGATTTAGATTAAAGATGAGGAAGAAATTCTACCCTGTGAGGGTGGTGAGGCCCTGGCACAGGTTGCCCAGAGAAGTTGTGGATGCTCCATCCCTGGAAGTGTTCAAGGCCATGTTGGACGGGGCTTGGAGCAACCTGGGCTAGTGGAAGGTGTCCCTGTCCATGGCAGGGGAGTGGAACAAGATGAGCTTTAAGGTCCCTTTCAACTCCCGTTCTGTCATTCTATGATTCATCAAATCCTGGTTAATTCTCAAAAAGAAACCTAAGTAAAGTAAGTTGGAGGGTAACAATGACAAGAAGCAGTTACCTAATAAATCACAGGGGGTGTATATAGAAAAGGTAAATACACGCTTTCAATTTATGGAACAACTTCCATTTGAGTCCATCGAAAGGTTTCAGAAACTAAATGTTTTCATACCCAACAAAGATATCACATTTATCTTTCAGTGCCTCATCTGGAAACCTCCTAACAGCCCTGGATCACACAGGTATGCCTGCAAATGAGAAACTCTTGAAGATTTTCCTCGTGATTTATTTCTGGAAAACTCTGTTTCCTTCTGACCCTGTGTAGTAAAAGAATGAGAGTAGAAATCCAAGCTTTCTTTCCTCTTTGCAAGCACCTGACCAGGTCAGTATGACCAAGACACACCTTTCCCATTTCAGGATTCAACTGCAAGAACAAGTGTGTCATTTCAGTACCCAGAAAGGGAGTGGAAGTAGTTAGAAAAGTGGTAGAGGAGCTACTGGAACCTTCTCTTACTGCTGCTGAGAAGGCACTGCAGAGGTAAGAGAAGGATGCGTCTCTGGGTGAGTCATGTGCTGGATTTAAGGTGGAAAACAGAAAGTAACCCCTAACAATAATTTTAGAACAATCAGATAAGGTGTTTTATGAAACAGCTGTTGCTGGGAAAGGGGGAGAAAAAAGAGAGTTGACACAGGAAATTTCTCCACCAACCTGAAGGAAGCCTTCAGACACTCTCATGGTTTCCAGACTAGTGGGAAGGAGTCAGGAAGGAGCAGAAATGTGCTTTCTCCCAGCTGCTCAGTGGGACCTGTGATTTTCCATCATCTGCACCAGGACAGAGTTCACCCTCAGGAGGCCAGGTATCTTCAACTCCAACAGATGCCACATCACCCTTTTTCATTTCCCTTCCTATCCAACATGTTATAATGATGAGATTTAAGTTATTTTCTTGTTATTAGAGGGGAGAATAACTCCCAGTGAAAAGAAAATGCTTTCCTTATTGCAGACACAGAGTTCCAGGATGTATTCCTCTTCCTTATCACTTCAGAAAAAAACCCCACCTTTTCCCTACAATATTCTGTCCCTGCTGTTTGTCTTCTCTCAGAGGTCTCTCCCCTTATTCCCTTCCCTTTGATTCCTACCCATGTTGCTGATGTCATGGTCATTGGCTCCACTGACAGGGAGCAGAGCTTATCCCTTGCCCTGTAGGGCTGCATTTATTAAACCTCCCCAACTTTATTCAAGTAAAGCCTGGTGAAACATTCTTTTGCCTGACGTGGGAATTAACCCAATATCTGAGTTGAGACAAATTCCTCTACCTCTCTGTAAAATGCTGTAATTCATCTTTTTCACTTTACATGAGGCTTTTTCTCATGGTCTGTGAAGCAGGTCAGATTACCTTAGATACTTTATCAGTATGTGAATGGATAGGGTATTATAAGCTCCAATTTACAGTCTCCTGTAACTTACTGTATATAAAATACTGAAAGATTACAGACCCACTTCAGTTAAAACCCCAAATGTCTGCATGTTTAGCCAGGTTTGGTCACTGAGCCATCACTTTTAAGTCCTGCAGGACCTCTGAACTGATGTCCCCTGAGCAGTGTGGGCCACAGAGTTTGTGCTACTCCTGTTTACCCACTGAAGCCCTGGGTCAAACATGACTACTATGGATCCTTGAATTTTCCTCCTTATATTTCCTGAACCCACACAACATGTTAAAGCTTATTACACCAACCTCTGCAGCCAATGGATCCATACCTGTTCAGGTTATAGATCAGGAAATGTAACACTGGTGTTCTAGCACCATGGAACATCTTTTAATTAGCACAGAGCACTGCAGAATGCTTTAATAATTGCTTTCAGCCTCTTTCATAGAATCATAGAACAGTTTGGGCTGGAAGGGACCTTTAAAGTTATCTAGTCTAACCTCTCTGCCATAAGCAGGGACATCTTCAATTAGACCAGGTTGCTCAGAGCCTTGTCCAAATAGGCCTTGGATATTTCCAGGGATGAGGCATCCACCACCTGCCTGGGAGACCTTGGTTCATTCCTCCTTTCAAAACAATAATTTCATTTTCTTTCTTCTTTTTTATTCCTTTCCCACTTCATTGTCACATCGACAGCAATGGGCAGGAAGATTTGAAACCTTCTGTTCACTCTCACTTTCTCCACTCCCTTCACCCTCACCAAGACTTCACATTGCCCACCACAGAACATTCCCATAATAAAACCTGACACCACAATGGACTGATTTACTAATTTACTATTTAGCAACCTTGTGGCTAAACTAAATTCCATGCCTAGCTGAGGGAATAAGGAGAAACCAACATATGCTGTGGCAGGAAAACCCTTGGCTCCTTAAGTTCATCTCACCCCAGCTCGAAACTCTCCGGGCCGAAGCCATGGCAGCTGCATTGCTTACCTGGGGAAGAGGCAGAGGGGATGCTGCATCTCTCAGTTTGACTTTCACATCTTCTTCATCTTTGGGAGACGATCCCAAGCGTGAATTCTCCATGGTGAGGAGCGTGGGCTGATTTATACTGCGGTTCCCAGCATGGAAACTGGTCTGCGGATAAAGACCTGAGTCTGCAGCATCTTCCATCAGCACAAAGCACACAACTGTGCAAGAAACCTTTTCATAATCATGAGGGAAAAGAGAGAGGAAAAAAACCAACCCAAATTCTTAAACGAATTCAGACTCAGCTGGAATTCGGACCAAGAGATGGACTAGCTACTCACTTATCCCCGAGGAACATTCACCCCTCTCTATAATTAAGCTCTTGGGCTGTTTTGTTAGTGTTGAGAAGCATGCTTTGCCAAAAGTCATCTGGCTTTCTCCCTTAGAACAGTGACAGGTTTTTTTTCCCTCCTCCTTGCTAAAGAAACCTTTCAATTCCATTGCTTATGTGCTTTAGGTATAATTATTTTTTTTTACCTTTCACAGTGTTATTTCCTACCCATAAAATTACACAAAAATGGTCATCAGTGAGCCTGCTGAAAAGACCAGCCACCATACATTGCAGAGAATAACCTTAATATTTATAAAAAAAAAAAATAAAGACCATACTTCTTTTAAAGATCTTGCTCTAAACAAACTGAATTATTCATGCATAGAATTGTACAGCATTAGAACACCTGTTTTCAATCATGCATAATGTAAAATCACTCATTACCTCACAAGAGCCTCTACATCTCCAGCAATCAAATGGCATTGAAACAGCCGAACAGGTGCTTGGCAGGTGGATCCAAACAGATGTTGTGGGCTTGGTTGTCTTTTCTTGTACAGGTGTGGTGATCTTGTTTTCAACAGCATAATTGCTATTTGAATAGGTGATATTTAATTCTTACGTGCTTTAATATTTATTTTTGCTTCTTCAATTCCTTTTTTCCCCCACTTTGTGAACTGCACAGGCTCAAAAGCAGCTTATGGGATGTGTGAAAGCTCTGGGCTGAAACATGAGTGATGCAGTGGAAAGTGCAGTTCCTCTCACTCAAACCTTCGTGCCACAAATTTTTGCCTGGGAAACTTTGTCTTTTTGTCCAGACAACTCGTAGAAAGCCACTGCAGAAACCACCAGACTCTCAACTGTGGTTCAGCGTTCCCTTCCTGAAAGATATTTAAATGTATGGAGATATGATAAACCTGCATAGAAACAATAAATCAAACCAGGAAATGGAGAAGACCTCTGCATGTTTTTCCAGATTTCAAAGATGCACAATTTAAATTGTGCCTAAAAACTCCAGGAGACTTAGCAAAGTTTGCAAAGGAAAAATACATCACTGACAGAGGGTAGGGTTAGATTAGGGAGAAATTATTCCCTGTGAGGGTGGGGAGACCCTGGCACAGGTTGCCCAGAGAAGCTGTGGCTGCCCTTGGATCCCTGGAATGTCCAAGGCCAAGTTGCACAGGGCTTGGAGCAACCTGGGCTAGTGGAAGGTGTCCCTGCCCATGGCAGTGGGTGGGATGAGGTGATCTGTAAGGTCCCTTCCAGCCCAAAACATTCTAGGATTTTATAATTACAAACCTTGACTCTGCTTCTCAGACTCCCACGTTTCATGTGGACTCCATGAGGTAGGGACACAGAGCAGAGACTTTGCTAAACCAGGCTGTGGAAACCAAGCTGCAGAAAACACTGAACCTGCAAAGGCCAACAAAAAAAGAAAAAAGGAAAAAAACCCATAATAGAACCCCCTTGCAATTTACAGGAAATGAATCAACAGTGGCCAAAAAGTAGTTTGGTGCTTATTGCCTTCAAGCACCGATTACTGGTTGGCCAAAGCAAACATTTTCCCACTCCTACATCAGTTTTTAACAGCAAAGTGGCAAATCATTAGAAACAGCTTTAATCTTGGCACCCTGTCCAGCATCTCCACAGAGCAGCCAAGGACCCACAGCCCGTGGTGACAGTTCATTGCCCTGACAAGTCACCTGCCCTCAGGCTGTGTTTGCTCCTTGTGGTCCAGCATCAGGGGAAAGAGACAAACACGGGGTGCAGTGACCCATATCTGGGCTTCACAGGTGGGGTAAGAGCAAAACAATTCCTTGTTATTAATATAAAATGTTTGTAGGGTGTAAACAACTGACTCATTTTGTGTGAAACCACTGTGTGTGAAGGAGCAGAGCAGCAAAGTTTTTGGACGTGATCTGCTGCTGTTGAATTCTTGCCTGTGAGGGTGGGGAGGCCCTGGCACAGATTGCCCAGAAAATCTTTGGATGCTCCATCCCTGGAAGTGTTCGAGGCCGGGTTGGACAGGGCTTGAAGCAACCTGGGATAGTGGAAGGTGTCCCTGCCCTTGGCAGGGCTTGGAACAAGATGAGCTTTAAGGTCCCTTCCAGCCCAAACCATTCTAGGATTCTACGATTTTACAACATAGAAAATAATTTGTACAACCATATAATTCAGTTACTGTACCTCAGTATAGTATATTACTTAACTGTATTTTTCAGTGTCAGAGATATCATTTTTCTATGAGTGTTAGCATTTCCCATTATTTCCAAGCAAGAATGGTGAAAGAGCCTGAGAAACCAAGGGACTTATTCTGGATTTACCTCACTGAAATAGGTGCTTATACTCCAGGTTAGTAGGAACAGTTAAAGAAACTGTCCTGAACCAAATATGACAGAATTTAGATGACACAATTACATTAACAAGTAGGGTATCAAGACTGATAACTACGCATAAATATGTACTTGCAAATATCTACACAGCTCTCACTTACGAAGATAAGTATATACAGCATTAATTCAAGTGCTTATTCATGTGTAACAATTAAAACAAGTAGTAAAAATATCTGAAAAAAAGTTCTCCCAGTCTCTGATGGCTTCCTCATCCAAGGAAAGGACATGCCTTTAAACAGAAACTTCTAGAAAGAGCAGGTGCCTGCAGTGACCTCTGCACAACCTCCTTCACACCAGCCCATCCTTCTCCTGGGCTCCCTCTGTGGTGAGCAAATGGGCAGGAGGCCCCATTCCCAGCTGCAAAGCTCCAGAAAACCTTCCTTCAGCACATTTCCTCAGATACTGTGAAATTCTTGTATTTCTGGGTCAGATATGTGTGAGTTCTAATGGAACAGAAGTTACTTCAAACACAAGAACAGCAAAGAGAAACAAAGGATAAATCAGTGCATCCAGGATGAAATTAAAGCTCAGCAAACACTTCTCAAAGTCCATTTGGGATTATTTTCTGAACACTTTTCTTTTTTAGGAGAAAATATAAACTCTCACCTTTGACACAACAGGTCCATCTCACAGCTTCAGCACAGCCTCAGCATCCACAGACATCCCCCAGTGCTCCTCCTTTGACCCCCCATCCAGCCCCAGGTACTGGAGCTCATCTTTAACCCAGGATGAGGTGGTTTGGGTTGGTTTTGAACATTTCCACAAAGAACTGTTTGATGTGGAGTGCTGCCTTCAGGAAACGGAGCTGCTCTCGTCCTCCTCTTAAGAACTTTTGACCACTTTTTGCTGCAGGATCTTTTCCCACATCCTTATCTCCATGACCAGGCTTCAAAGGACCCCGTGCTGCTCTTCCCTTTGACACCCCTCTCCAGCCACACCGCTTGGCTTGGGATGGGTCTGTGCAGCTTTTCTCAGCGATATCTTTCCGTTCATTCCTTGCATTTAGTTTGTGTCTCAGCTGATCACAGAGGCAGCATAGATTGGTCTCTCCAGGATGCTTCTGATCAATTTTCTTTTCACATGAAGCATGAATTATTAACAACCACCAGGCACTCAAACCCAACTCACTCCCGAAGTTTCACGCAGCTTACAAAAGATATAAATGGATTAGTAACTCCAGTATTTTCCTCAAAAGATCGGTAAGTGCGGGCTGGATAAATTCCAGGTGGGAGGGGAACTTCTGAGACAAAGAACTTCTGATGAAAAACATCTTTTTCATTTATGGGCCAGTCACAACCCCTCTGTGCCTAAGGCCTAAGAAGTCATTTGATACTGCTGTGGCTCTGCATGTTCACCCATAAAATGGTCATATTGCTCTTCTCAGAGGGATTATACAAAGGGTGTATGGACTGTGTGGAGCAATTAAAAGGCTTTTGCCCAGGTGCAACGTGCTCTTCATGTCTCACTTACCTGAGATGTGCATCCAGCAGTTCCTTCCCTCAGCAGTGCCTCTGGAGCATGGTGAGCTGCACACTCATCTCCATGGGGTGAGCAAAACAGCAGTTCATAGAATCACAGAGTCATTAAGCTTGGAAAAGCCCTCTAAGATCATCAAGTCCAACTGTTAATCCAGCAGCACCAAGCCCATCACTAACTCATGTCCCCAGGCACCATATTTACAGGCTTTTTGTTCAAGGTCACGTTGGACAGGGCTTGGAGCAACCTGGACTAGTGCAAAGTGTCCCTGCCCATGGCAGGGGGGTTGGGATGAGATGGTCTTTAAGACTAGTCCAACCAAAAACCTGTGTGTCTCTATTTCTATGATTCTACTAGAGGAAAAAATTGCAAATCACTCAGAGGAAAGACATAGCACTGCAAAATGTAAGTGAGCCTGTGACATCCTAGAGCTGGTTAACCCCATTTACATGGGTTTTACAGTCTCTGACTGCAACAGAGAGACTCCTGCTTTACCTCTCCATTAGCATGGAGACAACAGTACTCACATGGAGACCAAAACCAGGCACTGGAAATAGTTATTCCAACTGTTTAGGTGTGCAAAGACGTGTTTACACACATGCGTACACACATATACAAATTCATAGATTCACAGAACAGTTTGCACTGAAAGGGACCTTAAAGATCATCCAGTTCCACCCCTTGCCATAGGCAGGGACACATTCCACTAGCTCAGGTTGCTCCAAGCCCTGTCCAACCTCACCTTGGATGCTTCCAGGGATGGGGCAGCCACAGCTTCTCTGGGCAACCTGTGCCAGGGCCTCACCACCCTCTGAGTAAAAAATTTCTTCCTAATCTCTAATCTAAACCTGACCTCCATCCTAAAGCCATTCCCCGTTGTCCTGTCAACAACAAGACTTTATATATAAAATGTATTAAAACCACATATTTGCATAAAAGGGAACGAGGTGCTCGATACCACACCTGGTGCAAACCCCAGAGCCCAGACTTCCCTGATTCCCACCCGATGGCAGCAGGGCTGTGGCTGCCGGTGGCTCCCGGCTCCGCTTTCAGCCCGACAGCTGCGGATCCCAGGTGGTCTGACATTTGAGACAGGGGCTGAGGGGAAGATTGAAGGTGTTTCAGGGGAGAAGGAGGCTGCGAATAACACTGAGCCCTCATCCAGATGGAATCGTTCGCGGAACAACCTGAGATACTCTATTACTGTCCATATGCCTCCCAGGTCTCCAAAGGCCAGACTCCATTGATTTATTAGAAATCTGCTTTTTTTCCAGCATTGGTTCTTTCCAAAACAGGGTATAATGTGGGATTTACTATCATCTGAAATGCTCCTTTTTAAAAATCAGTTCTTCGCTTAAGCTGGTCTTCAGAAATGCTCCAATAATCACCAGATTAGAGAGTATTTCAGGATGGGAGCCCCCTCTTCATGTAGCCTTTGAACAAATTTCTCCCTGCCACAATGAGTGATAAAACATTTTATAGGGCATTTCCATGATAAGTAAATGGCTGAAGGCATGGAACCAGTAGAATAAAAGCCACCAGATATAACTCTGCTAAGAGTCTGCCTTACACTTATTTCTTCCTTTGCATATAAGCCTGGAAGAATTATTTTATTGTTTTAGCACTGCAAACAGTTGTTATTAGTGTATCTTATTTATAGTCAGTTCTTTGAGGCACTATAGTAATACAGAAAAATATCAGTTATTTCATCACACTGGTGAATTTAATGAACCTGAAGGTGTGTGTTATTTTAGCACTTGCTGTAGCTCCTGTGAAAACCCAATGGTGCTAAAATCTGTAAACCTGTCACTGCTTAAGTAATAACCTTGTTAAAAGCATCTTCATTTAACTTATTTCAGCTTTTGCAGAATGCAGGTTTTATTTTATCAGTGTAGGGAATAGGTGTTTCCAACCAAACCACTTATTGTAAATATAGTTAATTGTAGTTCATTAATTTATTCTCAATGTTATTGCTTTTATTTTAACACTTAGTTTAAATTAAGCATTGTCTAGAATTGAGTTGCCATTTTCGATTTTTTTTAAACAAACTCTTAATTTATATAAAATATCTTTTGTTAGAACAGTAAATTTTATTCTGCAATATGGAAAACACTCTTTGCATTCATTAATATCCCTTTATGCTGCAAGAAATGAGCTTTCTTCCTTAACAGCAGACAGAAAAAAAAATGAGATTCCTTTTTTTTTAATCTTACCACTGTGAAATTGGCCTTCTTCCTTTCATTTAAAAATATAGAGAAAATGAAGTATTGATGGCACGTGTTCTAAATTATCAATTGATCCCTGCAAATGTACATCTACAATTATCAAAATCCTGGCAATAAAGAAACGGGAACTCCCTGCTATTTAGCACCATTCAGCAGAAAGAGAAGTGTAATTTGCACCGTCACTTTTTTTACAGCATCAGTGATACTTCCTATATTATTACACCCGTGGAGTTGTTTGTGACAAATGATACAAGTATCAGGTTCCCAGTAAATTTTTACAAGGTGGGCAATTACCCATCCATCAATACTTTTTTTGTCTTTGAGGCTTGCTATGCTCCCTGCTGCTGTATGGCAGACACATGGCATTCCGGGGATAAAGACCTCAAAAACTGAGGTCTGAATTCCAACTGCTGAATTCCAACATGGACCCGTGCTCCTGGTGGCAGAGAGGCTGCATTAGAAACCCAAATGTGTTGGCTGCTTTGGAATAATTAACAGAATTAGCTATCCAGGATGCTTCCATTAGACTGTTGTTCCATTGGGGGTTATTTATTTTTTCCCCCATAATTTAGCTCTCCTTTTCCATGTGTTTCTGTTTCACTGCGTATCGATCCATGCAGGACTAACCTAAATCAGAGCACCATCATCCAGGAGAGAGCAACATCCCCAACTGGGCACAAAGCTGACCTGGGCTATTCAATCACTCCTATCACCACAAGTTTCTGTCCTAGTCAGTCTTGATTTTAGTTTGCAAACAAATTGAAAATGTAATTAAACTTTATTCTCTCACGTGGTTTTGGTGCCAAAACCCCTAAGGGGGTTGGCAGTGCAGTGCTTCAGGTACAGTGCAGACCTCTGGGCGAGTCCCACACAGCAAACAAGGGGGATGCTGTAGGAGTTACTCCATACCTGGAAAGCAAGGAGACATGAGGATGGTCAGCAGGCAGCCTCTGAGATGGGAATGAGGGATAGAAGTGGGACTGAAGACATCAGCATCCCCCAAGGCCTTTATAAACATCTCAAACCCAAGGTGGGAGCAGCCAGATCTGGTCTCCAAGACCCAGGTCTGCTCTGGTGCTGACCAAAGAGGTGAGGGGTAGGAGGAGGAAACACCCATTGCTGATGTGCTGTTTCTGCAGCAGGGTCATCCCACCAAAAAATAGGTCCTGTCTCAAATCAAAAGTGTCGATGTGCCCAGAGAGCTACAGCAAGAGGAGGAGGAGGAAGCAAGCCAAGCTGCCTGTGCCCGACTGTAGGATCAGGATTTAGGGCAGAAGTTAGGATGCTTCGAGTCCTAACAGCTGCAGTATGTCTTCAGGATCTGAGAAACCAGACCAAGCAATTGAAAAGGAATCCAGTTGTTTAAGCTTAGACTGGGATTGTGTTTGTATTTGTTTTGCTCGTAACCTTTCATTTCCAGCCTTCCAACTAAAAGCCTGACCTTACATCTTGCTTAATAAACCTTCTGAAAAAGCTTTATTTTATCATTCAGCCTGGCCTGTGCTGCAGGGAAGATGGATGGGAGGGAATGGGTGAAGCTGTGGAGGCAGAGAGGCACATCCCAGGGGTGCAGGGTGGGAAGCTGGGGTGTGCATCCTGCCCTGCTGCCAGCAGGAGTGTGGAGAAGTGCTGTTCCACACAGCCATGAGAGCTCCTGTTAAGGATTATTCAGGAGAGATCCTGTGCTAAAGCATTTCACAGCACTCACTGCAGTGCATTCAGTTGAAAGAATACAGGTAGCTGGAAGTGTATATAAAGGGATCTAGCTGCTCATGATCAAATATGATTTAGATATAAAAGCAAATCTGCAAATTCATGTGTTATTTGGAGACCCTGGAGCCCTGGGAGCTTCACTGCTGTGGAGCCAGGGGTCCATGACCCCAGTTTGGTGGGAGTCAGCATCACCATGCCTCTGGATTTCCTGCTGAACTCTCCTTATCCCTTCCTAACCGTGTTTGTGAGACTGGATTAGGAGCTCCTGCATGTCCTGGGTTTAGCTGGATGTGCTGTTTGAGGAAACCTCGAGCCTTTTCTGCCCCAACACAAGGAAAACTTCCAGTTCCAAACATCTGGCCTGTCTCCAGAAGACTCTTTCTCCTGTACTACCACAATCCACAGAGAAAAAAGAAAAGACAAACCCAAATACAGCACACAAATACAAGTACTGAACACAGCAGTTGGAAGGAGGATGGAAAAGGCAGCACTGGAATCCAAACCATTCCTTTGGACCCTGCACCACATGTTTGTCCAACAATAGAGATGGAGAAGGGAACTCTCCTGTCAGAAAACCAGCATAAAGCAGTCCAGCAATAGTTTTATAGACACTTACACTGCATTGACTTAGGCTGGTTTATAGCTAAAGCTATAGCTATTCATCCTTAGTATTGAGAGACAAAATAATTCCAGGTAGGATTTCACATTAATGATCTGTTCTTTTTATAACCTAAAACCAGTAGGATGTAGCTCTGCACCTATTGCTAGTACCAAACGAGAGAAAAGTCAATATTATGTTTATGGCTGTAGTGCTAAAAATGTGAGATTAAATTTAAAATTATTGAGCAGAAAATTTGAATTTAATAAGATTTTTCGTTAAGCCAGCATACATTTATCCCTCACACTGACACAGTGGTAATAGCAATTTGACCCACATAACTTTTTTGTTTCTTAAGTTGTACTGTTACAGACCAATTACACGTTCTTTAAAGAAATGCTATTAATTATTGAAACATTAAAAAGCTGAAGTCATTGTTTTTGTGCACTTAGCACAGCTTTTAAGACAGATTATAGGGAGAGAATCTTTTGGTAGATAGTCTTAAAATATTCACCGATGCTGGAACAATTTAATGAAATTCACATTTATTTCAAGGATTTTTTTAATTAAATCTATTGGTTGTTGGTATCCGTAAACCCTTAAGAATAAACACCTGCAGTGTTTTATTATGTAAAAAGGTAGTTTAATTGCATCATATTTATCACAGACAAATCAAGCCCTATTCAGAAGATAATAATGACACAGTAATTGGACCAGTAATTGGTTCAGGATGATTCAATATTGTACTAATAATCATAAATACTACTGTCTCCTGCTTTGGTACAAGGCTGACACTATATTATAGATTGGATTTGGTGCAATAAATATCCATGAACTGGGTCCAGTAGTACCTTGGTCTTTAGTTCAACTGCATTAGTAAATAACAGGTATCAAATAATGCATCCTACATGAGCAATCATTCCTAGAGGGGAAACATAGGGAATACTGTGGTCCTTTCTGCATCTGGAAATGGCTGGAAGAGGTAATGGCAAAGGTACTTTTGGGTCCTTGTGTTAAGCATCACCACTTGCCTCAGAGATGTTTCCACTCCAAACAAACCTGGTCACACTCAGAGCAAGTTGTAAAGTAGATCTGTTTGGTTTAAATGCTTTTTGGCTTTTCACCTATTAGTTGCTATTTGTTTGCACTCCTGACAGCTGGAGAAATGGAAAACTACTAAGAGGAACAATTTCCAGCAAATGCTGAGCACCTGTCCTGAAACCCTCCAAGGAAAAACAGAAGGATGGCCAAGATAACCCAGAACTGGGCAAACCAAGCTCCACAATCAGGCAGGGGCTGAAATCAGTGTGGTCTGTCCCCAGTGGGTCAGGAACCTCTGGAGATGGCCACTGATGAGCCACCAGGCCCCAGCAAACCCTTAGCATCTCCTGGGTTTATGTTCTCCCCAGAAATCAGTATTGCTAATGCTTTCTTTAACTGTGTCTTTTTCATGCATTTCCAATATTTTCCCTGACCCAGAGAACCACCATTCTCCAGTGTGAGGGTTCTCCTTGCTCCCCACCTCCTGCCTGACACCCCGTGGGTCTTACTGCAGCATTTTGGCAAGTCACACTTTCCATCTCAAATGTGAATGTTTTCTCTCATAAAACCTCTGATTTCTTTTTTGCTTGCAAAAACACCTCTACAAATTAATAATGATAAAAAGACCTTTCTTGGTTCCTTAGTCTGACTGAATGTGACACGGGACACTTGGATCTGAGCTTCCCAAACACAGACTGCCCTAAAAAAAAGTATTTCTATTCACACTTCAACAGTTGAAAAGATGTGTCAAAGTTTCAAAGACTCTATAACTTCACTGGATTTCACCTGGAGCTTGGAGCACAGTTTTCCAGATTGTCCTGATATGATTTGAGCATCTACTTAGTTTTATGATGTTATGTGATTTCCTTATCATGTTAATTAAAGCTTTACTTATGCCAGTGGCACAACATAAATTGGCACACCTGTACCCAACCATAATATACTTTTTTGACCTGTTTTTATTTTCATGAATATGGAATTTTGAGAAATATGAAAATATAGAAATAAAGTATGGAAACAGACGTAAGAAATATAGAAAATATAGATTTTTTAACTTTTTTTTCTTTTCTTGACTTGTGCAAAGAGATGGGGTGGAAATCTAATCCAGCAAACAGAAGGGCTTAATGGCAAAGGGTGGATGGTAGGAGGTTGCAGCCCTGGAGCCGGTTGCTTGTTTATGGTGGGTTGATACAGTAGAACATGGTGCACAAAACCCTCACATGCCGTTTAATGATAACTGTGAAAATCGCCCCTGTCCCCACTGCTTTCAGCAGACACTTGGCGGACCCGTGGCACTGTTCCCTCGCCAGTGCTCTGGTCTTTCAGCGGGAGCCAAAAGGGAGTGGAACCTCATTATCCCCGAAACAATGATCCTTATTCACTAGACAGAGAAACTTGCTTTTCATCGGCACATTATACAGCGAGGAGCTGGAATAGAGATAACACATCCCCTTTATCACCAGAACAAAAGCTCAGGGTCTATGCTCCTGGCTTGGAACAATGCCCCCAGAGCCTTCACTGATGCATTTGTGTTTACCTCTTCTCCTTTAATTGCTTTGCACTGGAGGGAGGTGCAGCCAGGCCCAGGTACCACCCGAAGGTGGACGGTGATGCTGAGCCGCCGTCGCTCGCGCACAGACACAGCCTGACTCTGCTTCTCCTTGATGCATCCTCCTGCTTGCTTGACACTTCCACCCCAAAACACAGCACCTGAAGGCTGGAGGGAAGGAGAGAGGTGAGGAACGCACACAGCCAGAGAGACAACTCAGATTGCAGGAGGTACTTAGGGAAACCTTTGAGACTCCACAGCGGAGCAGCCCTGGTGTGGGCACTAAGGCTGAAAGCAATCTGTACAAATAAAATGCCATGGCAGAGTGGCACCAGGGGACCAGTTCCTCATAATGGACTCAAAGTGATGGAGCCCAAACACATGGGTTAGGCACTTGTCCTGCTATGTTGGCAACGAGAGGAAGGCATGCAACACCGAACTATTCCTTTTAATTTTTTTTTCCTTGGTACTCCATCCCCAAGCCATTTTTTTTCCCTTTGCCTGAGCCTCTCTTACCTTAGCCTTGCACAGGGAGGAGGGAAAGGTGAGAAGACAGGAGAGCTATCGCTGTGCACAGCCAGGCAGGCAGGCAGCAGAGGTAGATGAACAGAATGTGTTGAAAGCATCATGATCCAGCGCCAGGAAATAACAGTTAGCATATCCCTGAATGACATTTACAGGAAACCTATGTTTCCTTTTCAGGGCCATAAGCTTCAACAAACTGGTGTGTTCAGTCAGCCCTTCCCCATGTACAGTATGGATGCCACAATTTTCTCAGCATATGCTCAGCTGCGTCCTTCTGATGGCATCCATGTTGGCGCCTTTCCATCTATAGGCATGGAGGGATGTCTTCATCTTCTGCAGGAGTCTGGGGCTACTGCCAAAGGCAGGGATCCAAGCACCGCAGGCAAGGAAAGTGGATCATTTTGGTTCCTGAATAAGGATTAGGCTTTGCAACACCTGAGCAGCGAAAATCCTGCAGAGCCTCCGTGGCCGGAGCCAGGAAACGCCGCGGTTCTGCTGGATATTGCTGAGCTGAGCCCTATTAACCAAGGTGGATGTTTGCTGCAGAGCAAATTAGGGGAAATTTAGGAAACAAATGGCAAACAGGCAGCCACATGTAATGTCCATATAAAGGCTTCAATGGGTTTGGCTCTGATGCTTTCTCAACGTGTAATAGATAACACTTCCATTATCTTAACCCTCTTTCAGCTCTCACCTAAGGAAAGACCACAGAGCCTTTACTCCAAGAACTGCTTTACTTATGTGAACAAGAGATCCTTTTGATCTTTTGTTATATACTGCTGAGGAGCCCAGTTATACACCATCCTAAGAATCAACACTAGTCAAATCCCTTTATTATTTACTTCTTTATTTTTAATCACAAACAGCAAAAAAAAAAAAAAAAAAAATCCTTCTATTTTTCCCCCAGAGCTTATCTGTTTTTTGTCTTTTCAGAGTATGGGCCAAAATGTACTTTCCTTACTCAAGAAAGGAGGATTTCCCTGAAGTAAACAGGATACCCAGAATTAAGGGCAGGATTTTGTCTACACACTGTTTTATCCGATCTACGTTTATCGTCTTTAATACACTTAGAAAAAGAGAAGGGAATTTATTTGGATATTAAATGGCCTTGGAAATCATTCTCAACAAGGAATAAAACATTCCCTTTACATAAAATCACATTATAGAAAAAGTGCTCAAGTTAATTTAAAGAGAAAATTTAGAAAACAAAAGCCAAGTCAGAGCCACACACACGAACTCCCCTCCTTCCTGCTCGAGGAAGGGAACTGAAATATTTCCTCTCCTCCTCTCTGAGCAGCTCGTTTTACAGAAATGAGAAGGTAACCTCATCGATTAGCAGTGCATAAAAGCCAGGCATACACAGAGCAGAGAGAGGTGATATAGATGGGAATTAAAAGCAGTTTTATGGCTCTGCACCTGATCAGGAAAAATCTTTTTAGCTCAAACACATGAAAGTTGTTTCCTACTTTGAGCCATTTTTCTTCTCCTTCTTCAAACACGTGCTTTTCCCAAAGAAACGATGACAACACATGGCTAATTAACAACAAAGAATAATGCAACTATGGCTCTAACTATCTACCTTTAAATCAAAGGAAGAAGGCAACCAATACTAAAATTTAATCTGTCCTCTGGGGCTGGAGACAGCTTACAGGTTCAAGTCAGATAGCAAATGTAGCTAAATGGCAGTCAGAAAAGATCATGTGACTGGGGGCTAAAAACTAATTAATCTCCATAAAGCTGTAAGTGAGGTAGGTAAGATGACTTGAAATCTGATTACATTATTGCATTTAAGGAGGGAAAATGCAGCATGTATTTTTCATGTTGATTTTAACCACCTGAGCCCTTAATGACATTTTGTACCTTGAAAGAAAACTCATATTTCATTTATATTTTAAAAGACCTACAAAGATGCTATTGTCGTCTGCAGAGAATTTACAAATTTAGTCTAAATAATGTTGCTATGAATCACAGGGAGTGCATTTCTAAACTTTTTTTCTGGTGTAAGTCAGAAGATTCCATGTAACTATGGGAAGCTGTAAAGCAAAGCATTTAACAAAAGCTGAAATAAATCTTAGGCAAAGAATAATTTTACTATATACTTCAACAGAGGAGAAAAAAGAAGCCTCCTGCATTCTAACTGACTGCTGAGGATGCACATGTTTTGCTCCTCTGACTGGTAAAAAATCTCCAATGTTAAATTTTGAGTTAGTGGAAACAGAGCATTTATTACGATTTCTATTATTTATAAATGGCTACAAAGCATAACCAAACAACCCAAAAATTCTAGGTGGGTGGTAGACCTCAATCCAGTGAATTTAGTCAAATTATGCATGGAATAGATGCACTTAGATGTAATATTTTTTTATTGTGTATGACAGATATTAGAATATAGAATAGGAAAAGGGGAAATGGCCTCAAGTTGTGCCTGGGGAAGTTCAGGTTGGATATTGGGAAAAATTTCTTCATTAGAAGAGTGGTTAAGCCTTGGAACAGGTGTAACCACCATCTCTGGAAGTGTTCAAAAATCAAGCAGACGTGGCACTTTGTGACGTGGTTTAGTGGGCAGGGGGTTGATCGGCCAAAGGTTGGACTCGATGATCTTGCAGGTCTTTTCCAACCTTAATGATTCTACGAATGGAAAGGAAAAGAGAGGAAACAGAAAGCTGCAACCACGTACCAAGCTGAAACCAACCCTGAAGTTAATTTTCCAGTCGTGGCTATGGATCGCTGTGCATAATCTCTGCTTCTTGTGTAGCAGCATCCGTGTCAATATTCCAGAGTGGAAACACCAAAAAAAAAAGAACCCCAACCAAAAAGAGATAGGCACTATCAGACTCAGTTACATGTTTCTGAGATTAGCCATACAAGCAGCACCTGACAGTTTGTGCAGGGGGCTGAGACAGGGACAGCTTTATGTGATAAAAAAGTGTACTTTTAAAATGTTCGTAATATACTTGATATATACTTGCTGTACAAGTATATAGTGGCCATAAATAAACAGCATTTAAATTAACAAGCACACGTTTATAGGTATAATAATGGCATTTTGCACTTCTGCAACACCTTTGATCCCAGAATTTCCGACTCCTTTGCAAGGATTAATTAATTAAGCTTCAACACGCCCCTGCACCAGATGTCATTAAAATACTTTTTATGGCCCACAAATTCCACAAAAGACGTGCTTGTATTTCATGTCTTATTTTGCCTCCTACCCAAAGCAATTACTTTTCTCCTCACTTGGCTGTGTGGTGGATGGGAAGGGATGGTGGGGTCCTCCTGCCTCACTGGGCTGGGAGATTCTCTTGTAGTTTTAGTCTCTTCTTGCTGATCAGGAAATTCAGGGGGTTCACGTCTTCTTGAATTCGGGGGTTCATGTCATGTACCCATCCCTCAAACAGCTTTGCCTGTCTTGCTCCTAAAACCTCAGATTTTCCTCCCCTGCCACCTGTGTTGCTTTTTGCTATGACTGATCTCCCCAAAATGCTCAAGGATTTTGCAATTCTGCTATTTAGAGTTAGGAAGACATTTTTCCCACACGGTGAAACTGCCATGTGGCTGTAAAATACCCCCCCTTCCCCTGCTTTTTCTCTCAGGAACCAAATCATTCCGCTTCTTACATCTTTATTCCTGGGTTTTGCCAGAACCCAACATGAATTACAGTTCAAACCCTACTTGCAAGTGATTTAAGGTAGAGCAACTTGGCAGTAAAACTTGCAGGGTGAGAGAGTGTGTTTGTAAAGTCTGGCACAGATGGATGCACCTCCTTGCATGAACCCTTAGCCTCGATGGGAAAAGACAGACACATGGGAATTAGCTCTCAAACCTCATCCTCTGCTTATCACGCTTATCTAGAGCTGGCAGTGCATCCTTGCCTGGGCTGTGATTAGTAGAAAACTCCCACATGGAGCAAAGTTTCACTCTCTAACTTACTAGACTTAGGAGAAGCCACGCAGACACTTGAATTAAGGGGTTTATTACTGTTGGGCAATTTCTAACACCTTTTCCTCTTTCCTCCTGCTTCCAGAAGTGGACTCTCAGGTACCTAATGAGATCACAGTGCTTGTGAGGATGTTAATTCAAACATCTCTACCTAATCTACCATTTACAGAAATAGGTTATGTCTATTGGCCAGCAGTCAAATTTGAGCAAAATATGGCCAATGAGTTCAATTACTGGATAATATAACTAAACACGTTCATAGACAACATCACTTCATTCACATCACCTCCTAAAACACACCTGAAAATATCTTAATGTCACCAATATATGCAAACAGACAGCTTAGCCTGATCTTCTCTTGACCTACCTATATTTTACCCTGAAAAATAAAATACTTAAAGGGAGCTTATAAAAATATGGATATTGACTTTTTACATGTTAATAAAAGTGACAGGATAAGGAGGAATATTTTTAAACTAAGGAGGACAGATCTAGATTAGTTGTTAGGAGTAAATTCTTGGCTATAGGGCTGGTGAGACACTGGATTTGGTTGCCCAAATTCCTCAAAGGACTAGGAGCTGGATCTCCTTGAGATTCCAACAGCCACATACACTCCAGTGACAAAGTAACCCTTCCAGAGGGACAGGTTGTTTGGGCTTTGGCCACGGGTGGTTTGGTGACACACATACACAACTACACAAGACATTTTTATCGTCCCACTGACAAAGTCCTAGGCTCTCACTGAGCAAATACATTCTGACAATTCCTGACCAATACAATTTTTTCTCAAGGTGGTCAGCACAGTCACAGAGCACACTTTACCTGAACTGCATTTTTACTGCTGTAAGAATGGCTCACCAGAAACCAGTTTCAGGTTGCTGTGCTATCCTCCAGACACTGAGCACGAGCCACGTCACCGCTCCTACTTTTAACAGATGTGCTGTCTCTCAGTAGCTGCAGCTCTCCTTTGGACTTTAGTGTTTCCTCTGTCACTGTGCTCTCTTATTCAGACCATAAAGAGCAACTGTCTGACCAGCAGACAGACATAACTCAGCTCAAAGCATGGGTTTGTTTGGCTTTTCTATAGCCCTGTGCCATCATGTTTTGTCACGCGAGGTCTCGTGCCAACTGCTTTTGAGAAATGCTCTGCTGACCAGCAGCGAGGGGAGCCTGTTCCTTAAAAAAGGTACTCTGTGGATTTCTTTTTTGAGGAAATAATTTTGTTCCTTCTGCAGTGGAATAAGAGGGAATCTCCAGGCCAAACTTCAGATTTCTGTCACCATTCTCCACCTGCTCAACTGCAGTTGTGCCCCAGCACGAGCACGTTCCCAACACGTTGCAGCTGCCATGTGCCTATAGAGAGTAGGAAAGACAGGACCCAGCAGAAAAGTGTATTTTTCTTCAGTGAAGAGAATCCTTTAAAAATAAACCATGATCTTACCTTTTTCAGGTCACTTAGATAATGTAGCTGAGTCCAGCTGGGCTGAAAAAGTATTTGCACCATACGGATGTTGATACCACAGCTCCACGTGCTTAAATATTTAATTCCACTAAGGTACTGTACAACCAAAATACCTTGGCTTAATTTAGGTTGCATCTGGAAACATGTCATTTCAGATGCCAAGAGGTAGCTTTCTAATTTTTTCCTTCTCTCTTCTCATAAATCTACAATTTCTACTCGTAAATTTTAAAGCATATAAAAATTCAACTTTTTTTTTTTTTTAAAGATAATATTGTAATCAGAGGTTTGGCTCTTGGTCTGCATAGTCCTTGGGTTTATACACTTGAGGAAAAACATTAGATACAAATCTATCTGAAGGCTCTTTAAGAAGAAAGATGGCAAGTAAATTCTGGTTTAATATAAAAGCCAATTCAACTATTAATCACGATTACAGATAACTCCTAATGTGACATGATCTCATTTAATTTCCAAAAAACCAGAGGAAGTGACAGCACACATTCTCTTTAAATCACACAATAATACCATGCAAAGAAATCCTTTATAACCATTTCTGTGCACAGGTCATAAATTACCAATCAGACACATAGATCCCATTTAATATTTTAAAGTCTCGTTTTTGTAGCTTCTTTTTTTCCTTGTTCATGCTTTGTCTCAACAAATGCACTTGGCCATAATGAAAATAAACCTGCTGAAGTCTCTGTGGCCTGAGACAAGCTATAACACATTTCTGCACCACAGGGTGGGCTCATGGGATACCTACTGAGAAAATGCATCCCCTCTGCGCATGCCCAGACTATTAAAATGAATTGACATGTTAATGCTGACAGGAAAAGAGCACAAGAGAGCTTGCTAAATTACTGCTCAGTCAGGCACTAGGAATTCCTGAGTGGCTAACTCCTGAGCAAAACCTGCAGCAAGGAGACAAGGGGGGGGGTAAGAAAAAAAAAAAGGAGAGGAAGAAAGGAGAAGTGGAGGGGGAGAAAAGGAGGAAAAAAAGTGGGTGAAAAAAGAAACTTTATTGTCAAATGCAACAAAACAAACACTAAGGGTTTGTCATGTTAGAAATGCACCTACTCATAAATCATAGGGATTTTAATCATACCTGCCACCTCAGCCTGCTTCTCCCCTGAGAAATTGTTTTCTTTTTGCTCCCTCCTTCACTCGCTTTCAATTATCTGGAAGCTGTTTCTGCTGTTTATTTATTTATCTAAAGTTCACATACAGTATGCATGCACAAATTTCCTCTGGGGGACTGAGCCCAGGCAGATCATACGAGGATGCGGTGGAGCGTGGCAGCAAACATCTCAGATGAATGTACTCAGCTCCAAAATCCTGCTTTGGACCACAGTGACAAGGGAAGGGGAGGACAGAAAGTAATTAGTGTGTGTACAATGATGGATTATGGCTTAATATTCAGGCATTTCACCTTTGGACTGGCATAGGTAGGCCCACAAGACGACAAACAAAGTCCACATTCTTGCCGCTGAGGAAAAAAAAGAAGAGAAGGTGAAAAAAAAACCAAAAACAAACCCTACCAGGTTTTCACTCTTTTAGCCATGTCCTGTAATTGTTTACTAATTGTTTTAGTTGAATTTCGGACCTTATATAATTTGGAAAATTATATATATATACATATATATATATATGCATATACACATCTATGAGAAACCTGAGGGGCAGCTGCTCGGTGACTTTCTGACAAGCTGGCACAATGTTGTTTTTATATCTCACAGCTCCTATATGTGACTTTAGTATTACAGAGCAACTCAGTCTTTCAAATTTTAAGGAGAGAGTGAACTGCCAGTGACCTTTTCTCAGCTCTGGGAGGTGAGTGTGTAGCACAGATCCATCATGACATGAAGATCTTATAGACAACTTTAAGAAAAAAAAAAAAAGCCATCATTTTTGCAAGTCAGAATGAAGGAAAAATAGATGAGGAGAGCTCAATAAGGAGTTACAACTACAGGTTAAATAGAGTTTTAACTTCAAAAATGAGTTTAGAGCAGGTTTTGAACTGTAGCTGTATGTGTAAGGTTTACAGCAGCTTTTTTAGGGATGGTTGAATCTATAGTTGCTATGGAGGATATTGCTCAATTAAAGGAACATCTAGACAGCTCTCCCATTTGGAACACTTGTAGAAATTAAATGGATCACATGCAGTTTGACATTTTGCAAAATAAAAGAATAATTGGGGGACCGTGTTGGTTTTGCCTTTTAAAGAGGAGAGTCAAAATCACCCCATGAAGCTTAGCCAGGACCAGAACTTGGAATTCGGGTCCAGATTTCTTCCCCCCACTGCTTTCTCAGAAAACTAATGATGCTCCAGTTAACTCTTTCAGCACCACACTCTTCCCATCAGATATTAGATGCACCTTTAACCTGATATTTTGAAGTATTCAAAACTTATTTAGGCAAATCCATATGAGAGGGAATAGTTACCTGCTGTGGCAGATTCTGCGGCTCAAAATTTCCCTCTGGAGACCATTACCTGGTTATGAGACAAGTCCTGTGTTTCATGTTCTTTAAATAAAGATTTATTTTTTTTTGGAGGAACTCAACCACCTGCCAAGGTGAGGTGTGGGGTGAGAGTGTGTTTCTCAGAGCCCTCAGCCTCCCCTCCAAAAGCCAAGGAACCCACAGACTTTCACATGGTTTTGTTTCCTGTGCAAACTCTGCCAAAAAACGGAACAAAACCTTGAGATCAAGGGGTTTCTGGTGTCCTGTGGGACTTCAGTCCTCTCACATAAATCAAGTTCATGCTCTGGTCAGAGCAGATCGTGCACCAGATGAGGAGCCACAAACACTTATGTATGTGCCATCTTTTAAACATTTTAACAGCCCCATTAAATGTTGTCGCATAAGCTAAAAATTAACCGTGAAGACACACTTTTTCTCACATTCACTACAGCTGAGCCTGAAACCAAATCCCAGATGTTCCCAACAAAAGCCATCTTGAATCACTATTTTCCAAAAGAGTGTTTCAGAGAAATCCGAGGAGGTGTCCCTTGTCCTGATTTCACGGACAAAGCCAGAGGCTGCCGTGGCTTTGAGGGACCTCAGTCCAACCCACAACAGATCTTTAGTCCAGCTCATGACAACCAATATCTTGTCTATACATGGGAAGGCTTCAAGATGACCTAATTGTGGCCTTCCAGGTCCTGAAGGGAGCCTACAAGAAAGCTGGAGAGAGACTGTTTACAAGGGCCTGAATGACAGGACACAGGGAATGGTTTCACACTGAGAAAGGGCAGGGTTAGGTGGGATATTAGGGAAAAATTCTTGACTGTGAGTGTGGTGAGGCCCTGGTACAGGTTGCCCAGAGAAGCTGTGGCTGCCCCTGGATCCCTGGAAGTGTCCAAGGCCAGGTTGGACAGGGCTTGGAGCAACCTGGGCTAGTGGAAGGTGTCCCTGCCCATGGCAGGGGAGTGGAATGAGATGAGATTTGAGATCCCTTCCAACATGGGCCATTCTATGATTCTATGTTTCTATGAGTGAAGAGTTCATATGTTCCATAGATCTACTGAAGACTCCAAAACCCAAACAAAATGTCCCAAGCCCACACTGCTCTGTGAGCAATACTATGTTTACCTTATTATCCAAACTGGATCTCATTCATGGCCTGGAAAAGAGACTGTTTCCCTCTGTCTCTCCAAGTTACCTGAGCCAGAACAAATCACAGGTGGTTTCCTGTGATCACAACTTGGTTTTGAAAAGCCATGCATGCTCTCTGCCTGCAGCTTCTTCCACCTGAAGATCAAAGCCCTGAACGCATCCAGTTCACTCAGAAATGCCAGCTTCCTTGGTATAAACGACATATTGCACATTTGGTGTAACTTTCATTTCATTTTGTAGTTTAGTTTGCAATCTCAGATATCAAAGAAAGCCAAACTGACAAAAGCCAGCTTGCAAACCAATTCAAGTGGAGTTTTCAACAGTTTACAGAAATCAACCCATAACTGACTTTATTTAAATCTCCGAGTGTGTAAAAGGCTGCAGATTGTCACAGTAAGATAGAATCATAGAGTCATAGAATTGTTTAAGTTGGAGAAGTTGGATCTTTAAGATCGGGTCCAACCATTCCCCCAGCACTGCCAAGTCCACCACTAACTCATGTCCCCAAGTGTCACTTCTACACAGCTTTTAAATCCCTCCAGGGACAGTGACTCCACCACTACCCTGGGCAGCCCATGCCAGAGCTTGACAAGCTTTTTGGTGAAAAAATTTTCCCCAATATCAAATCCAAACCTCCTCTGGCAGAACTTGAGGGCCTTTCTTCTTATCCTGTCACTTGTTACCTGGAAGAAGATCCTGACCTCCACCTGGCTACAACCTCCTTTCAGAGAGTTGTTGGGAGCAATAAGGTCCCTCCTGAGCCTCCTTTTATCCAGGCTGAACCTCCCCCAGCTCCCCCAACCACTCCTCATCAGATTTGTGTTCCAGCACCTTCAACAGCTCTTCTCTAGAAATGTTCCAGCACCTCAAAGCCCTTCTTGTCGTGAGGGGCCCAGAACTGAACCAAGTATTGGAGGTGCCTCACCAGTTCCCAGCATGGAGGGACGTGCACTGCCCTCATCCTTCTGGTCACACTGTTTCTGACACAAATCAGGCCTTCTTGGCCATAATTTTCATATATTAATGAGAATATAGAGGAGTGACATGAAGAAACATTAAACAGTGCCAAGCAGTAGGACATAAAGAGCCTCATGTCATTGTTAGTTGCCATCAGTTGTAGTGAAGCCTCTTGGTCTGGTGTCCCCCTTCAGGGGTTGATAGTGGGTCTGAGGGACATATTTCAGCACAGAAATCACAAGCACCCAGAATTATTTGGGACTTACCTGGACAAGACAGGTTTTTTCTCCAGTCTAGGCTTTATTTTGCTATAAGCTCTTCTACCAGCTTGTGCTCCAAACTGGAAACCATTTTTTGACTGTTTTGTCCTCATGAATCCATAAAGGATTGTAAATTATCAGCCACCCAAACCTTTGCAAAAGGAACATCTCTAGCAAACAGTACCTATTGCTAGATATCACTAGCAATAAAATTACACAGCGTGGAACTTTTATGAGTTACATGGATCTAGATAGAATAAAAATGCCTCACCCTCAATTTCATGTAACTCAGATGACAGGAATCAGTGCCAAAGTTTTGACAGACCTTAAATTAAAACAAACAAACAGACAAAACAAACAAAAAATCAAACAAAATCCCCAAGCTCTGTAGTTAGCTTCAGTTTCTCCCAACCTTGAAGCAATGTGAGTTTTCCTTATGCAGTTGGGGGGGAAAATGAATAGTTACCATGGAAATTGCAACAAATCTTTTTCTTTCAGCCTCCTCCAAGCTACAGGGAACGTTTATAAAGACACACATAGAATCCACTTGTCATTAAAGAACTTAGGCAGCAATATAACTACATTTTCCCAAGTTCTACAGCGTATTTCAAAATAATTTGCTCTGCTCTCATTCTCATTACAAAGGCAATATTAGAATGATAATGACTTACATGCTCTGTCACAGAATACAACTCTGACCTTTTCAATATTCTGCCTTTTGAAAGCTTGACAAGGCCACCTCTTCTGCACACGTTAACGTGGCAGAGAACTGGGACCGAGGAAGGGGAAAGACATGGATAACAGCAATAGACACTCTGCCAAATTTTTTTAAGCTTTAAATAACCTTACTCTAACTCATCATTTCTGGGGTGTATTTAAACAGATTGCCTGTCTTTCTTCCAGCACTTTGTGTCCCTGGAATTGCACCGGCCACCCAGTGCAATGACTTACCCACAGCAGGTGCATTGGAAAGCCAGAGGTCTACACCCACACTCTGCTGCTTGGATATCAGTTTGGCTCTTTGAATTATTCATCAGCTCAGGAACAAAGTCAGAACGTGGTCCCAGATGTCCAGACACCTCTTTTCTCAGCATGTGTAACTTTTTTGTTGTTGTTTTTCGATGTGTATTGTAGACACCAGGCAAGTCACCTTAAACACATGCAGCACTTACTCTATTTTGTAGGATAGCAAATTTTTTTTTTCCAGCTGCACTCCCTGCTGCAAATTCCCCTATAAATCATCAGGAGAGTGAAGGAAGCTCCACAGGGTCAGTGCACAACCTGCTGCACAAGTGGGGAGTCACAGGTGGACACGCTTGCGTTGAGCACATTCCTCCCACTCCCTCATTTCCCAGAGCATAAAGAGTCAGAGAAAAGTCCAAAAGAGAGTTGTTGTCAACTTTCCTTCCCCTTGTGTACCCTTTTTTGGTGGTACAAGGCCAAATCATTCTTGAAATGAGGGCAGAAAAGGGCAGGAGCCTTTTAAACCACTGTAAACCTTGTGATGGAGGAAATGGTTGCAGGGATCACAGAATCACAGAATTGTTTAGGGTTGGAAAAGAACTCCAAGATCATTAAGTCTAACCTTTGACCAAACACCACCCTGCCAACTAGACCAGAGCACTGAGTGCCCCATCCAGTTGTTTCCTGAACACTTCCAGGGATGGGGACTCCACCAGCTCATGGGGCAGCTCCTTCTAATGCCTAACAACCCTCTCAGTAGACAAGCACAGTCTCCTTGGACAGTCACTCCCCATCCCAACCTTTTGATGAGCAGCCCTGGAACAACCTGAGGAGCAACCAGGCTCACACTAATCTCTAGTTTTAATGATTCAAAGGGAACCCTCAGCCTCCTTCTGCTTATCAGCATCAACCTGACCTCTCTCAGACCCTCCCCTGATACTACTGCCTGCCTTCCTACAGCTGAGATGGGGATCCAGAGGGTTTCACCCCTTCATATCTCCATCTCACATCTGTCCTCTCTGATGTTACAGGTGTTTTGAGCAGACCCATACACTCTCAAGGCTGCCTTTTTTCCCCCCTTCCATTTCTCTGACACACGCTGCCCTGTGCATTAGATCTGCAATGTTGTGCTCCTCAAATACAACACTTCCATAAAAACCAGGTGTTCCATGGCTTTCCTGTGGATCCTCTCCCACTGCCGGGCGTGTGCTCTGCCAAACACCCTGATATGGTGATGGAAGAGTTAATCCTCTCCGAGCCTACTGCTTGAGGATTATTTAGCACACCAGGTGCCTGCTGCTCTCTCCCTGGTGAGGAGAGCATGGGAACAGAGATGAATCACATCTGCAGCTGCACAAGAGAGGGGTCTGGAAGCTGGTGAGGGAGCTGGTGAGACAATTGGGATCTCCCTGGGACCCTCTTCTATTTACACAGAGTGCATGATAAGCAAACCCAAGTGGACCTCAGCCATCCCAGCATCCACCTTCTGATTGCACAGGACAGTGTCACTCACCTCCAAGGGTCTCATCTTCCCGGGGAACACCGGGACCCTCAAAGTCTAATGGTCCTCAGGTATGTGCAGATGCTCATCACCACCTTTCACTTGTTGCTTGTAAAGCTGTTCTGATCAAGTAAGAAAGAAAAAGATCAAAAAAATTTCACTATGTCTTTTGGTTCCTCTTATCTTCACAAGAGTCAAACTTCAGGGTTCCTAGTGGTCATCTTCAGAGTCTTCTTCTCCCAGTGCATCTTTCCCTTCTTTCAGAGAATAGCTGGTTAGATTTAGGATTTTTTTGTGTGTGGTTTTTTTTTGCTGTACTTTTTTTTTTCCTAAGCAATATACAATTTGATACCATAAATAACTCCTATTTTGAATTTTTATTTTACACAACCAGGAGACAAACTGCCACACAGGTGAATGCAGGGGAGACTCTGACATGGCACCAGGGAGAGTAACTAGAATAATAAAAGGCATGGCCAAAGCAAGGAGCCATATGTGTCTCTTAGGTACCAACCTCAGGCTCAAGAGAAAAATGAATCTCAGAACTGTCCCAGGCCAGTGAGACTTCCCATTATCTTTTAATCAGAGTAAGTGGAAAGCCATCCTCAGATCCAGTCTGGGATGGTTTGTGTAATTGATAATGTAAATGACAAATAAATCTGTCAGGTTTCAGTCAACTTGTCAAAGAAAAGAGATTTTTTGATAAAGTATTAAAGGAGAACTGATATGGAAAACAGATTGTACCACTCCCAGGCAGGGAAGTTTTTGACCCACCCGAGCACCTTTCCTGTGTTTAACTGTATCAAAAAAATCCATAGTGGTAACCTCTCTATCTCTATAAAAGACTTGTTCTTACTGAGGTAATTATGTTTTCTCTGGTACCTCACCTCTCTTGTCCTACAGAGGTTTGATACATGCAGTGAAGGCAATGCAATCTCCCTTGCACAAGTGGTCTTGTTATAGAGCATCTCTATCTACAGCTCTCTTACCCTGGAGATAAGAAAAATGATTTCATGTCAATGTATCAGGTGGGAGGGAAACTACAAGACTTAGAATCATGGAATGGTTTGGGTTGGAAGGGTCCTTAAAGCTCATCTTGTTCCACCCTCTGCCATGGGCAGGAACACCTTCCACTATCCCAGATTGCTCCAAGCTCCATCCAGCCTGGCCTTGAATACTTCAAGGGATGGGATGTCAGGCTTCATCTTCTCTCTTTTCTTTCCTGACTTATGAAAAAAAAATTATTAATAAAAATAAATAAATTATAAAAAACATTTACTCCTCTGTGGGGGCTGAAAGAGGAGAAAAGAAGAGAGCAGAGTGATGGCACAAGTTCCCTGGGTCTCCCAGTCTGTGCAAAGGACTATATATACTCTTCCTAAGTGCAGCTGAATGACATTGTAGACACCCTTCTTTTCCATATTGGATATCCCAGAACAGTGTTGCTGCCTCCCCACTGCCCCCAGCTGCTGTGTCCTCAGCTGGTTTCCCCATCCAGCAGAAGTGAGGTCCTCCCTACAGCGTGTTGGTCCAGCTACTGCTGGCAATGAGGGAAGTATTCGTGGTACATCCTAAAATAATCCCTCAGTGACTCTTACTACCATGTATCCCATATCCAACTCTTTTTCCTTCTCTGTTCTCTGCTTCATGAGTTTCTTTTCACTTTCCTCAGTGTTTACTGTACTTTGAATAGTTCTGTGGCTACCATCCATAGGAGAACCATGGGAACTGGCAGGCAATGAATGACTGGCATGCAAAAGGATTTTTTTGGGTTTTTTCTTTTCCCTTCTTCTTCTACTTCTCCTTCTTGAAAACAACCCTGGCGAGCCATCAGATGAAAAAAATCCATTCTTCTGCCAGCTCCTGCCCGGTGCCAGTGTCAGGCTATTTAAAGCTCTCTGAGAAGTGGTTTGGGGGAAGGTAGCACCAAAACCACATATCGAGCTGCATCTTTTCCCTCCATATCAGAAAAAAACCCAGAAGTTGCCGAGCTCTCTTTGCTACTCAGGCTTGACTTAAGTTAAACATGCGAGCCCCTGACATAAATGTACTCTGTAGGAATCTGTAATAAGGTACTGCAGTTAAAACTAGCAACTGCATTTTCGATGTGAGAGCATAATCCTCATTGTTACTGGGGAGTCTGGATCTTGCCACAACAGAGGGTTTTTTGTTATATTACATGCCTACCAACCAAGTCCTTTTCTTTTATAGCTCCCTACGGTAGGGAGAGGAAAAAGAGTGGATTTAAGTTTCCAGGGAGCTGTCGGCCTTTGTAATAAGGTACATGGCTCACTGCTAGTTCACAAAGGGGGTTAGCACTAGAACCGTGGTGAACTATTCATCCTGCCAGCGAGCTCAGGTGAACGCGGCGCTCGGAGCCAAACAGGAACGCTCAGCCCCATTCACCCAGTAGCTATATAATGTACCACAAGCTGGAAGCTGTTCATTGAGCCAGCAGGAAATTCAGGCAGTTTAGCAAGCGCTGGAACCACAGAGCTGCAGTGATGGATGGCAACATCCAGACCTCGGGAGCTGTGCAGCGACGCCGGGCTTTGGAGAGCAGCAAGCAAGGCTGGGAGTCACGGGGGAACAGGCTGAGGTGTTCCTCCTCTCCTCCTCCCTGGGAAACTGCGAGCAAGAAGAGATGAATTTGATTTATTTCCCATTGTCAGCCATGGGGGGAAAAGAGCAAAAGTAAGAGCAGAATGCACAAACAAAACAAAAGGCTTAACTCTAGGAGAAAAAAATGCCTATTCCCAGGAGGGAAACGTGATACTCCCCAGCTTGCCCACTATCAGTGCTCTGAGACCCACTCCCAGCTGCTCTGCATTCTTCGGTTTCATCACTCAAATCTGAATTACAGGAAAGTGTTAAGGCTGGCCATGCTGCTCCTGCTGCTCTTCTGGTGCTGCCCGTCAAGGCGATGCTCAGCCATCACCAGAGCGATGCAACCTGGAGAGGTCAGCGCCCACCACAGCAGCAGCAGGCAGAGAGGCACAGACACCTGGCAGGGCTACCAACAGCAGTCCAAAACCCAGGGATCCCAGAGCACGCAAAACAAAAATTTATGTCTCCCGAGGTGAAACTGTGCCCAAAAAAATGGCCAAATAGGAAGTTAAAGCATTTTTTTCCTTAGAGTTATTGGGTGTAAGTGGAGAGCGAAGCCATCAGTAGCCCTCTGATCCACCCCAGGAGCTCCAAAGGAACAAGGAGAAATCGACCTGTACACTGCAGTCCCTCAAAACCTTTCATGTTGACATCATAGAATGACTGGAAGAGAACTTAAAGATCATCTTATTCCAAATCCTCCCAGTGTGGGTAGAGACACTTTTTACCAGACAGTGTTACTCAAAGCCCCTTCCCACCTGGCTTTGTTGGCCACATCCTGCCAGTTACTCTTGACACCCCTGCTCCATTTGTCAACTCTGAATGGATCATTAAAAATATAAAGGTTTATACATATTAGTAATTTACAGAAAATATAGCACCATGCCCTCTATTTCCATAATGATTTTCATTTGATGAAATCAAATAACATGTTAGTTGGGGAAACTGAGGCACCATTAGATGTAGAGGCTTGTAAAAGGAAAAGAACAAATCACAGGCTATCCATAGAGGGAATTTGGTAGGAGGAGATGATATTCCCTGTTTCCACTCAAGTGGACTCTATCCCAGCCATTCTATTGCTCAGTCTATTAGTGCAGCATGAGCTCAGTGCCGGAGCAAGTACTGTTCACAAAAGGACAATCAGCTGCCAAAGCTCTGCCTGAGCATTGTCCCCACCTGCTGCTCTTAATGCTTCCCCCAGGGACTGGGAAAAACATCCCTGTAGCCTAAGCATCACCTCTTCCGTGACTCAGCACGGCCACTTGTCTCTTCCCAGAGATCCCGTGGCACCGAGAGGGGCACTGATCACCCCGGCTGCTGCTGCCGCCTCTCATTGTCACTTGACCTTCCTGCCTCTTTGCTCTCCTGGTTGTCCAGCCCTGCCAGCTCACACACAGCACTTAATGACAAGGGTAGAGCACGGAAATCAGACAGTGACCCAGAGCTGGCAGCGAGCGGGGGGGATGCGGTTCCGACTCCAGCCCCGAGCCTTGGCTGCGGAGTGGGATTTACATAATAATTAACTCCGGTATTCTTGGACAACTCACTTTCTGTGCAACAACTGCAGATGATTCCCCCATACACCCTTAAAAATCTGTCTAGCTAAAGGATCCAAAAATCAAACACCTGTGTGTCAGCACGAACAGCTGTACACTTGCCACCGCTCCTCTCACTGCAGAGGATGCCACATGCCAGTTGCTTTACTTAGAGCGTGTGGGGAGGCCAATCCATTAGAGAGAGAACACAGCATAATTAAGAAGCAACATGCTTTCTTGTTCCCGCTGCCCTAATTTTTGTTTTAGCTTTTTTTTATTCCTCCCCCTACTTACTTTCTTTAAACAACTCCATCCACTTTATTCTGCTGATCTTCAGGCTTGCAGGGGTAGTGAACTTGGGAGGCAGGGTCTGTTTTCCCAAGTTCTCACAGCACTCATCAGCTGGCGTGTCAGGGTAGAGAAGCTTCCAGTTGAACTACATTTTTGTCTCTTTTTTTTTTCCCTTTCCTTTTTTTTTTCCCCCTTTCCCTAAGAAATATCCTCAATAAGAAAGATCTTCTTGGAATAAATAATGGGAGACACAAAGAGTGCAGAATCTAAACACAAGCATTCCGCACACTGTACGGCAGCAACAAATGATTACATCCACCCCCAAACATCCACAGACGGTCATGTTTGTTTTCCTTGCATTCCAGATATCAGTTGCAATCACTCTATACATATTTCTTTCTCTCTCTTACTTGTGTGTCTGTGTCTGTGTCCCCTTTACACACAGAACAGAAGAAATATTTTGCTAAACTAAGCTTTATCTTCGAAACCTGTGCTCTATGCGATGCATGCTGTGTATAAAACTGCAAGCTAAAAAAGGGGGGTTTAAATCCGTTTGGAGCCATAATGTGAATTTATCTTCACATGAATAATTTGCACCAGTATTCCTAATTTGGCAAGCAAAGAGTGCAGCATAGCTTCACAAGCCATAGTACCTTTGTGCTCTTAATCCTCGTGGGGCTACCTATACTTGTCTTTCTGTACATTGGATCACTGCTGGTGGAGGTCTGAAAAGCATCTCCAGCAATCTTTAATTCATGTGATTAAAAATTCAAAAGAAGCCCTTGTACCAGCTGTTAAACTATGTTAGTAAGCTGTAATTCAGAGTTCAAATCCCAGCAAATTGAAGGTTAGGTTAACAGGATCATTCAGTGGAACTGCATTATATCGTGGCAACTAGAACAGTAGGTGGACTGTTTTATACATGCTCATTTGCAGAAGATAAACTAAGGATGAGCAAACTCAGAGCACTGCAAACCTTGCCTTGGATTTATTTTCCCCCTTTCTCTTTCTGTGACATGATTTTTTTTTTTTTAGAGCCTGGCAGATGAAACCAACTGTGGGTTTTGTTTAATCTTTGCACAGATAGGAGCAGAATAAAATCAGCATGAAGTGTTTTGTTTAAGATTATCTGGAATCTGAGCAATGCATTTTTCATCTCTGAGACTAATTAGTTTAAATATTACAAAGGTGAAATGAGTTTGATGGTCTTAAGTCTACTGTTCATTCTCCTTCAGTAAATACAGAGAAAGTGTATGGAAAAAGAAATCCACCTTATTTAGCACAGTTTGATATGATTATTCTTTGCTCAGGCTGGTCCCAAGGTAAACTTGCAGAAAGTCTGGAAGAATCAACCTTAAGTGCAAGTAAGGCTGAAAGTATTATGTATGATTACAATTATTATTTATTATTAACACTACAATAGTCATTAGTCTTCAGCTGAGAGTGAAACTCTCATATGGAAAGTGCTGCATAAAAAAGTGACATTATTTGCTCCACAGTGCTTACAGGCTCTGCAGCTTTACAGAGCTTGCAGGGAGAAGGTGAGAAACAGGATGTAATATCATCTTTAGTTTGCAGATGGGGAATTATGGCACAAAGTGTCTTTCCCAAAACCACACAGGAAGCGTGCAGAGCTAGAAGCTGAATCCTGATCTCCTGAAGGCTTTAACCAAAATACCATCCTTCCTGTCTATTGAAATAATCACACTTATTATATAGTAGGCTGTAAAGCAGACCTATGAGGAGCCCAGACTGCCCAGCTAGATGCAGTTCTGTGCCTCTGGTACCCACCAAAAAAATGAGGCCATTTAAAATATCCTCATAAGGTCTTGGACTCAGTGATCTTAGAGGTCCTAACAATTCTATGATTCACCCTTTTGTTGCTGGTGAATTTGATAAGGTAGGTTTTGTACAACAGAGGGAAACTCTGGAAAAAGAGGACAAATTGGTGGGAAAGGTTAGGAAGGATTGATATCTTGCTCAAGACAGCAACAGAGAAAGGGGCAACAGACTGTAGTGGTTACAGGGTAATACTGGGGGACAAAGCTTCCCAATAAAAGCAGTTAGGAAAACTATGTCTTTCAAATTCAGAAGAAAAGGATGCCAAAGGAAAAAAAGTGTTGAGGATGAGTGTGTCAGGGATTCTGGTAGAGGGAAAGGTGAGCTGAAGAAACAGGCGAAGAGAAGCTGGGTAGGAAGAAAGGACAAGAGTTTTAGGGATACAGTCCTGCTACCAAAGCACAGGAGTTTTTGTGTAAGTTGCAAAAGAATACAAATTTTAGAAAGACTTGCAATTTTGCCTTCTTGCTGTTGACAATATATCACCTAGTGAAGGCAAACAACAAACTTAGCATATTGTCCTCCCAGGGATGTACTCAAGGGTTTGAAGAAAGAAGACATCTGCTTATGCATTTTTGGCTACGACACCTACAAACTTTCATCGGGTAGTTCCTTTTAATTTCCCACCTGAGACAGCATTTCTCCTGAAATAACGAAAAGCCCTGGCCATTCTTTCCAATAAAGGTCTTCAAATAAATTTATAAAATTAAAAAAAAAATAAAAATTGCCTGTGATCAGCACGTTTACCTGCATGTGAATGATGTGTGGTTGGTTCCTACCATTTAAACCCTCCACTGACAAATCACTCCCACTGTGGGTCAGATGTCATGTCTGTACACATGGCACTCCCCAAAAACTTTTAATGTTACATCAAACAGTGTTTAAAAATAACTTTGTCTAACCTAGGACCGAGTAAAACTTTTGAAGGACTTGGCCTCGTAATTTAGAGTCATCATCATCAACAGGCTTTCCCTTGGATAGCACCTTTCATTCAAAGATCTCGGAACACTTAATTTAATTAAGCCTTTCAACAATGCCATAATGCAGCCAAATGTTATAATAACTGCTTGTAGAGGTTTGAATCTGAGACAAAGAGAGGTTAAACGAGTCTCCCAATGTCCCAGAACGAATTAATAACATCGCCAAGAAGAGCCTGCAAAGCCTTCCCGCAAGCCACGCTCCTTCCCTCCTCTCCCACCCTGACACACAGACATTGGGTGGGTTTTCATGCCCATCAGGCTGCAGTGGGGGTGCTGTTGGACCCCTCCCCACTTCCCAGGGAGACTGGGAGCAGCCTGTGCCAGAAACAAACAGTGAGTTATCAGCAGGGTCGGCTGCACCCTGAAATGGGAGGTGGTAACGGGAACGGCCTCTCCCCAGAAACAAGATGAGAAAAGATCTCACGGTGCTTTGGCCCACACCACCACTTCCTCTGGGTTACCTTGGGAAGGGGGACTGTTTGCTGTTTTCCCATGGCTAAGAGCTGTGAGATCTTTTACGGTGCATTAGTGGTCCCTTTTATAATCTGAGTCATCCGAAAGGCTGACGCTGGGAGAGCACAGTCACCTTAGTCCCGTGTGGGGAATTGCTTCAGCCCTGAGGGAGGAACATCCTGTCCTCGTACCGGCACAACGCGCTGCACTCTGACTTTTTCTAGGAGGTCCCTTGCATTCAAATCCTGTCTCATCCCGATTCCCTTAGCCTGGGAGATCTGAGGAGCATACAGGCTGCAGTGGTATGGCTCCAGGCCATACAGCACACACTAAGCATTACCATATGTCACAGAGGCAGCTAGACAAAATCTTCCCTGCAATGCGAAGAGGAGTGCTGGATCCATGAAAAACTTCACTAGTTTAAGACCAAACAGTAAAGGTTTTGTAAAACAAAATCAGTTTACTGCTGAGCATCAGCAGCTGCTTTTGAATTTACAAATACATTTACTTTCTACAGAACATAAATGAGAAGCAATTGATTTCCGAGCTGCCTGCCAAGACCTGAGATGGGGATTTGTTTTTTTCCCAGGCTTTGCTGAGGGGTTTCAAGCACCATGACCCGCAGGTGGAGCTGCCGCTGGAGCACCGGGGTCTGCAGCTCCCACCCCACTGCTGAAGGAGAGCAGGATCTCATGGATGTGAATTGCCCAGGGCTCTGCGAGAAGGATTTGCTCTTTATTGCACCCAGGATTTCCCTGGCATGGAGGAGCTCCAAGGTTAAATATTGGGCCCTTTTTTTCTGGGGACTGGCACAAGGGGGGATGCACGGAAAGAGATGCATCCTGTGCAGGCAATGTGGGGTCTCATCAGAAAGGCCACGTCCCATATCCTTCAATCTTCTACAATCTCATGAACACAAATATTTAACGTCCATCTCAGCCCCAGATTTATAAAAGGCCATCTATTAACTTCTTTCCCTGGTTCTAAATTAAACCATCCCCACACTGGGATTGAAGCCACTCACAACTGACATGATACCTTCAATTTGAGGATAAGATAGCTGTTTGGACTAATTTCCTAGTGGAAAAGCCCTGTGTGACTGAACAGTGTTCAAAACAAGTGGGGTTGAGCAGAGTTACAAACAAGGTCTGTGTTGCTGCTGGTTCACTAGGACAACCTAACCAAAGCACAAGCTCCAGGAATGTTATGATGCTCCAAAGTACTGACTTTTGCTGTTAAAAAACAGCCCCTGCTCCTTATTATTGGGAAGTTCAAAAAGCGAGGTTTAAGGCTGAAAAATAAAAGGGCTAAGAACAATTCCAATTGTATTTTTTAAATCTAATTATTTTAAGCATGATTTTGGAACGTCGGGAGCTGAACGCAACAGCGTAAGTTACACACAAATTCCTACAAAAAGGAAATTATGTGGGTTTAAATGACAGTATAATGGCTTAAGCTTATTTATATTAATTAAGCACATCAAAATAATATGTGACTGCTAATACATAAAACAACATTAAAATAGAATAGTTATTTTCCCTTAAAGGTTAAATGGCCTTGATTCTTTGCATGTGCAAATGAGTGTCATTGTCATTAAATGCCGTCATCCTTTTAGCTCACATTTCTTGAAAACGCAAGTCTGGGAATTTTTAGCACATAAATTTAGCTTTAAACCCTTTGCCATGAAACACCTTGGTCACAATATGACCCACACAGGTAGAGAAGAGCCTGCAGACAGACCTCTGGTGCTGCACAGTGCCTGGCTCAGCTTACAGGCTCGATGGAAGGCTCCGAGCTCTGCAGATATTTTCCTCCAGCAACCGTTCTTAGTCTCCACGGCCCATCATGAAACTTGCATCTCAAATTTTATTTTAATGAGCCGAAATCCACGGCCCTAATTGGTGTACACATGGCGTGGTTTCAGTTACGAGATAAACAATTTGCTCCGGCATCAAGGAAACATCGCTTGAGACTTTACAAGGCTCCCAAATACCTCCGATAAACCCACCCCTCTCGTTTGTTGCAACAACCACGGTAAAATAAACTCCCAGCACATCCCGTGGTGACCAGGCTGAGCTCTTTGTCTCAGCCCTGCTCCCACCCACCGCCCACCAGCCCCGACGCTTCGCACCCAGCTCGGCCAAAACCCCGCCTGTGCTCCTACAGGTGTTACATTTTTTGCTCTCCCCAGTGACCAGTTACAGTGCTGTTGGACTACAACAATACCTCTAAAAGCAATGTGCTGGCATCGCTGAGAACATACATATAAGGCCACTGAGGTCCACACAGCGAGGATTGCACAATAACCCATTAAAATAAACATTTGCAACCACAGATAGCTGGGCTGAAATCCCTGCTCTGATACAAATAACATCTGGACAACTTTTGTATGCATCTTCCAGCATAAAACACCCTTGAGAAAAAATAGAAGGCAAGCTAAAAGACAAAGGACCACTAAAGATTTTATTATGCTATGGGTGTGGTGCCATAAATTTGAGGGGATTCAGGCAAGAGTTGCCAAGCTTGAATTTAAACAGCATGTTGTTTTTAAAAGTTGTAACATTAGTGACGAACAAGTCAGTATTCTTACATAATTAATCCAGTGTGAAATAGAGTGACTGGAAGACATCCAGTGGTTTAAAAATAACTCAATCATCTTTAAGATCCACAATACTATAGGATTTAACATTAAGGCGCAGGAAGTGAAGGCATCTTGGTAGGGAGCATGCTGTTTTAATCCACCAAAGCTTTATGAATTCAGCTTCACCAAACTCACTGCACAACAACCCTGCACCGTGCAAAGCAAGGGAGGTTCCTCTCCCATGGATCTCAGGTTCAATCACCGGGGTTTTTCCCTCCACCATACAGGGTTGTCTCTAGTTGGAAGTGCCATTAAAGACACAAAAATAGAGAGGAGTGCCTTTTTTTCAAAATGGCAATACTTAACTGGAAAGACTAGGAGAAAGACAAAGATATGTGGGGAAGCTAATGAGCATCTTCAGAAGACGTATAATCATGGTTTTGAATTTGAATGGACTTTAACATCCAGGGTTATTCGTTAGTGGTGTTTCCAGCTGGCAACAAGCACAAGCGAGTGCAAACTGGAGACACGGCGTGAGTGGGGCTCAGTGTAAAGATAAAGAAAAACAGCCAAAGAAAACCCTTATTCACTGTGCTGACCTGAAGTCGCCACTTACATTTGTAAACCGAGGGCCCGATTCTTCAAGTTGTTTCAATGGAAATCTCCAGCAAAGCTACCTGCAAGAGTAAGACAGGGTTACAGTCACTGTTCCTGCAGGCTGGATACATTCTAGTCGAAAGTCACATGCCAGTGGGGTTGTATTTAGGTGATTTTTAAGGTCCCTTCCAACTCTAACCATTCTGTGATTCTATTATTCAAGCCCTTCCTTTGTGTGTCCAAATTTGGGGAGAAGGTACAGTCAAAGCTGCCTCAGGCCATACTTATTGTCCTGTTCCCAGGTGAAATGGGTGCACCTTACAGCACATAATTTTGGTGCAAGCTCCCAGGCTGCATCCAGCCCTCCTGCTCAGCTCTTACCCAAACGCTCTCCAGCACCATGGCGTGAGCTGCTGCTGCAAGGTGGATGTCTGGGGCAGGCTTTGGTGAATTAGAGAACTCTACAAATCCAATCCAGAGGGAAAACTGATATGAAGAGTTTTACATCCATGACAAAGGCAGAGAATGTCTCCCTTCAGGCATGTATTGCCCTTTTGCGCTGGAGAAGTGCTTGACACCATCTGCTCACTCTGAAGTCACAGGAGCCACCAAAAACTTGTCGCACGTGAGTTTCCACATCTGAAGCATCACAGGCCTGTCCCAAATCCCCAGCATGCACAAGGATATCATGTTTCTTGCTTGGTGAGGGTCCAAAAGAACCTCTTTATTTGAAATAAATCTTCAGAAAGCTGCTGGTTTGGATGACATAAGATCCAACCAATTTTGAAGCACATTTGATGCGTGATGGTGCTGAGCCAGACTTTGGGCCAACTCTCCTACGTTTTTGTGTGTCTACCAAACAGAGAACCCGTGTCACCTGTGGCCACCAGCCTGGTACATTCACCATGTTGTGCTTCCAAGTCTAACTGGACATCTCAGTGACATTTCATTATGCACTTTATCATCCCGTTGTGAAAACCAGAACCATGATTGTTCCAAAAAAATACGTGAATTCCCAATAAAGGGAAGTAAAAACTAATTCGATAGATAGAAGCTGACTCTTCTTTAGCAGAGCATTTCCTCTTTGCCTTGCTTGACATACAGGATGAGAGCAAATACATCAAAATTGTAATCTTGAATGATCAAAATAAATCACATACAATTGATTTTGACTAATGTAAAACTAACTGAATACATTTCTGGAAACAGTACTTATGAATTAATAATAGTGATTAAGATGAATTAAACACACAGACTAAATTCTGCCCTACAACATGCTGACTTCCATGGAAACTGTGCGTGCATTTAGGGGCTGAGTCTAGCAACTTAATTCTGAATTATTTTTTATCTGTTGAATCAAAGTAGTATGTTAAAAAGAATTTATGTGGCTAAATAACATGCTGAACTTATCAATGTTTATTGAGCTTTGAATATTACTTTCTCTAATTAACAGTGTATTTGCTTAACTATGCAAAAAGTGGCTTTGTATAACCCCTTATTGCCAGACTGCAGCAAGTTTTAACTAAACAAAGGTGCAAGAACTGTGACTCAAAACAGTATTTTTGTTTCAGAGGATAAGGGCAAATTCCTAGATTCATTAGCTCTACCTCCTGTTTTGCACCTTCTTCCCATTTACCTATCATAAAAAGTCCAATGCACAAATTCTCCCTCCACTTTGATAGTATTATGTCCCAAGTCTGACCCAGAAGCATTGTGGCATCTAAAATTAATTTATATTTTTGTTATATATTTCTCTTTCCATATACCTGTCCTGTATCCATATATATGGATACATTTATATGTAAACACATATTTTTACATGTATTTTATTTCTGTGTGTATATACATGTGTATATCCTCATATTCATTTGTCTGTTTGTCTCTATAATAGATTAATTCTTTGTGATGAACTTGTTTTTGGACTAGAAACTGTGTGGAATATAGAGTAAGAGAAATGGAATAAATTGAAATGCACTGTGTGGCATCTCCTATGAGGATTTACAGAGGTACATTTAGGAAGGAGAAGAGATTGACTCAAGCAAGTTCAAGCCCATCAGGTGGAAAAACAGTGTTTAAGACTGGGCATGAGAACAGAAAGAAGGAAAAACTATGGATGTGGAAGTAAATACAAAATGATCTGCGTTGCCATATGGGCTTCTTGAAGGAAGCATGTGCCAGGTTAACCTTTCTTTGCCTGGTATCAGTTCAGATTAATTCAGATGAGAACATCTGCAAAGAAGGACTTGTAGGTGAGCAGAGGAGAGCCTGTGTTATCAGAGGAGATTAAAATAGCTGGCATGCTCAGCCCAATAAAATGAAGTCTGAGGTGTAATTTCTGTCTATAGATAAACCAATGGGGTTAAAAGAAGTGGGGAGAAGGTTTGCTATTAACACAAATATGAATGGATTTCATCCGGCAGCTAATGAGTTCTGGGAGAAGACTGATGAAGGGACCTGACAGTGTGAGCTCACCCACAACCAAGCCCATGAGGGCATGGGGATGAGGGATGTATGAAGGCAGCAGCCCGAGACGCTGCAGAAGATGGATCTTCACCAATCCACAGTTGGGATTATGAGATGTGAGAGTGACCCAGTGCTCAGAGGGTCCCCGCTAGTCCCAATTTGCTAACATAAAATTAAATGATTTTTTTTTTAAATACGGATCTGTAAATTTTTAACACTTCGATTAAAAAAAAAGAGAAAAGAAATAAGCAAACAAACAAACAAACAAACAAACAAAAAAAACCAAAACCAAAGCAACAAAGTTTACCAAGTGTGATGAACCAAAGTTTTCCCATCTAAATATTCCCCCCAAGCATAAAAGGCTCTGAGGTGACCTTGTTCTGTCCTTCCAGTACCTGAAGGGAGAGAAATTTTGCAAAGGCCTGGAGTTACAAGGCAAGGAGGAATGGCTTCAAACTAACAGAGAGTAGGTTTAGATTAGGAAGAAATTCTTCCCTGTGATGAGGCTCTGGCACAAACTGTAGCTGCTCTGTTGGATGGGCCTTGGAGCAACCTGGTCTAGTGGAAGGTGCCCCTGCCCATGGGACAAGATGATCTTTAAGGTCCCTTCCAACCCAAAACATTCTATGATTCTGTGGTTCTATAGTTCTGTGATTGCTATAAAATATTATTTTCGGTAGCAAACTCTCTCTTGCATTTGTTTCTGGAAGTTCAAGACAGAAACAGGCAGGAAGTCCAGAAGGGATGTAACATTTATATCTCACTGTCACTGGTTGACCTCCTCCAGAGAACCCAGGACATGACTGAGTTACTCTCCCTGTTTCTGGTGATTAAACAGCCCTTGATCTTACCTCTTGCCAAATCCTGATGACATACAAGACAGTATGGATCTCTCTGCTGGATGGTGACAGGAAAATGGGATGTTTCCATATCCATAGGCTCCTGCCAAAAGGGAGGTCGCAGTCCTCCTCTTTGCCACAGACTGGACAAGGACAGGGTCTGGGTCATGGCAAGGAAATTTGGGGCAGGCACTGGAATAGTTTTTTGGAGACATCAATGGCTCTTCTACGCATGATCTGAAACAACAGGTTGGGTAAATGCTGCTCCATTCTCAGAGCTGATCCTACCTTAGGCCAGCTGGGAGCACCAGATGCTCTAATCACTTGACCATATCAGAACTTTTCTAATAGAAAATATCCTTTCCATGACAAGAAAAACAGTAGTTGTCTTGAAGAGTTTTCCTTCTGTGTTATTAAAATATGGCTTTCTTGTTAATTGGTTAAATTTTTTTAATCAATTTCATTTTTTATCGACAACTCGAATCGGGAATTTCTAAAAATGTGATATTTTTGGAAATCCATTCATATGAAAAATGTTGTGGTTTTCAATTTTCATCCAAGAGTTGGATTAATTTATTTTCTAAAAACAGAAAAGATGTAATGGGAAGGGATTTCCACTTTCTAGCCAGCCATGGCATTTAGTGGTATTATTATAATTAGTTATTTTCATTCCTTTTATGTAGAACCATTCATAAATACCCTAAATTGTAGCAAGGAGTACGCACAAGTAATTTTTTAAAGAACAGGGCAATAAAAAGTAGAATCCTATTTTTTGACAGAAAAAAACCCCAGTAAATTAAAACTTTGGTTTGAGATCAGAGCTTGTATGCAAGTGAAATTACTGGACAGGCCAGAATATATCAAAAGTAAAGCTTTATAGTGAAATAATGAACCTAAAAATAATTAAATGCATTTAAATGTTCCCAGTGTTCCCAACTTTTGGAAGTCATTATCACATAACATAAAGTAAGTGATACACTCTAAACTTGGCCCTTACTCCTCAAGATGCTAAAGGCTCTTCCATATAATCCCTAGATGGATCCAAGCTGTATCTGACACGGGAGCTTGCTGCTAATTGGTAAAGGGCAATGACAAATTAGAGAGAAACATCCGGCATCCTGATAAAATAATCTGAAGTTTTCAAGACTCACATTTCTATTACCCCCTGGAAACAAACAAGGAGAAAAGAATTTGCAACAGCCCTGACCTGGTGCTTGCGAGTAAACAGCACAAAGGAAATGCTTGGAAATTAAACTCCTGGAATTTAGATGCCATGGCTTGAAATTCCTGTGTCAAAAAGTAAAAGAAATCGAGGAGAAAGTTCCCAAATTCAAAATCACATACTCAGAATGAGGGGCTTCTGAAGGAAGGCAGCAAAGGCTGGAGTTAACCAAGCCTACAGGTGTGTTGGGGGTGTCTTGGATGTTAATCCGAGTACCTGCCATGGGAGTCAGTGACAAGCCAGGTGTTGATGCCACATCTGGATTCCACTCAGCAGAACATCTGTCCTATAGTGGTTTAATACACAGTATGTGCAGCTAAACATGCTGTTCATAGAACAGGCTGATAGCTGCCATTAACACATGCATGTTTATAATTGAAATTTCTGTGATTCTGTGAGTCCACAGGTTAGATGAACTTTGACAAAACGTGTGTGTTTTAAACTGAAAGAACAGCATTAAAGGGTTTGCTTAGGCTTGAAAAGGCAGGCTTTCTTTCCCATCACCTGTGTTTGTCTTATCACAGAAAATTTACCCTTGCCCTCCTTTGCCAAAATTTCAAGTCCACAAATGTTATCTGCAGCAAAATGAAATCCATCTGCCATCACCTGATGCAAAGAAACTTACTTGGCAACCTATGCCTTGCATTAACATAAAGAAGAGAGGTTTTTTTTTACCTGATGGAAGCAGCATAAATCTCTGAATTAATATGATATATATGACTTAGAGGATGGACACTCCAGTGTTGACACTCCTTTTGGTATATAAATTATATCCTGGACCTGGTATAAGCCAGGAACTGGTGCTACCAGGGTTTGTGCCCAGCAGAGAGGAGTTTGAGAAGCCTGTAGGAGACCAAACATCTTCAGAGGATCAGCAAAATTTCACAGAATCATAGAATGACTTGGGTTGAATAAGACCTTAAAGATCATCTCATTCCAACACCCTGCCATGGGCAGGGACACCTTCCACTAGCCCAGGTTGCTCCAAGTCCCGTCCAACCTGTCCTGGAACACTTCCAGGGATGGGGCAGCCACAGCTTCTCTGGGCAACCTGTGCCAGGGCCTCCCCACGCTCTGAGTGAAACATTTCCTCCCAACATCCTATCTAAATCTCCCCTCTCTTAGTTTAAAACTCTTCCCCGTTGTCCTATCACTTACATGCCCTTGTAAAAATTTCTGGAATCATGAGTGAAGTAGAAAAATAAAAATGGCAATAGTCCCCAGGATACAGAGGAAAAAACGTTCTCAGATGCTGTATTGCCTTCAACATTAGCAGCAGGAAGAAACACCACATGATTCACACTGTACCATCCCCATACTCATGTTAAATATTCTGCCCATAACCTTTGCTGAAACCCAAATGAATGAAACAGTTTCAGTCCAACAATTTGCAGATCATTAATGGGAAAAGTGATTATTTGCCTCTAGAGAAGAAACCCACTGAAAAATGACGACATTATGAGCTCTTTAAAAGGATGCTGCAGCTTTTATAGATGCTCCTGGTACAATTCATTTGTGTGAACTGCATGTGAGAAGGTTTTACCACTGTCATCACAAATAAGTGCTATGGCCGGGCTGGGAACACCCAGCCTTGGTGCTGCAGCATCTTTTGGGTTCCATCTCCTAAATGCAGCTGAAGAACAGCTGAAGTCAAGCTGAAGATTTGGTGGAAGAAGAAATGGTAGAATTGCTTCTGCCTGGCTGAAAGTGAAAACCTGAGAGATCTGGGCACCAGGTACACAAAGGGAAAAGAACTTGGCCTGGAATTGGGCCCTGGAGTTTACAGATCAATCCAGCCACTGTGACTGCATCAAAAAATTTCAACAAGGTGACAAACCCACTTCTTGTTCCTGTGTAATCCAATGTTCTGTTTCTCTAAAATAAAATAAATACACTGTATTCATTATCTATCTCCAAGCTTAAAAGTACATATTTGGCTCATATTTAAAAATTGCCCAGGAAAGCCATGTAACTCTTTCTAAAAATTATAACATTTTTAAAAAACATAACTGCCTTACTCACTTATATTTAATAACCAGGATAGGTTTTTTCTTTCCCCTCTCTGATACTGACATTTTTTACACTCTCCATTTTCACTAATACCAAAGTCTAGACGAGCTCAAAGCAGCTGAGATGAAATATTTCATGTGATATCAGCTTTTTGGCAGCCATTGGATTTGTGTACCCATCAAAACTTCATCTTCTGAGAAGAGAAAGAATTAAGAAAAAGTCATTTACCCAGTTAATTCTGTAACTATCGATTTCAGTGTAAACCCCTTCCTCTTTATAAGATTAATTTTGTTCTTCCCATGCCCCACAGAAAAATCTTGTGCCCAGAGAAAAGCTGCTATGAAAGGGATACAAATGAATCTACTTAGATAATTGTAATTCCAGTCAGACACTGGCACCATGTAGTTCATGTTTTATCATAAGGGACCAATTTCTAAGATTTAGCCATCAGTCTAAAGACTGAAACACAGAATTTCACCCCAAGTACTGCAAAGAAGGCAGAGTTGACTCCAGTCAATGAGATTGTACTTGGGACTTGCAAGACCTCTGAATAAGAGGGAGTTTTTGCACTGGGAGAATAAAAACATCTGCATCAGCTTCATGGTGCTAGTGTTCAACATATATTTGTGTTTTAAATGAGGACCTCTTGTCTCTTTGGTCCATCAGTGCTGGGTTTGGAGGGGTAACCAAGCCAGCAGCCATGCAAACCTGAACACTGCTTTACAAACATCTGCCCTACATTTGAGAAGTAACATCAAACAAAAAACCTCACCAGTTTCATGTATTTTGCAGTGGAATCACAGCAGAAGGATTTCCCCCTCCTCTTTTTTTTTCTAATCAAAGACTGATTAATTAATTCTCATTATCTCCATCTCTGTCACAGAGATAGCATGGTGACACTGTCAGAAAGCTGTTGTAATTTGCCTCGGGCATGGTGGTGGTTGAAGTGATTGCTCGCTATTTCAGTAGTTCTCATCACCCCTGTACCCACAGAAAAACACTCACAGACAAGAGCTGTGTACACCAGCAGGACAGAAATAGGTGGTAAAACCACTACGAGCCTCATTCTGTGCAACCTTCAAACGAGAAGAGCTCAAGAGAATAAATCACAACCTCAGATGCTCCCACAACAACACCAAAAGGCAGCTTCTGACCAAGTCAGGACAGGAACCGGCTTGAAAAGCAAAAAAAGCCCTTTCCCCTAGCAAAATGTATTCAGGGAAAACTTCTATGCAGCAACTGCTTTAGGGGCAGAGGGAAGAGTGAATAAAACCCCTCTCCTAGCAGACTTGCAGAGCAGCAGCCCACTAGAAGCGACCACATCAGGAAACAGTCCCCACCACAGCTCCATCAGGGTGAGCTGAGACAACACCACGAGTGTGGGAGACCGGCAGGACCGGCAGTTCCTGGCAGGGCACAGTGAGAGCTGAGAGCGTCCACGGACAATCGAAACCACATGGCAAGAGCCCCCTGGAATCACAAGGTTAGAGCCGACCCAGCTTTCAACTCAGCGAGCTACATAAACCAGACGAGGTGCAGCGAACAATGGCTCATGCGGGTGTCCCAGATTCCACCAACAATGTAGCCCACATTGGTGGTGACTCAATTTGTTTCCATCATATGCTCTTTAGAGTCGCCTCTGGCAGCTCTATTTTTCACGCTCCTTTTCCAAGGGAACGTTATCCAACAGCAGCGAGATGAGTTGGCACCAAGGAAAAAAGCATATGAAGCTCCGTTTTCGGATCATACCTAATGATTCCAGGTTTGAGGGTTGCTCCTCCTCCTCTCGACCCTCCTGGCTCAGTTTCAGAGTTCAGCTCATAGCGTGGCATCTTCTCATACCACTGTTCTGTCAAGCAAAAGGAGTCAGCAGTTATCACACATTAAAAAAAAATTGATTAAAAATTGGTATTTATCCTGTATATACACGTACCTGCCTTTTATATAGAGCTGTACTACATCATTTTTAGTGCAGAAGCAGCAAAGTACTCAGAAGAAATAACATAAATATATACCTGACCTCAGTGGAAAAAAAATCTTCTTTCTCAGTATAACATACTGTAACTTGAAGTTTGCTCTCCCAGCATTATTTGTTTAATAGAAATATTTTCTGTACCACCTTGTTCTGGCAGAAAGTCAGAATTTGCATTTATATGAGGTAGTTTATCAAATATAACATACAGAAGTCTGTTAAGTACACATTGCATTTTGTTTGTGAGAAAATCTGTTTGTATTTAATGTAGTTTTTAAATTAACCTTAATGAAAGCTTCTGAAAATTGTTGTTCTAAGCATTTGAAATATGCAACAAGAACTAGTGGAAGACATAAACATGTTTTCCATTATATGTTATCAGATAGTCCAAAATTACTACAAAAAGAATGTGGGACTATGTTAAATTAGAAAGATAAGTAAGCATTTAGTTAAAAGGAGAAGGTCTTTAGAAGAGTAAAGCATCTGACAGTTAACCCCAACATCTTATGATCTCCTACCAAGAGTAGGACAGCACTTGCAGAATACAGTAGGGTGTTTCAACCACATCCATGGCTAAGAGAGAAAGAAAAAAGGCATGTTTCACAGAAATCCCGTGGTGGATGTTTGTTCAGTCCAATATTTAGAGTGGTAACGTACCCATGTCCATTTTTGAAGATCTTACTCAACCAGAATCAAATATGGTTTGCCCACAGTATTTATTATCTTTTGAAAGAAACCAACCCAAACACACGACCTTTACAAATGGCCTTATAAGAGAAAATTTATATATAATCCCTTCAATTATCAAAATAGTATTTTCTGTTGTCCTCTGCTGTTTGCTGATTTAATTTCGTCCTTTAGCATAAGTCAGGCTGTTTTCTGTTGATAGTCACTTCATGAAAAACATAACATAGGGAGCAAAAAACCCGTTGGAATTATGACTTTCTGCCCATCTTTTCCTCATATATCCAATTAAATTTATTATAAAGAATAAAAGGGGAACATGGAAAAATTGCCAAACAAGGACAGGCATCAACAGGACATTTAACAAGTCATGTGAGAAGCGAGGCTAGAGACAAGCGGTACCTAAGTAGCTCGTTGGTGAGTTGTTGTAACAATAATCATTCAAAAAACAGCAATAAAAGCATCACTGGTAATGATCAAGAAAGGGAAGGAAAATCTGACTAACGACTTCGTCTTACTATTCTGGTAACCCTTTGCATAGAGAAAACTCAGTAAAATCAGGTTTTAATCAGGGCGATATTTTTCTGGAAACTCTTTCTTCCCAACACATTCTGGCACTTCACCAGTGCTCGAATAACATTCCCACAGCAAGTCTCGAGTCAGGCTTCATTTTCATAAGCAACTGCTCTGGAAAACAGGAAAATCGGAGGGCTCTTCTCAGAACACCATTAACTTCTCTGAGATAGAAAAAAAAGGGATAATGCCCAATTTTCTGGTTATGCAGCCACCTGAAGATCAAAATTTTAAACGTTGGAATTATGTGCGAATCTGTCCAACATAGAAGCCACCTCCACTGAGCATCAGAAGCTGCTCTTTGACTCCCTTTAACCTATATTTTCTCACTAAAAATTTGGAAAATTGGGTTAGCTTCAGTTTTATTTTGGAGCATAATATAGGCAGGGCAATCTAGCTGTCGTGGAATACTGGAAATCCTGTTTTGGAGCACGTCCTCAGTAACTTGTTTAAAGGGAATGGTTTCCTATAACTGAGAAACAGATCATTGTGCTCATAGGGTGGTCACAGAACTCCAGCTCTGCTTTGCATTAAAACTGGAATTTTTAATAGCCAGGGAGGAAAAAAGAGAAAGAATTGAGAAGTTGCATTACGAACATTTTGCAGAAGAGACCAATCCTAAATACAACATAGGCTCGTTTCCTGCACTGTCCAGGGCTTCTGGGGTTCTTTTTGGCTATATCAGACAAAGGGTGGGTTGGAAACAGAAAGTTTGGGAGATCCAGCCTCCTAAAGCCCTCCACCCTTTGGCTTTCCTGAGATTTCTTGGAGGTTGTTAACCAGGCACTTACAGCCGTGAGAAGGGATGCAAACCCTTGGATCCCCTTGTGCTACAATTTGCGACTTTAACGTTAAGAGGACAGAAAGCTCCTACATTTCATGCTTTTGGCTTCATGACTGATCCTGGAAGGTTTAAGAGCTTGACTCAGTTTTCCATGTTTTCAGGCTCCAGGCTGTAGATGGGATGGGAGGGTGTTGATTTCTTGGGAGCCACGAGGAACAGAGCTGTCGTAGGAATGCCGAGACGCCAGGCTGGGTGAGGGGAAGACCTCGGAACAATAGCAAAGAGCTTGGGGACATCTTCCATTAATAAGAAAGTTCTTGGCATACAGAACAGCCAGGCTTAGGAAAGTTTTCTGAGCCTTTCCTCAATAGCTAAAGGAGAGTCTTTTTAGGCTTTTTTTTATTTATTTTGAGAGCTGGAATGAGCAGAATTTGCATATCCTTTGGACACTATGGGAAGAGAGATGGAACTAAGCTTCTGTGGATAGGCCAAAAAATAATTAAGGCAATTATATACTGTAAAAGAATATGTTATGCTATTCCTGAAGGAAGACTTTTGGCCAGATAGAACTGATGACAAATATTTATTTTCTTCTTTTGGCATTAATAGCCCTAGTAGGCAATACTGCAAACACTTTTCAGTATTTATATGTATTACTAGGGTGCCATTTTTATTATGTTTAGTGCAGAATTTTTTCAAATGTGAATACAATGCACATTTGTTTTAAGAAGATATTAAAGCCTGTCTAACGGCAGAGTGTGGAAAACAGGAGGAGCAGAGGTTTGGGGCAACTTTGGAAGGATCTGGGGTTGTATCACTAAAAACCAAACCATGTAAGTTTAATATAATGGGGGAAATTACCTGGGAAACAAACACTGGAGCTGCAGGGTTATGTCCCATGACACTGAAAGGATACAGAGATCTTGGAGCAGGAATTTATTTGGCAGCCTTTCTGCCTTAGCTGGCTGAGAGCAGCCAGGAGCTGATGTAGTCAGTGGGTAGGAGAGTCACTCCCAGCAAGGAGTAGAGGAGGCGAAGGCGGTCCCAGTGAACTATCAAGAAATACCGTTTGGAAGTTATGTAACATTGGGGTCAGAACTGGAGATAAGAGCCTGATGCATCACAGCCTTAGCAAACAGCCAGCATTAGTATGTTTGCATAGATAAGGAAGATTTGGCGTGGCACACGGGCATAAAAACGAGGAGCCAACACGAGCTGAAACGGAGCTCAGAGCACCACTGCCAAGAGATGTAATTCTTGTCTTCATCTCCTTTGAATATCAAGGTTTATTTAGTTTACAAACATATGGGTTTTCAAAGCTATTACAACTGTGACATCGATTCAGAAGCTCCAGACATGCAAGAGGTTAAGATTAGAGCTGGCCAGAAATTTTCTTACAAAACAGAATCTTGCATTTTAGCCAGGATTAGTTAAGACAACTGAGCCTTACAACATCATCCTGCCAGGTGAAAAAATGACTCACTTGACAAGCACAGTGCTGCTGGAATGAGTCCTTTTAAATTGTATGTTTACATAAACATTTATGGGGTGTTAATAATTATCAAGAAAAGATGTGATAGGAAGAATTGCGCCTTTCAATTGCTCAGGCAAGGGCAGGGCACTATGGGAGACACTACATTCCTTGGATTTACCAAAGTGGTGAGGAAGCTCTTGCTTCTCTGTACAGCAGGGTGGATTATGCCTTCATGCCATGCCCTATACCCACTATAGCCTGAGATTTTTTCAAAAGCTCATCAAAACTGAAGGACAAATGCTTTATATCTGAGCTTAATCAAAACTGGTATCTAAACCCCCCAAAAATATCATAAGCAAGCAAAAGCTTGTTTCACAAAAAAATTCCTTGCTGGCTATGAAATGAATGCCCAAATATTAGAATCACAGGATCATTTAGGTTAAAAAAGACCTCCAAGATCATTAATTCTCACCTTAATACTACTACTCTAAAATATTAATGCTAATATTGCTAGTAATAAACCCTCACATCTGTAGACCTTTATCACAGAATATTCTGAGTTGGAAGGGACCTACAAGGACCATCAAAGTCCAGCTCCTGGCCCTGTACAGGACAGCAGATGCTGTTTTGCCCACTGAATGTTTAGCACCCTAAAGATCCTGCTGCAAAAAGTGAAAGGCAGTGCAATCCTGTGCCAAATCATCACTACACCCTCAATCAAAGAATTTTGGGCTTCATCTCAATTCACTCAGACTCTGGGGATTATTTGGGCAGGACCCTAGATTACAAATTGTAGAGCACTGAGCAGCACATGTATATGTTCCAGTTATGAAAGCTGCTTAATGATTAAAGTCATCTATGCTTAAAAAAAACCCCCACAAACCAGCAAAACTGATGTTGAGATCTGAAAGTATGTCTGTGGATTGACAGGGCAGAGGTTAAATCCAGATGAGGGTCACTCAAGCCTGGTGTTAGTCTAAATGAGTACAGCATTAATGCTGAAAAATCCTGGTGATGAGCTCACCACCTGTCTGCCACAGAAATCCGACTGCAGAGCTTCGGTTCAAACTTGGGGTTTACTTGCATTTAAAATACTTACACTCTGAGAACTAGGGAGGAGGAAGTAGGTAAATCTGGCTTTTGATTTCAATCACTGTTACTATCTTTAAACTACTTTTGTCTGTTGCCTTTAAAAAGGCACCATTTCTCACTGCAAGTGCAACAGGATGCTTTGTACTTCGGGAATATGACAGGGAGCAGTTCCAGGATAGCAGGGCTTTATAATGGTCAGAAAACCAGAGCACAACCCTTCTTCTTTTTTGTAATATTTTTTTTTCTTTTCTTATACGTTTTCCTTTTACATTCTTATTTGCATTATTTACAAGAGAGGTCTGAAAAAGCTACAGGAGAACTACAAGTTGTCAATCACAGCAGTGGTGACAATGCTCACATTTAGGTCGTGATCTCTAATAGAAAAATGTCTTATTGATTCAGAACTGAGCTTTGTATAACATCAAAGGGTTAAAATAACCAACACTTAAAGGGAAGAGGAATAGATCACTTACAACACATATTCTATTATTTGCTGAGGACTCGTAGGGTGGATGTAAGCTCGTTATCATTCAGTAAAAGATAAAATTTGCTGCAGAAGGTACACACTTTGCAAGTGTAGAACAGCTAATCTCAGACCACTAATAGATTTAACCTTGTATGTTCAGAGATATTTAAAAGTGTTATGGTTTGAAGGTCAACTCCACTGTCTTCGAGTACAAGGAAAGCAAAGAAAGGAATAAAAATTAGAAAGAATTAATTCTTCAAAAAGTTTTTACAAATCAAAACCCTGCAGTTTCACACTGAGAACAAAAGAAGCATATTAAACACCAAAGTTTATCAAGACAAATTAGGTCCCAGTTTCAAATTTTCTTTAATCTTTTGCATCTGAACGTTTTTTTGCCTCATGCTGTTTTCCCTAGTTAAATGTTAAAATGAATTCTAGCCAATACCATTGACTTCCTCCCTTAAAAATATTGAGACACATAATAAAAAATTAATTACTTCCCCTAATTTCCGTGTGATTCTTTAAAAAGATGTAAAATTCATTTAAAGTAAGTGGTGACTTTGTCTTTGAAGATCACGACAATTAACATGGATCAAAGCTTAGGTTCTGTAACGATGATAGCTTATTAGCATAATGAAATTAACTTAGAGACAAGAATCTTTAATAGGTACAACAAAAACGCTTTAATAATACTTGAAGAAAATTATGTATTTGCTAGAAGTACAACAGTTTCAGACTTTCTATCCAATTAATAAGTTGTTAATTAACTCCTTTTCCAAACAATGTGCACTTTAAGTTAACATCTGCCCATTGGATAACACTTTCCTATGGTATTTTTTTTTAATATACTGTAGAACTGCAACACTGTTTTACTGGGAATTCCTGGTAGGACTGTTCTTATAGCAGGGAAACAGGACCCAAATATAGTAATATGCTTTCTATATCCAACCAATTAAAAAAAAAAAAAAGAGGAGGCTTATTTCAAAGATGGGGAGGAGGAATGGGTAATTCCTTAATTATGGCTGCATTGTCTGTGGCAGTGCATAGTTTCAGATTTCTTTGCATTTTCAATAGAAATTATTTTCTGCAGTTTATATGGCCCTGCAAAATGGCTCTCTGCTGACTACAGCCTTATATAGACTCGATTTGGGAGCAATTTTCATATCTTTTGAAAATATCTATTTATAGTTCCATGGTACGAGATTTTACAGTCTTATTTTATAAGATTGTAAATCAACAACTATTGTTTTTGAAGATTCGGAGCAGGAAGATCGTTCACAAAAAGTTAAAATAGAACCTTATGTATAAAAATTGTATTTTCGTAGTCTTTGCTTTGCAGTGCAGAATTACAAGGACTTGCAGCACTTGAATTTTTAATTAAAATTACACATTTTTTATTTTAGGGGCTTCTGCCCATAGAGTGGTTTGGGGATCAAAAATTTCACAGAGCCTTTTGCAAGTGGATTTGGAGAAGGCACGTGACTCTGCACTGCAAGGGCTGCTTAGGCCAATGATGGAACAATTAAATAGGTCTTATTTGAAACAAATGAGTTATTATATTCTATTGGGTCAAGGATTCATGTTTTAATAAATCCTTAATTACAGTAACTTTTCATTTAATCTGGCGAATTCTAAGCAAGTTAAGAATTTATGAGAGTTGGAATCAGCAATAAAAAATATGCCTGTCTGCCATTCTGCTCAGGGCCACACAGGTTGAACTCATTTTGAGCAGTGTGGAAGCCAGGAACGTATCTCCTGAACAGGGCATTGCAACATGATTACATCTTTGTAGGTATAAAATAATATTATGTGTGTATAAAATATTATTATGTGTGTATAAAACAATATTATGTATGTATGAAGCAATATTGTGTGCGTATAAAATTATACTGCACATTAAATTGTGCATAAAATTATATACAAGATTATTGCATTATAGTTGTTATTAATAATAATCTGAAATTTCTTAATTCCTTTTTTTTTTTTCAGAAATAACAAGGAAACAAAACCAACAATCAACCAAACACAAAACCTTCAGCATAATCATGAGACCATTTTTGAGGTGGGTTATTTTTTGCCTTGACAAACTTTTCTCCCAGGAACCTGTGAGTACACAAACCCTTTTGTGCAACATCCAGCCAAAACTCTTCCAGTCACTTCTGGCTGAAGCCAGGATTTCTATTTCTGATCATGTGTGGTGCTGGCCAGACTCCTCTCAGCTCATGTGGCTGCTGGAGCACAGACACCTTTGAGAAGAGACAAAACTGAGTCCTAGTTCGTGTCTTCATATGACATTTTTAGAATTTGAATTTTAGCATTAGAATTTGCTGCTTCAACAGCAACTTCAGTACATTTCTGCAGGCTATAGCCAAACTTTGTCTCCTCTAGAACAACACCCTTATGAGTAATAACTAATTAATACTCAGCATACAAACAGCACAAGCTTTACCATCCACTGAAAAAATCTTTCTCTTTAGGATGGAAACAAGGTGCAACTAATAACTCACGTGGAAACTGCATGACACTAGAAAAAAATCGAGGAAACTGCTGTTTTCTGCACGCAAACAGGCAACACCTCTACTTTTCCAAAGGTTTTTGTCTCTTTACTGAACGTAAATATACAAAGTCCTGGGAATTACAACTGTAGCTGGTTGAAATTCCTTTTTTTGTTTATTTCTATTTTTTTTGTTTGGTTGTTTTTGTTTTTGTTTTGTTTGTCATTTAAAAAGCTGCTGGGATGTTTTGGGTTTTTTTTTTTTGGTTGGTTGGTTGGGGTTTCTTTTTATTGCAAATCGGAATTGATTATTTTTCAAAATTTCTCTTAAAATATCAAAGGCTGAAAATCTTTATTTAGAAACAAAACAGACTAAGAGCTGTGCACTGCAAGCCACTCTCTGTGGCCTGACAGCAGCTGCCCATAAGCTCACCAAACCCCATCTAAAAGCCATGACTAACAAGAGCAATGGGGATGACACAAGTGGCACCAGATGTGGTCCCAGTTTACTCAACAGCTTCCAGGTCTACCCTTTTTTCCTGGATCTGGGGAAAATTTTCCCACCAAAATTGCTGTAGGGCTTAGTAATATTGGAGCTCTGCAGGAGGGAGGTCCTTCTTGGAGGAGGTGAACCCAAAAGCTGGCAGGATTTGGGGCCATGCCCCAGGGAAGTCCCCATTCACAACCAGCACGAGTGGCTGAGCTCTCCAGAAACTGAGCCTACCCACTTCCAGCAGAACCTTTCTAAAAACAAAGACATTTCCTTTTAACTACTTGCTTTTGGCACACCGGGACTTTTTGAGGTAAAACATTTCCAAATTGTAAATCCATCAGATAATTCCTCAGTTCCAAGTTCCTTGGTATCCAAGAAACATGATACAACCTTGGCTGGGAAGTGCAGTCAAAAGAACATCATCACCTATTGCCTTTCCTGCATACTTCCATGGCATACCTATTTTTCCCTGGATGAATCCCAAGCTAAGAAAAGTCTCTCTCCATGCTTAACAAAATCCAGTGTTTAAGCTGTACAAGATACTGAGTGCAGGCCAGAAACATTACAGGTTCTTTTTAAAATAAGACATTATTATTCTTTACAGAAGGGAAAAAAAAATGTCAGGCTCATCTCTGAAATTAAGAAATGTACTTACTGTTCCAAATTTTGAGTCAATATTCAGAGTTAGTTTATATATAAGGTTCTGCTCGAGTTTTACTGGCGATTGATACAATGCCAGAAGATACTAAATTCTCATTTTTAGTGAATGACCACTGCACTGAGCTGCCAACCATGAGTTTCCTTTATGATAACAAAGAGCTTGCCAGGATAACCCTCAGTAAAAAATGACGCTGGTAAATACACCGATTTAAAGATAACCAGTACAGCACTTCCATTGTTCACACATGGTTTCATTTTCTGGTCAGCAGAATATATTTTTTCTTGTCCAACTTGTCCTTCCAACAAGGTATTCCAGTCTTTTTCCTGCTTTGGAAACAGAAAATTCTATAATTCTATGACTAAGTCATGAGTACAAATGCAATGTGGTTGGTCAGCTTGGTGCACTGGACACACACAAGAGCAGGATTTGTTGAGAAATGGTGATATAGCAGGTTTTGGAAATTATATAATAATTTTCTTCATCCATCCTATTCCATACTAATTCAATAAATTTAAAAAAAAAAAAAGTAGGTCTACTTCCAATTGATTATTCCCTTTGAAATATCACCTTTCCCCATCAGTGTGGTGGTGTTAGTCCCACTTTTCTGTGATTTGTCTCAGCTGTGCCCTGGATTTGGGTTTCCCTTGATGGTTCTGTTCTTTTAGTGATGCTGTTCCTGACTGTTTTGAGAAGAATTTCTGTTTCACACTTCATTTGCATGTTTTCCTCACTGCATGGGGAAAAAGCAAGCACAACTTTCCTTGTCTCCAGCTTCACAACAGAGCAAAAACCATTTTCCCATTTATTCTTATTCCCTCTACCCTGTTGCAGAGCTGGAAATGTTGCCTCAGACATCCGTGTGCAGCAGTGTGGAAAACCAGGAGGAGAAACTCCAGCTGTGAATTTGGGAAAGTGTGAGCAGGTAAAAGAGCAACAGGTAATAACTCTGTGATACTCATAGCTGTGGCTGCCGCATCCCTGGAAGTGTTCCAGGACACCTTGGACAGGGCTTGGAGCAACCTGGTCTTGTGGAAGATGCCCCTGCCTGCAGCAGAGGGGTAGAATGAGATGATCTCTAAGGTCCCTTCCAACCCAAACCATCCTGGGATTGTGTGATCTCTGCTCTGGGAGAGATATTGGTCCTTTTTCCTTCTATTGGAATAACAGAAGTAGGAAAAGACAGAGCAGTTGAATCCCGTTAGGTCACATACCGCAAGGACAGAAGCTACACAGGCTTCAGGTAAGGCATAATTTCATCTTTTTCAACTCATGTTGGTTTAAAATCTTTAAGTTTTACTTGTAGATTTGGGTAAGTACCTGCTAAACTCCACCTTTTTAAATGGATAGTATTCACCAGTACTTTCGCTTTCACTGAGAAGAACTTAAATCTCAAGTACAGACATGACAAAGTGACTCAAAAGAAGAGTTGCATGGTGGGGTTACCCCAATTATGTTGGTTTTACTCACCACTTGCAATTTCACCCTCTCTCTCCCTGCAAATGCTACAGAACACACTGAAAACTTGGAAGACAATGATCACTTTAGAAAAGTTGTGTTGTATGTTTAAAACTACCACCATCTTCATAGCCCCCGTTTCACTAGTTGGGATTTCAGGGTCCTGCCCAGGAGATTTTACTCGTTACTTGCATTATATTAGCAAGAAAAGGCAGGCAAGAGCCTGCTCCATGTAGCACCCCTTGCTGAATTATAACCCAGTAACACAACCCCCAGCTTTACACTGTCCCTCTTGGCCCTCATTACTGAGCACTCAGCATTCTCACCCCGCTTGTCCGGTCTTTAATAAGGAATAAAGTTGTTTGTTTATTTTATACCTATTTAACTTGTCGTTTAAGATTTGCAGAATGCCATCAATCTTTGCCTCAGTACATTGACCTCACTTTAATTGGTGGGGCACTAAATTCTGCACAGATGTTATTACTATGAATTTAAGTTTATACAGCAAAAAATTCGGGGCTGCCATATGCCGTCCTTTATGAGCTTGCAGTTTGCAATGAATACCCATGACTAATGCTTTTGACCCAGGTAAGCCCGTGGTTATGGAAGGTAAAAAGTTTACTAAACTTTATTGCAGAGCCCTCAGCAATTTTACCAACAGCTAATGCACACATCTCCCCTGCCTCTGTGTCGATATGAAAAATTACTGAGCTCTTCTTAACATATCTGCCAACATCTACTGTCATTCGGGGACTCTCATGAGTCAGCCAAAATTTTCTAGATCCATAAGATTACATATCAGAGGGGATAAGATGATTTTCTCTGATATCCAGCATAAATCAAACATTTTTATGTTTTTCTAGTGGTTTCCAGTTGTGTTTTGGGGGTTGGTTTTTTTTTTGTTGAATAAATTGGGACAAAACTTTCTGAAGGTTAGCCAGGTGCTAGAATTCAAATACATCTATTAAGTCTGTAGTTTGAAATCCAGAGCTGGATCCTCTTTTGGGAAGGAAATGATTATATGATTAACATAATAATAAATAATGCTTCTTTAATAACTGTGTCTTATTTCCAGAGCATGGACCTGAATCCTGCCTCTGTATGGGGAATGTCCATTGCCATAGAAGGTGGGACTCCATGTGGCAGAAGGAGCTCTGCCCTTCTCCTGGAATTATTTATTAGGCCAGTGGTGAGCAGCCAACTTTTCCAAGGGTAGTTAAAGTAACTCCAAAGGCATGGACTAGTTTCCTGTAGATCTTTTTAGAAGGTAATGAGAAATGAAAGGCAAAACAGTAAATAACAAATTACAAGGCCTGAAAGTCAGATTTAACCCACTCTGTATTAAACTGCTGACATCTGAGTGTGCTAAAAGTGACTTACCAGGGCAGCTCCAGGTCACATCCCACTCTGTAATATCCTGACTGCCACAACATCCACCAGGAAAATCAACAGTATGTCCTGCCAGAAAACCACACTGACAACCAAAGGCATTAAAACTCTTTACCACGAACCCTTTTCCATGCAGCAACTGTTAACTAACATGGTAAAACAAGAGCACAGCGAGGGGATATTTTGTGTTTCCATTAATCAGTAACAGATTGAAGGTGAGCCAAGAGTAAATATCTGACAGTGGTAATACGTGAGTCCATTTGTTCAGCACTGAATAACATTGTTCTGCTCAAATATCAATTAAAAAGGACCTAAGTGATAGCAAAGGAATACTGGCCCTGCATCATTAATTTTTTTGGTCAGCATTGCAAATGCTGATCCTATCACTGTTTCTTTTGAGTGTGCTAAATAGCAGGGAAGGGACACCCATCTCACCCTACAACCAGCATGCTCAAGAAAGTAACACAAAATAAAACTAGTACGAGGTAACAATGGAGGTCTTTGGGCATAAATCTTCCCGCTTTTTCTTCTCACATAATCATGTTCACTCTGCAAAGTGAAATACTTGAAAAGATGATTATAAAATCATAGAATGGCCTTGGTTGGAAGGGACCTTAAAGATCTCCTACTTCTACCTCCCCTGCCACGGACAGCTTTCACTAGACCAGGTTGCTCAGAGCTTCATCCCATCTGGCCCTGAACACTTCCAGGGATGGGGAATCCATAACTTCTCTGGATGACCTATTCCAGTGCCTCACCACCCTCACATTCCCCCTTGTCCTTTCACTACCTGCCAGTGTAAAATGTCCCTCTTCATCTTTCTTGTAGGCTCCTCACACACAACTGATGAGCAGCCAAGCCCTCTCCAGCTCACCTGATCTCAAGGTATAGCCTACAGAGGCTTTTTCATTCATTTTTGGGACAAAATTGAGCTTTTTTTTTACCTCTACATAGGACAAACAGAGTTCAGACTCATAGTGATCAGTGACAGAGTGCCCCTAGGACATCCTTAGCCAGTATTTTTGTACCACAGATCTGGAAAACCCACTGTGCCAGGAAATAGTTACCAGGATAGCACCAGAGACATGGCTCACTTGGAAAGACTTCACTACAGCTACAAAAAGCCTATCCAGGTGATATTCTGGCATTCTTAACTGATTTAAATCAACTAATATTTTGATCTACTGCAACTTTGATGTCTTTTTTTTCCACTATGATTTCAATTTATTTTCTTTTACTGCTGATTTTCTTTCTCTTAAAGATGTGTATTTATTCTCACTAATTTTTTTCCAGAGTTAATAGTTCTAACTCTTGTGAAGACAAAGATCAAATATACCAAACCCTGCTGTTGAGTGAGGGATATTTATGCAGCACACGTGTTAACACAGGTTGAATTGAGCACAGGAGGAATTCAGGCAGGACTCTGCCAATGTGAGTATGGTTTAGAAGACATTTTCTGATTTTCGGCCAAAGCAAATATCAAAACACACTCTTATCTGAAGCTATGGAATCTGAAAAACATAATAAAAAGATAAAAGTACCTCATTAAATTCCATTTCCTGTTTGGGGTTTACTGGATTTATCCTAAACCAAATTCTGCATTCTGTCCTCCAGGCCTGAATATCTTCTTCCATGACCTCTTCCACCTAAAGAACAAAAAAAAATGCATAAGTTCTCTCTTCTATTTTCACTGGTGGGGGATGAAATGTGAATTTGCTGTCCATCTAGAGCTGACAGAGGGTTTGGCATCTAAAACAGAGAAATCCAAGTCTCAACTTTGCTCTTGCCTGTGACATTTTGCTTTATCCCTGTTTCTATACATACACTTGGGAGATACCACTGCACCAAGAAAGAGCAACTGCATTAAACTCAGCTCAGTGAAGGGAGTAGAGAAGTGCCACACCCCAGAGGCAGCAGAATTGCTCCCTTCTATGAGAAAGGGCTTTATGTATTTCCCAGCTCCTGTTGGATGACAAGAAAGCAATTCTCCATTTTAGAGACGAGCTCATGACTGTCGGATTTTCACCATTATAACGTATACAAACATAAATCAAAAATGTTGAAACTACTGTTTTGGACTGCTTTTTGACATGAAGTGGGTGAAAGCTGCTACCAGTGTCACATGGACACAGGTTCCAGACAATGCCTTGAAAGAAAGGCCAGCAGAGATCTCTGCAGTTTCCATTTCAGACTTGAGTCCCTTTATTCCGAGTGAACATTTCATTTGAACGAGAGACTCTAAGATTAGACTGAGAGGAAAGATTTTTTGCCCCTCATTCCAGACAGAAGTAGAAAAGCATGAAAAATTAGGAAAAACTTTATGAATTGTCATTTATCATAAACTTTCTAAATTTCATTCTACCCGACACAACGAGGAGAACATATATCTGAGTTTCTTAGCTGATACTTTTTAGTCGTTAATGTAACCCAGTCAAAGAGACAGCATGGTCTCAGGGTGCATCAGGTGAATTATTTCCAGAAGTGGAAATATCCTGGTAGGGAGGGCTGGTAAAGCTTGCTCTGAAATCTAGTGTATGGTGAAGCTCAACTGAAATAAAGTTTCAGTTTAGCTGAAGCTCCAAGAAAATGGGTTCAGTGTTAGGGAAACTATCACTCTGCAAAGGGCAGGGAGGAGAAAACATTATTCCAGCTACAAAGAAAACTGAAGAGAGAATAGTAGGAAAAAGAAAGAGTAAGTGTGTTTAAATTAGTCATACATATGTTTGCAATGCAAAGTAGGAGAAGGTCTTGCAGCAACAGAGAACTGAGGCTGTGCTGCCTCCTCACTACAGGAGTGGAGTCAGGAAACCTAACTTATTTCAAGATATAACTCCCCAAGTTTTCAAAAGGGATGAAGGGGAGTGCAGCAGCAGGTAGAGGCACCTGTAGATCAGAAGTTCTGCTCCAACCTTATGTCCATGCCTCTACCCAGCCAGTTTCCCTTACCCCTACTAAAAACTTTTCTCAGCCATCAGCAATCAAACAATAACAAACTCCTGCTCACTGTCACAAAATGTATCACAAGCAGAGGCATAGAAAAAAGAAAAAAAAAGAAAATATTAATAAATAGGAAGCACCACAAAGTTAAAGTTGCTGGTTAATGAGTAGCAATGTGTTTGCAGCAGCTCCTGTCTCCCAGCAGCTCAGTTCACATCTACAGAGTCAGCTAATGAAACAGGAATTGGAGCCTTGCTCTTATGAGTCACTCTGCTTGGAAACCTTTATATATTTAAAAGAAATAAAAACCCCAATCAAAAAAACCCCCATGTGTTAAAAGTATCTTAGCCAAGCATGTTATTTCTCTTAAATATACAACAAAACACGACTGTCCTCAAGGTAAATATCCTCTGTTTTATTACTTCAGATCGCTTTTCTGTGCTGCAATCATGTCATTAGGATTGCAATTCCTGGCTCCAAAAGAAACAACCACCTAGCTATAAAATTCTGGTTTCCCAGCCTATTTTGAGGGGACAACCAGAGTTCAGTGGGTCTGAGCCCCCGCCACTGAAACCGATGGCAGTGGGTTCAAGTCTCCAGTCCATAGAGAGAAGATTTTTTTTCCCTCAGATGCAGTTTCTAACAGATGTTCAGGCAGCTCAGGTCTTTCTTATGAACTGAATTAGGGAGCTGTATCAGGAAAAAAGTGAGGACAGTCTGTGTCACACATGGATGTACCAGCAACATTTCAGCTGGTACCACCTTCTGTGTTTCTGGTGTTTAATTTTGAAGTCTAAAAAAAAAATATAAAAAATGGGGGTGGGAACAAGGGAAGTTTCTTCCTTTGGCTTATTTCCTTTCCTTTCCTTTGGAAAGGAATTTGAATAATAAATCACTGAGATCAGTCTTCTACAGGTCTTCGTGAAGCCACCACAGTGACTACAAGGATCTTATTGCTTATTAGCTTTTACTCTGAGATTTTGTACCTTACTGTGCAATATCTTTGAGGATTAGAACTCAAGACCTCTGTTTTCAATATATTATAGCTAGAACAGGGCTAGGGTTTGGGAATTCCATATTGCATAACATGTTGTAATATATTATGTTTTATTTTGACTACCTCTGGAGCCAGGAGAGTTTCATCTGTCATGAGTTACTCCTGAAAAAAAAATGGGACAGTGGAGACCAAAGAATAACAAAAGTTATTTCACACTGAGAGACCTCTCCCTATTAACAACATTCATCAATAATGGTAATAGCAAGAGGCAGCAAGACATAAATGTCCTTAAACCACCTTTATACGTCTCTGCACTCTTTTACTGCCCCATCCTGCAGACAAGGTTTGGATCTCTCTTGTGGGAAGGCACCTCTGGGCCAACTATGTGAAAGGTACCCTCCCAGGTGGTCCAGATGTGTGCAAAAGCTACATCAACAAGTGTTAAGCAACATGTCCATAGAGTAAATCAGTGCAGCATATCCCCAAGAGATGCTCAAAGCTACTGTAATCATGGGCACCGCAGCTCATGCTGCACTTGACAGACCTGACCTACCATGGACGTGCAGACCAGGACTCCAATGGCCCTTAAATAATAATTAATTTATTTATTCTCCCTTTAAGAACAAGATTTCATATACAAGATGATGCTTCAAACCCCTTTCCAGGTTATTTTTTAGCTTTCCACTGTACCTCTATATTTGCAGTGTTTCATGAGGTCAAATCGGTGGCAGCTTTAATTGCACTTACAAGGAATGTTGCTAAAATGGGCACAACATCCTAAACTCAATGTTTTCTTCATTATTTTGCAACTTTGGGAGCCTGCCAACATCGTTGCGAGATTTGGCATGTGTTTACCTGGAAAGAATGAGGCTTAATATTTCATTTCAGCTTTGCAAGGTTTTCTCCTCCCCACCTCCCGCCAAAAAAAGAGCAAGCAAAGGAACCAGAAACACAGGCAAAGGGCAAGGCTGGTCTCTCTGATCTTGGTATGGGATCAACACAGCTCAACAAGATTCTGGGGAGCCCTCCTGGAAAGCAAGAGCAGCTCCACCACAAGTGGCTGCATCTTTACCAGCTAATTCTCCACTCTCCGCAAATTTGGGTGCACAGGGGATATTTTTGCCTGTTCTTCCACCTAAGGCTGGTTCAGCAGGTCCTAGAATCATAGAATCTAATTAAGGTTGGAAAAGACTCTAAGATCATCAAGTCCAACCACTAAGAGGTGAGAGGCTTGTCACGCTTGGAGGTGTGAACCGCAAAGGCCAAGCTCATAACCTCACCTGCAGCCTCGTGCCTTAAAACCAGATCTGTATTTAATGCCTGCTTTAGACCATTAATACAGAAAATAACCCTCATACAGCTGTTGCTCGGTGCTTGGAGTCCATAGATCACTTTGTGTTAAGCATTTTAATGTAAAATGTTTTAACAGCCTCGAAAAGGAGTGGCAATAGAAGTTACCACCACCCACATGCCATCAGAGCCACTGTCTGCCAATACCTTGGTAAATCAAGGTCAGGTTGGACGGGGCTTGGAGCAGCCTGTTCTAGTGGAAGGTGTGCCTGCTCATGGCAGAGGGTTGGTACAAGATGAGCTTTAAGGTCCCTTCCAACCCAAACCATCCTGTGATTCTGTGAAACTGCATTTCTGCTTTTGTTCTGTGCCTGGGGCTGCTTAAACAAGGACCCCATTACAACCACATGAAGTGAACATTTCCCTTTCGCAGGTTTAAAACAAGGGCTCTGTAGGGCTGGGTCCCCTGAGGAAAATCATGACACTGGAGCTGGGTTTCCCATGTGTTGGGATGGTACTTACACAGCGAAGGTGCTGCACGGAAGCAGGGCGGCTCCTTAGCATCCTGCCTGGGGATGAGCACCAGGAAAGGGATACCCACTGCGGTGCCAAGGAGTGGATGTCTCCTCCATCGGGATGCTTCAGCTGTTGAATAGAAGTGTTTTCCTAGTTAAATTCCTGAAGCTGTGCTTCCCCCATCCGCAACGTCCAACTTTCTCCGTACAACCTGCAAAGACTCCCTAACTCCTATTTCAAGCTCCAGTAATCTACCAGGCCTACAATTTAAGCGTAGCTATGTCAGAGCCCTTTTGTGGATCCAGTCTTCCCTCTGCAGCCGCCCCACTGAAAGGATTAAGCTATTTGGGAAATGAAGCACTGTTCGCTGGGAATAAGGATGTCAGATACCGGTCCCAAAGAAGCGACGCCTCAGTATATTTTGGTTTAATATTCTTATGTCAATGACACTGGTAGGAAATGGGAAAAGGTAAGAACTCTGTGAGGCGTGTAAAATAAGCATGGACAAGGCAATAGGAGTGTGACAGTGGGAACTGGCTGCATATCAGCTGAGGGGCTGGCACTGCTGTCACCGGGGCTGGCAGAAAACATTCCCTATGGACCCGAAGCTCTTCCAGCACTCCCAACACGAAGAGTTAAACTTCACTGTTTGCCTCAGCGGCATAAATCCGTAGCATTTTGACTGAATCCCATAAAAGTAAATCAGGGTAAGTGAGGCCAGACTGTGGCCTCGCCATCCTGCAGACCAACGCTGAGAAAAAGGGACGGCGATAGCGGCGAGCGGCAGCTCCCGCCACGCTGGGAGCCGAGCACAGAGTCAGCCAGGGAGCAGCTGGGAGGCAGCCAGATGGGCAATGAAAGGGGCACAGCCAGCTCCTCAAAAGAAAAAAAAATAGTTTTTTAATTGTAGGAAATTTTGCAAGGCATAAAGTTGAATTATTTTCATTTTTGCTCCGACAGCAGAAATGTAAATGCTGCCGTTTGCACAGAGAGGGGTTTTTAAAGTTGTTTTTGAGAGGCTGCACTTAAAAAGGGGCTGGTATTAATCATCTCTACGTCAGGCAAGTTTAAAGGGGCACATCAACCAGTTCCTTGGAGCAGCTCGTGGGCAGGGGTCTATTTGGCTGGCTGGTGGTTTTTCAGAGTGGGTATCAAACGGGTCCACATGGCACGAACAGAACAGAGCTCCAGATGGGAGAGCAGTTCCCATCTTTTGCAGAGTAAATCTGCTGTTCGAGACTATATTCTATGACTGAAATTTTATACATCTGACTTTGTTGGAGCTGGGATCTCTCCCTTTGAAAATGTGCTACAATAATAATTGCATTTACCAGTTGCCAGTCCTCCTCTCAAAACCTCTTTTATTTTTTTCGTTCGGATTGTGAAATTAATTGTCTCTAGCTAATATAATTAAAAACAAACACTTCGGATTTCAGCGGAGGGAAAGGGGAAGGGAGAGAGGAGGGGGAAAAAAAAAGAAAAAAAGGCAAGCAAACTGCAGCCCTGATTTTCTATTGACAACAAGAAAGCTCTGCCATCCCTGAACTGTTTAATTATTGAAATGAACTGTAACAGTACACTGGATTGTTGCCGAGGTCACCGAGTAGTACTGGATGTCAAGAGGAAAGCAGCAGCTCCGAGAGCCCTCCAACGCCCCAGGCTCCGGCTGCAATCCCACACACTTTTTCTCAGGCATTCAGGCTCTGATAGGTAGCCCGATAGCACGGCCGATTTGCTGGTATTACAGAGGTCCAACGGTGCTTGCTTGTTTTAAGACGAGCCAAACTATGCTCTGGTGACCACCGTGACGCTGTGATTCCCATGCCCTATCGCATTCCTCTTTCTCAGATCCCAGGCATTTTTTTTTTCCCCTACGTGCAGTCCAGGATGTAGACAAATGAATTCCAAGTGACCTATGTGGGGGTGGACTCTTTGGAAACAAACAACAAAAATAAGATATCTCCTGTCCTCACTTTTTCATTTGCTCGTTCCCTGGATACAGTTTATTCGTGGCAATGAAATACACATTGTGTCTCAGGAGTTAGATCCAGCAGCAACATCTTTACCACCCCCTAACCTTGGCTTTTTTTTTCATTTTCTTTTTTTTTTTTCCCCTTTGCTTTTCCTGATTTCCTATTTCAGCCTTTACAAAAGACATCTTGTTTAACATTATCTGCTCCTTTGGAAGTCAGTCTGCCCTTTAAAGCCTATCATATCAGGGCTTGCTATTGATTTAAACAATGTTTTTTTTCCTGGAAAAAGTTTAGGAAGCTGGAAGTTTTGTAAAAAATTCTTGTACATATCTTCACTGGCAGGAGGATCTACTGGACAAATAATCACTGTGTTTGCAGGGAAAGGGAAAAACTTCTTTTGAATCTTTCATAGTGAAGAAAATCCTGTAGACACAAAAACTGCTGAAAAGAAATAAAACTGCAGTTGGGGAACAGACAATAAACATTTCAGATTGCTTTATGGCACACTATTACAGGCAACTATCTTGCTTAAGTAGGCATAACATTTTTCACAGTATATATTTAGGGGGTTTTTATGGTGTGGATTAACAGCAGAAAAACATAGCTCTTAAAGGGAGGGGAGAAATAATTTCTGCCACTCCAGTGGCCTGATAGGTAGCAAAAAAATCTTTTAGAATGGCCTGAGGAATGCACTGCACGGTCAAGCAGGAACAGCCTCCAGCCTCCCCTGGTGCTCACATGGACTGCACACACAACTCACCAATGGAAAAAGCCAGGAATGACCCTTGGGACCAACTCTGGCCCTGCAGGAACCGGGGTGGTAGCACTGGAGTCCAAGACTGTTGCTGGGGCACCAATGGAAGATGCAGCTCTGCAGTCTGGCGAGAGCAGCACTGGGAGGATGTTTCTGCTGTCAGACATCGCTCCTCTCCCACCACCGGCACACTTGGAGCATCCACGAGCCAACTGGCAGCAGCCCCTTGTTCTCACTATCGGAATCAGCCTGCCTTCCTCAGAGAATTCCCTGCCTGATTTTAGGGCCAGACATCATCAGGCTGTCTGGGGCCACCGCAGCCCCTCCATGGACCTCAGCTGTCCCCTGGAGTGGCTCTCGAGGACAGCAAGTTGTGCAGTGACATCTCCTCCCAGGCTGCCAAGTCCTGCCAGCTTAGAACAATGGAACAGAGAATAAAGGGAACAGAACAGTCCACAATAACACATCCAGCATTGTACTGGAGTCCCTTTGGCTTCGTTAAAATTAGTGACATCCTTCAGTCCTGGGTGCACCGGAGCTCTCCTGCCTCTGCAGAGAGCAGAGCCCAACACTGCAGAATCCTGCCTGGCACAGGGATCTCAGCACTTCTGCTCTGCCCCTTGGAGACACGACAGGCAGAGGGAGGGGGTTTACCAGTTCATAGAGTCCTAGAATGGTTGGGGTTGGAAGGGATCTTAGAGATCTAATCCAGTCCCCTTGATGTGGAGAGGATTACCTTCCATTATCCCAGGTTGCTCCAAGCCCCGTCCAACCTGGCCTTGGACACTTCCAGGGATCCAGGGGCAGCCACAGCTTCTCTGGGCAACCTGTACCAGGGCCTCCCCACCCTCACAGTCAATAACTTCTTCCTAACATCTAATCTCACCCTGCCCTCTGTCAGTTTAAAACCATTCCCCCTTGTCCTATCACTCCATGCCCATGTGAAAAGTCGCTCTCCAAATATTTAGCTAAATTTTTAGCGGTCCAAAGGAAATTAGAGCAAACTGATTTTTATTATTCCCTATGGTACAACAACTTGCCCTGTTCCCGAGTTTACTTTTACCTCCCTGCAAATGTACACTATTTACCCCAGATGCTCCCACCAGGGGCTGGGTCCTCCTGTATATGGGGGGAACAAAACCTTCCTTGGAATACTCAAAGTTTCCACAGAGACAGAGGATCTAATCTCTTTGTAAACTCTGTGCATTGAAGTAAGTAATTTAACAGTTCATTCCCCCAGGTAGCCAGTGACCACTGTATGTCCACGTTATTTAATTTGACAGTTAACCTTTGGAAGGCTGGTAGTCATTTCAGATTAAAAATTAGTAAGCAATTTCCTTCTGGTTAATTTTTATTTTTATTCGTTAGTTTTTCCACATATTTCCAGTGGTCATCTCGTCTACTAAATTTGTTCATCCTTTTCAATGCATCACTTGGTGACTCAGAAATGGGGGGAGGAGGAAGAGTTGCTAAGAAATAGGAAAACATTATTTAAGTAGGTAAGATTAAGTGTTTGTGCCATAGTTTACAATTATAATAAAATAAATCTAGAAACTATTTCATGTATGAGAGCATGTGCATTAGAAAACATATTTCTATAACAGATAACCATCTTCTGAACACTAGAATGCTGGTAATTTGTCAGTTTTTCTTTTAATTAAAACTGTGAATATAGTTCATGCTCTGTTTGATTCAGTGTCAACATTTTGGATGGGGGCTAAAACTGATTTCCTCTTAAATCTGTTGCATTTCTCAGGACAACTGATGAAGTGTGCCTTAACATTAAGCTCGTGAACCCATGAGGTTTGCTTGTTTCAAGATCAGTAAATCAACAGATATTAGAGTAATAGCCCCGAGAAGGCTCAAGACTTCTAACACTTCTGTAAATGCTCTCTTTACCAAAACTGCATCCATTTTTCCTCCCAGACAACCTGTTTTAATTCATTGCTTCATTACCAGGTTGGTCCACTGTAAAATGAATTAAAATTATGCTAGTTAGAAGTTTCATTCTAAATATTTTTCTCAATGCAACTCATGAAACATTCAAAGTGTTTAAACTTCTTTTTCTCTCTTAACAACAGAAAAATCTGTCTTGTATTTCTCTAAATTTTTTTTCTTTATTTTTTTTTAAATTTTCAGTCTTCCTCTTTGAAAATAAGGGCATGAGTTAAGGGCATGTATCCCAAAGTATTATTAAGAATCAACCAGGGCAAGGCTCCAGCAACACCTTTTCCAGGGCAAGTGTAACTGGTTTTGACCCTCCTTAAATTATGTCAGCCCCTCAAAATATAATCACTGTAAGAAAAGAGCTAATGCAAAGAACTGATATGCAATTTAAAGTCAGAAACCACCAAAAAGCATCTGCTGGGTTATGGCTCATGTGCCACTCAGGTGGTCTGTTCCTGTCCCTTCCCACCAGCTCACACTGCAGTGGGTACAATATCCATGTGTGGCCTCAAAATCTGCCCAACCTGCACAAAATTGGATTTACAAACGGTGAGGAAAAATGGGTTTGGATAGAAGATCCTTTGTTACGGGAGTGATTGTCATTGGATTGTAAAAGTCTCTCACACTCAGCTTATTCCACATGTAACACTCAGCAGAAACCACTGTGAAAGCTTCCTAAGGAAGATTATTGAATCATGGAATGGTTTGGGCTGGAAGGGACCTTAAAGATCATTTCATTCCACCCCCTGCCATGGGCAGGGACACCTTCCACTATCTCAGGATGCTCCAAGTCCTGTCCAACCTGGCCTTGGACGTTTCCAGGGATGGAGCAGCCACAGCTTCTCTGGACAACCTGTACCAGGGCCTCACCACCCTCACAGTAAAGAATTCCTTCCATATATCTAACCCGAATTTCTCCTCTTTGGGTTTGAACCCAACACTCCTTTTCCTATCACTACAGTTCCTGACGAAAAGTCCCAGCTGTCAGTGAGTTCAGAGCCCCAGTCCTCAAGCCTAACTCAACAAGCTCATTCCACCCCAGTAACACATGGAAAAGGAGGACTGGGAAAAGCTTATTTCAGCAGTCACCAGAGCTGAGTACATTTGCTGCAAGGGCTGAGGAGGAGGATGAGGATGCTCTGTGCCAGCACCAGTGTGGGTGCTCTCAATGTAGGTGCAGAAGCAAAGGCCAATGTGTTCCTTGTGTGTAAATGTGAATGCATGAGTAAATTTTTTTGCTGTGAAGAGGATGTCCACAGAATACAATATGTATTAGGTATTACAGACTGCATGCATCTCTATGCCTTCATTCCAGGCTCATCTCCTGCTCCCTCACCACTGCAAAGCTGTGTTAAGTCACAGAGAGAGGGGAAATAACCATTATATTTCTTAAAAACACTCATAACTTACCATATTTAGCTCCAAGCTCCAGTTGCTTCTACCTTGCCTATTTTAATAAATGCTCATGGCACTCAATAAAATTAAAACATCAGTGAACAAAACAGATCCATATGAATTTTTCCCCAGGGATTAGGAATGGAGAGGAAGCACATCTGGTACAGAAGAGTCGTGTTGCTAACTATGCTCAACTGCCCCACTGATAGGTGAGTACAGTGATAATCTAATTTATCTGTAATGTACCTGAATGCTTCTTGGATCAAAGCCTGGGAAAGGCAAAGGAAAAGACTGAAAAGTGAGGAAGTCCATTCAGAAAAGATGGTAACTTTCAAATGTATATTGTGATCACCATGGCAGTGAGAAAGAGCTCGTGGTTGATTCCCTGGGAATTACCTTAAGACAAACACGGTGAGAATTACTTTGGAGAGGATGTGGGGAAAAGCACACCATGAGAAAGAGGAGCAGATGCATCTTCAGAGTTCACTATTCCTCATGCCTCTAACTTCACATGCCCTTTACACAGCCTTCCACTAATTTTTTCTACACTGATAATCTATAGAACCCAATTACACAAAGTTTCAAAAAAAAAAAGTAAATCTTTCCATGAAACCCATAATGCTGATATCTGAGTCACGAGCACAGCTAATGTAATCTAACACATATTGCAGGAACCTACTGCACACAGATATTACCAATTAGCACATGATTTTAACAATCAACATTCATGCAATTAATAGAACACTTCATATTCCTTCTAATTTTGAGCTCTGCATGAGCATATGTTATCATGACGGAATGTGGGATCATTTATTTATACTGGAAGCAAGGCACCACATAGAAAGCCTGAAAGTTAGTCTGAAAGTGAAAAGGGCTCAGTTTTGCATTGAGAAAAGAATATTATTAGGCTGATTTCTAAAAGTTGAGCTGAGTCCTTACCTTCTTGTTGATCCTTGCTGTTAGTGAACTTCTGGAGAGGAGACCGTGCCCAGGTTATTGGACTGGGGAATACAACAACCAATTCATCAACAAGCACTTCTCTCTAAAATTGAAAAATACAACATAATTAAAACTAAAAAAACAAATGTAAGCATGTTTTGCTTAGATATTTTTTTATATATATATTCAGAGATAACCGTAGCTGAGCACCTTGTTTTCCATACCATATTTATATTATACTTTATTGTAAGCAGGGAAGAATTACTATATTTGAATTACTATAGTTATAGGACAGATGAAGAGCTGAGGTATACAGAGATTAAACCCAGACAACCAGTTTAGCCACTCATTTTTGCTGAACTCCAAAGGATTTGAGCATGTGCTACCACCAGGATCCAGTCCTATCTATTTTCCTGACAGCAGAGGAAGCAGGGAGCCAAAGGCCTGTTTCTCAGAGTCCCAGTGGTTGCCAGCCCACCTTCCCTGTTTCTCTCTTCTTGCTCTTCAGTGTTAACATCAGTAAGCAATGAAACCTTATATTAATTACTGAAGTCATAGATGTGTTTCTGGCTCAATTATGAGACGAGATGCTTACTAAGAAGGTGTTTTCTACATGTAGACTTCAAGGACTCACACTGCCCAGCCACAGTGGCTGGAACTGCTACATTGCCCATCTATGGTCAAGCAGGAAAACTTCAAAACACAAGGGTTGTGTGAGCCTTCACTCCAGAACATCCTCACATCTTCAGCTGCCTTGTTACAGATGTCCCACACGTGGTCCCTACAACTGAAGACATTCCAGAAGGGCCTTCACAGCCAAGCACATCCTTCAGGAGCTCCTCCTGTGAGCTTGAGCACAGAGATGTGCCATGCCAGCACCCCACCATACTGACCTTCCCCTTCAGTTCAGGAACACACCTCCTCTAATCCTGCTCTCAATAGATTTTGGGGAATGTGACAAGAGTTGCTGTCATCAGGGAGTTCCCTTCCTCTTGCAAAGTGGCAGTGGAGGTGACGTCAGATGGGACATCTGGTAGCAGGAACAACCTCTCTTCTTCCAGCTGCATGGTGTCTGTCCCCTCCTTGCCTTTCCAACAGGTTGAGAACAGCATTAGTTTCCCTTGGGCTTCTGCTACAGGAACAGCTCTAAGCCCCAGCATCAGGAGGCTGTTGGTGCAGGGAATTCTGCTCCAGCAGCAGGTACTGAAGCAGCTGCAGAGCTGCAGATGCAGACTCTAAATCATTGTGTCTTTTCCTCTTTCAGGACAAGCTCCTGAGAGAATTTGGTTTACCACACATCTGACGTGTATTTATGTGTTGCAGAACAGGAGAAAAGTAGCGATTCTCTGGGTATAACTGTATTTCTCAAAAGTATCAGAGGAGTATTTATGGCCCCTGTTGCTGTCTCTTCCCTCAAGGGAGCCTTCACAGAAGCATCACCTTTTGGGCTGCTGCTGTTTCAAACAAGAATAAATTACAGCAATCTACAGGTGGCTAAAGAAAAGGGAGATTTCACCTGTAACTGCACCTCTTGTGTTTATCTCAAGAGCTCCTCAAGCCAATATTGGTAAAGAGGGGAGTAAACACTCTCCTAAAGTCAGTGTCTGGTTGTGCAACATGTACACTTGGAAATAAGTCTGCAGTTCAGTCAGTTCAGATTTCCATGACGACCAGAGAAGATGCACAACTACAGACAAATAAGAGGGGGAAAAAAAAGGAAGGTCTCAAACTCACTTTGCCCGAGGTAACTTCAGCGAAGGTAATAGAGCAGCACCAGTGTCACTGGCAGGGAGGTAAACTAACCGTAATGGCTTTTTACACTGACTAAATACATTAGCAATTGCCTTCCTGCCAAAAAGAAATCAAGACATACCTTTTTCCACCAGTATCTACAGTAAACTTGTATTTTTCTTAACCATTATTTTTATTGAAGGCTTTACTGCACAAAGAATCCAGGGGGAACAGAAAATCATATAACGGTGCAGGTTGGGGAATTCTCTAAAAATATGTAACCATGGCACCCTTGTCATTACCAATCAAGTATTCTTGATAAAAAGTAAAGTAATTAGCCTTTGAGAGGAGCATAAAGCTAATTAAAAATGACAACTTAGTCATCTCAACAAACAACAGCAAAGAACCAGTCCAGAGTTCTAACTATAGCACAATGTGATAACCTGACCTGCCACAACAACTTGCCTTCAACCCTTTAAAAGAAACCACAGTTCATGAGAGTGAAACTTTGATAACCTTTCCCTTTGTTGTAAAATTTACATTTGTTCCATTTACCACACGATATTCCTGTTTGTTCTCTGAGTTTCTTCATCTTTTTCTAAGGCTTTTTCCACCTCTCAGCAATTTTTATAAATGAACTGATGGAAACTCCTGTAATCTCCGAAAAGGAGATGACAAAATGTGAAGTATGAACATATGCATTGTCAAAAAGATTTACAAGTTGCAAATAAGTTTAGTCTCATAACAAAGTTGCTTGTTCAGAATTTATAATTAATAACCAGAAACAAAAAGAAACCACTGGTCTCTTACTTATATACCAACTGGGCTTCTGTCCTCCTGTAGATGTTAATGACAAGGTTTTTATTAATTTCTGTGGAACAAGAATGAATATTTTTCTTTTCTTGCCATCAAAAAATCCTTGAAGAGGCCACATTATCAGAAAGTTGTCAAAATTACCAACATTTTTGTAGCAGGTATATTTACTCAGGTTGCAGGCACTGAAGAAAACAAATTACTCTTTTTTCATGGAATCATAGAATGGTTTGGGTTGGGAGGAAACGTGAAGATCATCCTGTTCCACTCCCTGCCATGGGCAGTGACACCTTCCACCAGCCCATGTTGCTCCAAGCCTCGTCCAACCTGGCCTTGGACACTTCCAGGGATCCAGGGGCAGCCACGGCTTCTCTGGGCAACCTGTGCCAGGACCTCACCACCCTCACAGCCAAGAATTTCTTCTGTTTATCCAACCTAACTCTGCCCTCTATCAATGTGAAGCCATTCCCCCTTGTCCTGTCACTCCAGGCCCTTGTCCATAGTCTCTCTCCAGCTCTCTTAGAGCCCCTTTAGGCACTGGAAAGTGCTTCTCTTTTCAAATCACCAGATTCTAATAAATATTTCCTAACATAGATATACATGTGTATTATATTATGAATATAATAAAATACACTAAAGTACAGCCAGCAACCCATGGCACTACATTCCTTAAAGCTGAAAGTTCATTTGCTTTAAGAATTAGAATAACAGAATCACAAAATCATTAAGGTTAGAAATAACCTCTAAGTTCATCAAGTGCAATCAATAACCTAATAGTGCAGAACTGTCCTAATCTAAGGTGTGTGCACACAGCTGAGTCTCCATGAAGTTTTGATGCAGCCCCTGAACTCATACTCACAGACTTAGATTTTAAAAAGATGAATCAATGCTGTCATGGGCCAACCCCAAGCACTGGCTCCTCAACAGGTCCTGTGAGTGATACTGGTACTTCATCACACTCATAGATCTTCTTCAAGCACACAGGAAACACAGGTTTGATCCTCAGGATAAGGATTGACTGGAATAGGAAAAGAAGTAGGAGAGATTATGGGTAGGTTTTGAGTGTCCCATGCTAATCTTTGACTATAGTTTCAGTTCCTCCTTGCTAGGAAAGAACAGAATAATGACTCAGAGAAGGCCTTAGGCTGTTGAAACACAACAGGTTGGAAGCACTTTGTGAAACAAAATGATTGCAAAGCAACAAGAAGTGAAAACTTAAGCTCCTTTGACTTACAGTATATATGAATACATGAGTTGGTAAAACACTTACAGATGTGTATCTAGACCAAATAAAAAGACCTTATAGAGACAGAGAAAGTATGTATCTGCTCGTGCTGCACCGCTCCCACTCACGGGAAAGCTGGAGGCAGAAACAAAACGTTTGCTTAGATTTTGAACAAATGTTGGATGAAAGGAGATTCTGAGCAACCGTGAACTGGATAAAGACCTTGATCCTGCTCTGTAATGCATGGTAAGACAGTTCACCAAGGCCAGCTCTGGCTTAGGAAAGCGAGTCTCCCTGAGCCTTCCCTGCAGCCGGTGGAGGGACGGATCATCCATCCCCAGCTACAGTAAACAGGCATCGTTCCACTCCAATCCATGGAAGCAAACCAACACATACAGGCTGAACATCTTAGGCTGGGATCCCAAATCTACAGATCTGCGCCTCTTAATAATTCTTCATATGCCAAATGCAACAACACTGGACAACCTTTCTGAGCTCTGCCTTACAGGCTTTTCATTGAAAACCTTTTCAGCGTCAAATATTCCTGCGGCTGAATTCTGTGTCGGGAATTTGATGCGATTTTGGGGTTTCCCAGTTTGCTTTTTCGATTCTTTAAAGTGTTTTCCCAAACATATTTGTAAACTTTTGTGTATGGTTCACATGATGCTTTCTGCAAAAAAGCTTTTAAGGGCCTTCAAGGAAATACAAGTTTCTTTTTGTATGCCCGCAGGACAAGCAGGTGTTTTGATCTCAGGCTCATATGTTATAGGACATCAGGGAAGATAAGAGAAGTGCTGCTTTTCTCTTCCTTTTTTGCTTTCCCCAAGCAAAAATTAAACTTTTACAGGGATGAGGTAGTAATCTACAACACCTGCAAAGAGCAAGCATCTACTTGATCTTTTGACACACCATTTCCTTATGCAGGGATGGTGGAGATGAAAATGAGATATTTGTCTTGTAAAGAAAGCAGAAGAGAGTGAAATCTCCACCTTTGTACCTCTCTTCAGACCTACAGGCTCTTAAATTTAATTCCAAGTTTAACCTGGAGAAAGAAATGGAAAAAACTACTCTGTAAGGAACAAGGTGTTGGCAGTGGAGTGGATTCAGTGAACTAGTCATTCTTTGTCCACCTCTGAATTCTTTGATACTATTAATGAAAAGGAAACAAAATGATGGACCACTCCAAAAAAATTGTTACCATAAACCAGCAGCAAACATCGGAATTGGCAAATGCTCCTTTAAGAATTAAATGGCTCATGCAGGCAGGGAGAGGACTAATAACGTACCTTTCCTGGTCCTGGGCTGTGTTTATTTCCCATATTTATTTAAAGGCAAATCAAAATACTTTTAAGCAAGTCGGCTGGTTCCAAATTTAGGAACAATTGAACAAAGAGGAATCTGCTAATTCCAGATGGAGTGCATATAGTCCCTTGGCACTTATTACTTACCAAATGTTTTGCAAAGCAAACACATGACCTAAAAGATTTTGTGAGTGTGGGGTCCTCAAAAAGCTTTTAAGAAGTCATGTATTTCTAACCGTATTTACTTTACCCACACACAAAAACCCACTTCGTTTTCCTTTCGTGTTTTTTTTTTTCTTTTTAAGCAGACAATGCTCCCTTTAAAGACTATTTATGGATAATTCGGTTATCCCGTAAGGGCAGGAGCTCTAAAGGTGTCTCCTTTGAAAGGCTTCAGCTGTGGAGCATCTGCTCCCTGAGTGAGAGCCACCTTCTCTGGCACCGCAGTGGGTGTAGGTGTTTTCCTAAAGTGGGATCCTGCACAGGAAATGGGCACCCACAAATGGCTCCTCATCTCAAAAATGCAAAATATTTTTCTGTTTTGTCTTGGGGTTTTGTGTTTTTTTTCTTTTCTTTTAAGTCTGCTCCTTTACACATAACCAAGTTGTCCACCAACATCCTGCACAGGGATGCTAAGCCACCGTCAAAACACACCTCTAGGCAAACTAATATTGATTTATTTGTGTGCATTTCATATTTATTACTGAGGTGTTTTAAATTAATTTCTTAGGAAAATGAACCTAATGAATGCAACTAGGAATTTTTTAGTGAGTATTATATTCCATTATTATAATTGTTTCCTTCCCAAATTAAATACTTCAGGGGAAGAATAAAGTAGAAATTCTTAATTCTGTGGCAGTTTGATCAGTCAGTCAGTTTTCAGCAGCTCTCCAACCCCAAGAGCACAGAACTGGCAGTGATATTCCCTTCTGTGCCTTTCCCAAGCTGCCATAGCTGGTGCATAGTGGCTCATGTGGGTCCATGAAGGTAACAAGCCTAACCTGTGTGGAAGTGAGAGATGCTTTGGGAGATCTTCACTAAATCCCTTCAGTCTGAGAGGGTGAAAAGGTTCCACTTCTGTTCCAGGTGACAGTTTTTGTAAAACAGACTACAAACATTTCTGCTGGAGGGATGAGTCCTGTCCTGCAAAAGGGGCATAAACAAAGGGACCAGAGAAAAATACTTAATAAATATTTACTTATCAATTGAGGTGGGTTTTTTTTCTATTTGCACTTTCAACATCCAAATAACATGTTTTTTCATAAAAATCAAGCCTCTTCCATGGTTCTCAAAGGACAAAAAGTCTTAAGACAGTGAGTTGTGACTAAAAGAGACTGAAAAGCGAAACAATTTTCATGATAGTATAAACAGGTAAATGTAATTTAGTCTTGAGTTTTCATGAGTGATATCTCTTCCCTTTAAGCTTTTTAATCTTGTCTTTTTCCCTCTAACTCTTATTTTAATAACCTTACCTCCAGGTACGCTGTAATCCTTTCCTTTTGGACTTCTATGGGTGTTATTTTTTTCATAGCCACAGACTCAAGCCAGAAAGAAACTGAGGACAAACGTTATTATTTAAATTCAAGTATCTACAAGGTGAAATTTATCTGCTGACAAAGACTCTCCTTGTTCAGAAACTCTCCTCTAACTGTGTGGAGTGTGATAGTCCCTAAAGTTTTACTGCTCCTGGCATTTCCCTGCAAATCCTTAAGCTGCACCAGCAAACTCAGCCGAACACGTTATTTTACATTTTTAACTGAAATGCTTTTTGTTTTTATTTTAATGAATCCCCTAACTCCGAGTTTAATTAAACTCATGTTTTTTAATTAATTACCAGCGAATGCAAATTAAACAAACTACACAAACTTGTATTCACCGTTCACTGATAGATACGTGGGTTTGGGTTTTTTTTTTTAATCCTGAAGTGTCAGGATTTAAAAATCTGAAAGTCTTGAGGGTTACAACCCAAAAATTATTTTCACTCGGGGCTTTATGAGAATATCTCAGTACTGTATGTCAGGGAGCTCGGCTGCTTGAAGGAACAGAAAGCAAACTGCAGCTTCTTTAGCTTTACCCATGTAATTCTTGCTAAACAACAGTAAAACTCAGCAGATATAGGCCTGTGCATGCATTATTCTAAGAGAAAAGCAGAATACAAGAATTTCTCAGTCATAGTTATGTTTAACTGCCCTAAATGCTGACAAATACAGATACGGACTCAATAAGTGCCCTCTCAGGTTATTTAAGTTCAGCTGCTATAGAAATCCTAAAAGAGAGACAACAGTTCAAGCAATAAACTCAAAAGCTCTGAAAAACAGGAACCTCAAATCTAAGACATGTAATGCAATCATGTTTAAAACTCAAAAACCCTCTCCTGTGTGGACAATAAACAGTTGAATTCCTTTTTTCTTTTTACTATGTAAGTATTCTTTTCAGGAGCAAATATTTCAAGGTCTCCTGAAATGTTACCCTGAAGAGTTGCTCAGAAATTTCTTAGCTTATCTGATCACTTTTTTCACCTTAAACAACTGCAAAAAGCAGCCTGTCTCTAATACATAGGATTATTTAAATTATTAAAACAAGCAGCCAGGAATATTTGTTTCTGCTCCCTTCCTAGGGTTGACATGGGTGAATTTGGCAACGTCCTCATGTCTAGTTCAGCTCCATCTCACAGTCCCAGGATGACTTGAATCCACACACAGAGGTCTCGAGCTTGCTTAAAGCCTAAAGCCCAATGCTTGAGCTTTGGCCCTCCTGGATCCCAGCCCAGCATCCTGACCCTCTGCACCCTGGACATGAATTAAAGCCAGCACTGGAGTGCTCAGCAAAGGAGTCCCCTGGACACTGTATTTTCCTCTCAATCAGCAGGTAAGGGCTGTTTTTCCCACGTGGCAAAGGAATTTCTTATTTGCAGCAGAACTACATAACTATGGAAAATACATTCTACAACTGTTTGCACTTTTTTTACAGTCATTTTTATATTATATAGCTATTTATATAGCTATATATTTATATATTTTATATATTTTCATAAATTATATGTATATACACACACAAACACCTGTCTATGTACAAATCTATAGAACCTCTTCTACCTCTCCCTCCCTCAAAATACCAGGCAAATTTCTCCACCATTTATCACGGGTTGGATGGAAAAAGCAGGTCAAAGGGCTGACAGTAAACCATCTTTACCTCCATAGCAAGATTTTCTGCCCCATAAGAAGCAAAATGAGAATGCACAAATCTGTGGTGCTTCTTTCCCCAGTAAAAGAGCAAACAAACAGTTTGAAAGGGAAATTTATAGCTTTGAGACCTGCCTATATGGATAACTTTTGGGCTAGTGGGAGTTTTTCCAGCTCTCTGTCCCTCTGTTTCCCCAGATGAAAAATGGGAATAAGCCAACCCTAACGATCTTATGCAAAAAATTTAATTATGTTTAGCTTATCTAATTGATGTATTTTGAGGATGTTGGCTAAGAGATGTCATATGCACAAAGCTATTTGTTGTGTTTAAAGATATTTGTGCTCCCATCCTTGGGAAAATTCCTCACGTTCCCTGTCCTGCTGCACTTAAAAATGATCCTATCTTGATTGTGTTCCAGTTGCCCAGTGTCAAAAATAATCAGGAATAGGAAAGATAAAATGCAAGAAGAAAGCTGTGATTCCAGTGACTCCTCCTTCCCCTACTTGTCCAGTCTAAACATATGCAATCCTTTGGAAATAATAAATAAATAAACGAAATAGCAGGGCAGTGTCCAGTTGTTCACTCGTGTCCTGAGCAGCTCCTGCAGTACCACAGTCCGCAGGCAGTCATGTGAGAATTATAATCAGAATTTCACGGCTTGAGAAAGTCCTTAAAATATCCCACATCCTCCCCAGAAGAACAATTTAAAAAGCAAGGAAATGAAGATATTCCCTCTTCAGCTTTTTCCCAGTTTCCTTCCAGCCCTCAGGTCGGTGAGAGGTGTGGGGGATGCCCCCGTGGCACCTGAGGTGTGCGGGAACCCGGGCTCTCACCCAGCCAGCCCCCATCAAAACCAGCTTCAGCAAGAAGGGGTTTTCCTTCCTTAAGAAATATTGCAAACAGAAGATTCCCATGTTTGAAAGGTCAGAGGAAAAAAATATAATGCACTCATGAAGAGACAACCTCATTAATCCTGTTGTTCTTGGCCCAGTCAATAGAAGAAACATAAATGCTGTCAACACTGCACTGCTAGATAAAGGATAAAAAGTGGGAATGCAATGTTTTACTGCAAGGACTGTTCTTATGGTTTGAGAACATTTCTGGAAATAACCTGAGCTGAGAAAATGTTCCCTAGGAGGAATACATTCTGTGGGAAACTGTGTGGAAGATAAAGTTTGGTCAGTGACCTTCTCACTATCCTCTAATCACGCAGCACACACTGCTCCAAAGAGGAAAAAAAAGGGGATACTGTGCAGCTAGAGACACTTTACCTTCTCTACATTACATGAACTGAAGTGGAAAACACAAGAGTATCATAAATCTCTATTTCATGCTTTCGGATACTGTAGTGAAACAATAATCTACTGTAACTCACTGGGAAAAAAAAAATGTGACTTTTGGTTTAGGGCGCTTTAATAACACCAACCCCGATACACCTTCAGTGAGCATAAAAACAAATGACTGGAAGTTGCTAAAAGGGGAACGTGCCTTTTCCTCTGTGCAACATTAGAAACAGAGAAAGATCATCACATTTCTCATCCAAAGCAGGGATGACAGAGAGGAGGAAGGCACGAGGCTACCTCTCCCGTGCAGGCGGTTTCCAGGGATGAGGCAGAAAAGCTCAGTTTAAGTACTTGGACGTTAATGCAGCAGCAGCAGCAGCATTCAGATACTGTATCTGTACAGACAGAGTGGGTAAATATTGGCTTATGTGGTTACTCCTGGGAAGATTAGGGAGACATCAAATATGGATGTCCCTAGCGCTCCGCACGCAGGGAGGGTATTGGAAAACTCCCACCTTCAGATATTTGTGGGGAATATCACTTTTTCCCTTCTCTTTTATTTTTTATTTGTCCTTTACAACCAGAATTACTGTAATTACTGTCTCTAAAAGGGGGTTATTTGAAGACTGGTGTTACACGCACAGAAATGTCAAAGCTTTTTTGGTTTCTGCAGCACGAATCTCAGGAATACAGTGTGATCTTCCTGAAATGGCATTACTGGGGTAATGCCACAGCACAGAAGTTGGGTAAATATTTTCCTTGTGCTCATCAATTGCTGGCTGTTGACAAATACACTACCTAGAGCAGTAAAGCAGGGTAATGATGTCATTACTGGGGGATAAGCATCACAGGCCTATAGCTCTTGCAAAATAGACCTGGGGTTGAATTAGTTTGTGTATCTCAGATCTTTCAAATATTTTATCAATCACCTTAGAAATCATTGCAGAAGTGACAAGTCAGTAAATTCAGACAAATACAGGCAAACCTGAACTGCTCAAATTAAGAGATTACCCTTTTTTTTTTTTTTTTTGAAGAGTCCTTAGAAATAAAGAGAGTGCACTGGGCAGAATGAAATATCTCTGTGTCTTCTTCACTTGCTGGTTTCCAATTGGACATGAAACAGCAAGGGTGCAATAAGCTATTCTCTTATTCTACTTCCATCCATCTGGAAAGAAGAACTACCAGAAGTCTGACAAGAAAGCCTGATCTCCAGCCAGATTTCTAGAAATGTTAATAAGAGCTCCTTATTCAAAAAGCACCTTCGAAACTTCTTAACTACCAGCAGGAGAACCTCAGATGTCTCATTGGCTGCCATAATTATTCCTTGAAAAAGGCCAAGGAGTGCCCTACAGAATTCTCCTGCTACCAAACCTATGTATGTATGTAACCAAACCTACATACATAAAAACATAGAGATATATCTTACATATACACACAATGCTAGGGAACATATATTAGGAATAAAACCTTTTGGAAAACCTTCAAGAGATGGAAGGAGCAGAACAGCAACATAAATTTTCCCTTGTGGGCTATGTTAAAAATAAATTTCTGTTTTTAAGAGTACTAAATATTAATTTATGCATTGAGAGACTATTCACTTTGCTTAGGTGTCCACTCAGAGCTTTCCAGATGTAAACTGGGAACACCTCAGAGACTCACAGAGGATGGAGGAGCACCTCCAGTGCTTTGGTCAGGTACATTTCAGCTGCCAAATGAGCTCAGGACCACACAGGACCTGCAGAGGTTTTGAGGGATGGTTTATTGCAATAGCAGAGAGTCACCAGCAGAATTTTCTTGCTCCATTTTGTGCAGTGCAACTTAATGGCGTTATCGACATGTTCTGTGATATACATCCTGTGATCAGTGCAATTACTGCATGTCATCACCACTGTAAATTTACCCAGCCTGAAACCATTTTAAACTTAAACTGCACACTTAAGAACTACTATCCACCTCCTCTTTGTAAATTAGCTGTATGATTTATCTGTGGGAACCATTTCAAAAAGTATACATTCAGAAATACATATACCACATGATGTCTTTTCCATATGGCATCTCATAATTATTTTGCTGTGTGTGAACATGATGAAAACAGTTTCATAATTCTCTAAGGGTTAGGGTAAATTATTTCAATTAGACATATTTCAGAGCAAACATTACCTTAGGGTTTATTAATAATAGTACCTGAGAAGGAACAGCTGCCTTTTAAGCAGCAAGAGCTGTCAGCTTCTCACTGCCCCCCTGTAGCACCCCTTTTGTGACTCTAAAAAAATGGCAGATTTTCTCATGCTTTACCTAAACAGAGAACTTGGCAGCAGAGACCTGGTTGTAATCCTCAGCAAGGGAGCTGGTGGGTGGATTTTTTTTCTCTATAAACTCTTGTATAAACCACACCAGTCTCCTGGTATTTATTTTGTGTAATGTTGGAAATCATACACAGATCCAACAGGCCATGTAAAGGAGTTTTGTAACTTCCTGAAACCCTTTCAGGCATTTTTTTTTTCCAACAGCAGTCCCAGGTTATCAGGATAATATCATCTTTTTTTTTTTTTAAGGGTAAGGTTCCTCAACCATTTGTAATAGGATAGCACTGAAAAGAAGAAATGCAAATCTAAATTAGATCAAGCTAATTATTAGGAATTGCTGTTAGAATTATTACAAAGAAAATTAGCTCAGCTGTCAGAGTATATGGACTGTTTTGCGAGCACAGGGCTTACAAGCAGCTTGCCTTGCAGTTTTCTGTGTTCCTTATCAAGTTGGTTTTATATCTTAATACTGTAATATGACACGGATTTATTCTGAACTACCAGTTCTGTGATGAAACCCCTCTGCACAGTGCAGCCCATCTGCTTTGATGCTCCACATCAAGTGCATCTGCCTCTTTGCAAGGAATACTTATATTTTTACACACAAATGCCTAAGAATCCACGCAAAGCCCTAAAATCTGAAGTGGAGTTGTGCTGAGAGCCAGTCGAGGAACAGGCATGGAAAATCCCTGCTTCTCCTCACCCTGCACAGCTTGCAGGGAGGCGAGTGAATTGACCCTGAATACACAGTCACTGAAGCTGGGTTGAAAAAAGGGACAGAGTTACGTCCTCTGGCTAATAAATAATGCAGGTACAATCACAGAGAGGGCTGGTGTGACTGAGCACTTGCTACAACCTGTGGGCTGGAAAAAAAGTGTTGTGGAGCTCTAGCTCTCAGTCTGAGAGTGGGAGGTGAGGGCATCAGCCCCCCCTGCAAACCTGCTTATTCCAGGCCTCATGCATGGAGGAGGGATAAAGGCACCCAGTGCAGGAAAAGTAAAAATTTAAACTGAAATGCCTCTAGTAGTAAGAGTTAAACTTACAGAGTTTTAAAATTAGTACGTTTGGAAATCAGCTCTCACCTTGGCTGGCAGTCTTTGGTCCAGCAATCCCTGTATGCCTATGGACAGTGGGACTCTCAGCCCCACTTATCACTGCCATCCCAAATACATGTATAAGCACAGAAATAGCACAAAAAGAGAAAAAGGAGATTTGCTCACATGCATAACTGTAGGTATAACACTGATGTACACACTCACTCGTGCTTGAAAGCCAATATCAGAATACCCAAAATCCTTAGTTATCACCTGGCCAAACATGACTCCTCCACTGCATCATTATCATACTTTAATCTTTTCATCTCAGCCACAAGAGGAAAGAAGCATTTCCAAGGAGAAAAAAAAAATTGATTGGTAAAAGGCATTCAAGCTATAAAATATTTCCTTTTGGGTCAGGTCCTAGTATTTTTGCCTGGCTCAAGTTCAGGAAGCTCCATAACTTTGTTGAGTAATTTCCAAAGGCCTCTTGCCTGCATATTTGCACAAGAACACTCACATTTTGCCTTGAAATTGCCACTTTAAATACAAGAGAAACCATTTGCTTCTCTGTCTTCTGTGGTGCAATGAAGAGTGTGGATTTCTACAGAGCTTTTTGCCTGTGCCTTCTCCAGGAGGAACCGAGCCTGGCCCCAGCCCCACAAGGACCTTCAGCACTGGGTGCTCCACACTCAAAAGTCTTGGGTTAGAATTTCATTCCCACTTGCATGTCCTGTTCCAGTGTGTAGAAACCGATAGCAAGTAGAAGGAATGAGAACCCTAAGCCTGAGACCTCTTTAATAAATTGAATAAACAAGTTTTGTCTAATGTTTGGACTTCGAAACTACTCTCTCATTTTAGGAAGACTGTATTCCCAATCATGGAAACTTCTAATCTCTTTCATCTCTGTCATCTAAGGAGAGGATAGACCTCTGATCTTTGCTTTTCTCTCTATTTAATCCCTTTATTTATTCTCTTTTGCTCCATAACTGGGCAATCTTTGTTACAGAACAAATGCTGTTTTATACTTATCAAAGTCCCACACTTTTCTTAGTTCAATTCTTTTGGGCAACGCTCCTGAAGCAACGAAGCTTTGACATTATCTGCCAGACCTTTCCTTCATTAGCCATTCACCAATTCATTGGCTTATTCCAATCCAATTCCATGGAGAGGTAGAAGCCCTGAAGATAATTAAATTCCTGTAACTTCTGCAAACTTTGGCAGCTGGAGACAGGTAGGGGATTCAAAGGAGTTCATCTGCTGCAGGAAAAACTGCAGTATTAGAGGAGGTTTAGGTTGGATCTAAGGAAAAATTTCTTCACTGAAGGGGTTGTCCAGCCCTGGCACAGCTGCCCGGGGCGCGGTGGAGTCCCCATCCCTGGAGGGATTTAAAAGCTGTGTAGATGTGGCACTTGGGGACATGGGTTAGTGCTGGGCTTGGCAGTGCTGGGGGAATGGTTGGACTTGATGATCTCTGAGGGCTTTTCCAATCTAAACAATTCTCTGAGACTGTACAGGAACATTTCTGCTATTCTGGCCTTGGCCAAGAGACACATGTGTGGGTCTGTAGAGCTCCCAGTCTGCAGAAAACAGCAGCTCAGGGGAAACTGAGGCACAGTCTGAGGTCTGTATGGAGGGAATTGGAGCTATTGCAGCAAGATGAAGACAAGATATTAGTACCTGGTAGGGAGATTAAGGGTCCAAATCCATGGACAACAAATCTTCAGCAATTCTGCATTTCTCAGAACAATAGAACAATGTTTATCTTGCTGATTTCCACGAGTGCTGATTCTCAAATCCTTGTTTCACTTAACTTCTACAGAGGAATACAATAACAACCAAACTGATGTGATGCCTGCTACCCAGGGAGGAGAATTTTGTTCCAAATTCAACATCTGTGCATAAAAACTTGTCATTCACCTATACCTTCGAAAAATGAAAGATAACAACAGCAGCACAGCAAATATTTATATTCTTGTTTGTCTTTACAACCATTTCTCACGTAGGGCTTGTACCACTCTCATACCTGTTCACAAAATCATGGCATGAGTGACTTGAGTATTTACTTGTGCTCAGCAGTTATGCAATATCCTCTGTTGGCAATGGGACTAGGCTGGGAATCAGGAGACAGACTTCCATCTGTTAGCAAAAGGTTGTGGGACTGTAGAAAGTTTGCTTTTTTTTTTTTTTCTCCTCTCTTTCCTTTCTTTCTCTCCCACACTTTGCCTTTTTCATTAGTTCAAGCTAAAAGTCCTTGGGAGGAAAGGCCTTTTTTGCACCAGATGTTTTCATGAGTGTAACACATTGGGAATCCTTTTTTAATTCAAGACCAGACAGGCTATTGCAAAGGAGATAATAACAAGACTACAGCAAATACTGCTGTTCTTATATCTATATGACAACATCACCTTTGAAATAGGAACACTTGTCTGTATATGTTATGAGAATACATTTTTCCTTCCTTATTTTTCTGTAATAGCTCCACTAAAATACAAACATAAGATCTTAAAAGTATCTCCCTCAAAATTAATAGACAGTCTGACAGAGATCAAACTTGTTTTCTGCAAAGAGATTAATAATCTTAAAGCATCTGAGATTTTGCCATGCCTGTCCTGTCTCTGTTCCCCTTGCTCAAAGAGAAAGGCTGGACCTCTCCTGAATGTTGTCTACCACCCACAGGCCTGGCTCAAGACCCATCTATAAATTTCATTTGCCTTTTGAAGAGGAGAAATTTTCCTTGACAAAGGTGATTATCAGGTATTAAAGGCTAATCTCGTAATAAATTTGTGAATTAGTAAGCTTACTTCTTAACTAGTCAAAAGCAAATCCCTCTTGCTCATACCTTGCTACGCCGGCATCTCACGCTATCGTATCGCTGGTATTTAATCGTTTGTCAGGGAATAAAAAATTCCCAAGCAGAGATATCCGCTCACTGAAATGAGCCAGGGTGGCCAGGTTACTCACTAGAGCGTGGGTTTTTTCAGATTTTTTTTATTATTATTTATTTAATCCCAAAGGGCCTTTATTTTTTGTCAGTTTGCACAATAAAGTTCTTTTTTATGAGACTGACTTTGCTCGTGTGTTGTTAGCACACTTAATTAAACTCCAAAATGCTTAATTCTTTCTGGGGCCCTAATTCTGTTTCATACAGTGTCCTCAATGAGAGAAAGTCAGCGTAATTTGACACAAATTTCAAAGACTGCCCCAAAGAATTGGTTTCTGTGTTGGGCAAAGGAGAGAGGAGGGAAAGAGTTGAATTCTGGCTTTGGAATTGCCCCCATTTTGAAGGTGAGGACCATCTGAAACGCTTGGACCCACTTCTGATACCGCTGCAGCCTGGAAGCGTGGCTTGGTTCAGGTCCAGCTGTACCCAAAAGCAGGAATAAATTATGCATGTGAGGGGCTGCAACAGCCTTTGCATTAAATATTGATCTGCTGGTCCTCTGCCACGCTCCGAGCCCGAGCATCTCCAGATCCACCTGTCTGCGCCGCGGTGACGGCCGCTCCCCCAGGAGGGGCTTCGACGTGGCACACAAAGCCCCTCGTCTAAAATAGGTGGATCTAGAGCAAATTTCCTGAGCCTAATTTATTCCACACCCTTGCTAGCATAACAAGTGTTCCCGAGCCTCTGTGGATATGTATTCGAGAGGGAGCTGTCTGTCTACATTTGATTTTACATTTCCTTCAGCTGGTTCAGAGATCCATAAGCGAAATCTGGTGCCCGGGGACATCCAAGAGGATAGTGAATTCATAAACAATAAATGGATTACAATCAGACATACCTTCATGTTTTAATCTCTGGCAGATAGGGTTTGGATAAGTGCTTTTGGATTGCAAGCAGGCTCTGTGTAATCGATTTATTCACCTGTGTGTGTATTTTACTTGACCATTTCTCTGCAGAAGGACTGCGTGGGGTTGAGGAAACAAAAAGCCTCCTCAAAGAGTGTCCACCTACACTCTCTCATTCTGGTCTGGCAGGCAGAGCCACCTTTCAGCCAGCTGGAGCACCTGGAGCACATGCAACACCCTTTTCAAAGGAGGCACTTGGGCACATCATCCAACGAGACTGAGGAAAAACCTCTTTCTAATCCTACCTCAGCACTTCTCAACCTCAGCCTCCTGCACTGGGGCCACATTGTGCAAATTCACTGTAGCTTAAGAGGCAGATCATGCCATTGCAAGCCTTGCTTCCCACATCTTTACCCCAACCTCTGACATGAAATGGCCATTTTTTCATCTGGAGGAATTTTTGGAGCCACAAACCGCCTCTGACCTCTGCGGGTACCGCTGCCCCAAGAGATGGGGAAACCCCACTCTGTTTGCCCTCCAGCACAACTCAGGTTTCAGGCACCAAACAAAATATCCTTTCTGAGCTCTCCCTCCCATCCTGCAGCAGTTCTCCTACCTCCAGGCGTAGGTCCTCAAGGTACATCAGGAGACTGGAGGCAGATGTCTTCTCCAGCCCACTTGCTTGTCTCATCCACTTGTCAGTGGGCTCGTTGCAAAGGTGCTGACGTTTGTTTGAGACACCGAAACTGTAAGACTGAATCAGACCTGTGAAGTGTACAAATAACTGTGAGTGTTAAGCAATTTCTCTTACAAGAAATAACTGTAAGCAGCTTTGCCAGTGTTTCTGCATTACATCCAAATTTCTAAGTTGTAGTGAGCTGTCAAAAACATTTCCAATTATTTCCTTACTAGATGCTCCAAACATATTCGAAGAATTTGAGTAGCCTGACCTTGTAAGAAAGGCTGGAAGGGGGAGAGTCAGGAGTGAGATCTAATAGCCCACTTTAGTTAAACATTTCCAGCTAAATCACATACCGAAGTTTTTCCACACCTGAAAATATAGAATCTTACTGAAAATTACTTAGTAAAGGTTTAGTGTGGTGTGTCCATTGCCTTGGTATTCCAACCAGATGAAAAACTCTTACAAGCTCAGCTTTTATTACTATATTTCCCTTTCTTTTTTCCTAATTGCAACAAAGACAAGAAGGCACAAGTTGGAGAACACATGCAATAAAAATGTAGGAGTATCATCCCCTCTTCTTATTTTCACAGAGATTTGGGCTTAGCTTTTGGGAGGAGATGCAGCTCAGCTGACATTTTCACATAACCAGTACATCCTTTCCTATCTGCTGCACCGAGCTGAGTTCAAAATAGCTGAATAGCAATAACTAGCAGGCCAGTTGTGGATCTGACATTCAGAATTAAGCAGATGGCAAGCACAAAAATACAGTCTGGGTTAAACACTGACCACATTTGCCAGAAGCACAGACATAGAAACCTCAGCCACATCCAGATCACAGGCAGAGCACATACAGATCTACCAAAACAGTAAGAGCAGGATTCAGTATAAATCGTTCCGTGCTAATAGTACACGGACATCTGACAGTATTTTTCTTTTTATGCAATTTTTTTTTTTTTTTTACTTCTTCAAAAGGATGGAATTTCACTCTGTGCTGGACACTTTGGCCAAGAGCTTTTTTCCCAAATGGATGCAATCCCCTTTCTGATGTGAGTGCCTAACACCAGTCTCCTACCACTCCATCCAGACACGCTGCCCCCGCGGCGCTGACGGGTAGGAGGTGATATTTAAAGCCATGCCAATGGAACACAACAGGGGATAGGCAGAGCACAGGCAACAGAAGGAGGATTTTGCAAGAGCTCACTAGGTCACGTTAAACTCCTTCTCTGGCCACATCCAGTGTCCAGCCCGTATGTCTGAAGATCTCTGCTGTAAAGCCTCTGTTATTTATTTGGAAATTTACTGTGGCTGCGGTTTAACTCTGTGTTTTGGAGCTGTTCTTTAATTGATATAGTGCACTTCACCCTTCATAAACAACAATCAAAGGGGCAGGAAGGCAGGTGATCAATACCAGTAGATGACCTGGTCTCTGCAGGAATGTTACTTATACATCAAAATTTGCACTGGAGAAGAGACAGCAAGTGCATAAGGGCTGTATTTATGAGGTTAAGAGAATCCTACCTTTGGCTAAGCATCAGTAAAAGCCTCATGGATGAACTTCTTTGTTTCTGGCAGAAATAAATATTTATTATTGCACTGGGAAAAGAGTATTCTCGCAAAGCCTAACTATTTTAATAAAAAATTTAATATGTTTATTTCTTCCAGACAGGAGATAAAAAGTTGTCAGAAAAATAATGGTTTAAATTACAGTGAGAACTTTCCTTGCCTAATCTTTCTCTTTCTTCTTTCCCAAAAATCTACGTGGCAGGCTCAGAATTTTTATTTTTAGGAAGAAATGTCAAGGAAACACTTTATGGTAAGCGGCTGCTCACTATTAATTCTTTTGTTATTAAACGTGGGAACATTAATTACCGTTAATCATTTTGGCTCTAATATAGGTTTCCCACAATAAATTCTTTAAACACATGTACAAACCCTATAATCTAATCAAGCAATTTTCTTCTACATACTTGGAAGGGAGAAAACCAGCAAGATTGTTATTGTTCTTTCTATTTTTTTAATTCTGAGCAGGAGGAGGAGAAACTGATAATGGGACCTCTATAAGAAGAGAGAAAAAAAACAGTAAGTATTCCTACAGACAGTGCACGTGCTACTTAATCAGTAATCATGCTTTATAAGAGGTAAAACACCTTAAGAAAATGTAAAGAAATTCAGTGAGAAAGAGATTCATGCAGCTCTAAGTCACCAAGGAAATATATTGCTCTGCAAAAGCAGAGATAATAATAAAACTTTGATTTTCCTCAAGAAAAAAAAAAAGAAAGAAAATCTAAAATAACTCTGCAGCAATTAACACAGTGCTTGCAAGTGTAGCTCTGATACAGCCCAAATTTCCAGTGCTGACAACGAAAGTTCACATTCAGCGATATAAACATAAGTTAATTGAAATAAAGAAGAAACGTAAAGTTACAAATTCTGGCTGCTGTGGACAAGGCAGCCACGGGAGCCTCTGCTCTGTTATTTGTCAGGGGGTAACACCGAGCTGCTGAACTCTTTTTAGATGTGCCATCACCACATTCCCTGATTTTTCATATTGGCAGGTGCATTCCTTAAACCGCAGCGGGTAATTCTGCAGAATAAGGTTGTCATTCCTCCTCAGATGCCCTAATTTGAATAAACATGATGAATGAATATACTGTATTTCTCAGAACAAACAAACTGCAAGCTCCATCTTAAGCACGGAAGCCACCGTGTGACTGATTAAGTATGTGTGCTGCTTGCCAAATCTGCACAGATCAACACAGGACTTAAATCTCACTTTCACTTTTGGACTTATAATTATTCTCCGAATGAAGTTTCCATAATGAACAGTTAAAACCATTTATCTCAAATATTGATTTACAACCGGAGGCCTTACATTAATACGTGCCTCAGCCACTTTGGGCCTTTACCACTAATCAAGGTCTGTGCAGGCAGAGGAGAATGACTCCGTGAGGATTCCCTTCACTGGGATGTGATCCCTGGACTGCACTACAAAGTCCAGAGTTATTCATTCAAAACCCAGCAGCTAAACAATGCAGCCACATTCTAGCAGCTTTTTAAGTCCTCTCCTCTCACTTCATGTTAAACTCTTTATTCCATCCTTGCACAACTTTAACAAGCAGGTTTTAATCTCTCCACTCATGCCTTTTTCCACTTTTCCACTCCAGACAGCTCCCACTGTTTCTGTCTCTGAGCTTCAGCTCTTCTGCAGCATCTGATCTCCTACAACTCTGGTGTCCTTTCAGCCTTCTTTCAAGGAATTCTAGAAACACAACTATTTAATAAAAAAATTCAGTCTTCTAAGAAAAGACAGTCAAACATTACTTTTTTTCTTTTTTTTTCCTCTTCCAGAAACTCACTGAACTGACACCACACTTCACAGCTGGGTCAATCCCTATATAAATATATACTATTTCTCTTCCTAAATCTAAATGTTCTCTTTACAGGCTGCAAACCACTTCTTGCAGCAGGCAGCTCAAAAGTACTTTTAAGCAACTTGCAGCACAGGCAGCTGCTGAGATGCTCCAGAAGTTCTAGACCATGTATGTGCAATGATGCACAGATGGACTCAGTTCGCACACTGTCCTTGATGAAATCCTCTAAAGAGCCAGAAATAATGAGACATGAGGCTGTCACACATTAATTTCTTACTGATGGAAATATGTTCAAGAGGAATAGTTATTCCAGCATTTCAGTAGTTCCCACAGATGCACAGGAACTTTATGGAGAACATCAACACACATGCAGAGTGCAATCCTTTTGGACATTGGAACAGTCTGCCCAGGGCAGTGGTGAAGTCCCCATCCCTGGAGGGATTTAAAACATGTGTAAAAGTGACATTTGGGGACATGGGTTAGCGGTGGCTTTGGCAGTGCTGGGGGAGCAGTTGGACTCGATGATCTTAGAGAGTTTTTCCAACCTTAGTGATTCTATGATTTGCAAAAGCGTTGCTGGAAGAACCTGACTTCCCATCTGCTCGGGAGATAAATCACACCAAGGTCCCTCCAGGAACGTGTTACATCATCAATCTAAACAAGCAGCAGTATGAAAACCTCCCTTTTCATCCCTTCCATCCACAGCAGAACTGAGGGGAACCTGTTTCTCCCCAAGGAGTCCCCGTGTTTCAAACAAGCACAGGCACAACGACACGAAACACACAGCGCTACCTCACATCCATTATTTGATAACATTTTAGCACCCAGCTACCCGGCATCCCACGGTTTTCCCTCCTCCCAGGATGTCACAGAGTTATTGACATTGACAGAACCAGGTTAACAGAGACTAAAAGAACACTCCAAGTTCCTGCCCCTAGCACAAGGGATTGGCTAATTGCTCTTTACCTTTTTCCTGATATAAATGTTCTTAAGCTCTGTACTACAACAGGTTGCAACCCAGAGTATTCCAAACCAAGCCGAAAATATGTTTTGCATTTTGCACCCTGACCAGGCTGCCTGGCACCCCTCTCAAAATGACTCAGTGAAGAGGTAAATTCTGAGCGATAATTTTCTTGAGCTGCATAAAATTCAGAAATTTTAGAAAATACTATCTGAGATCACATAATGTACCCGTGTGATAAGAAAAAAAATAAAATCCAAATTTTGAAAACAATAAGGGGTTTTCTCGATTTATGCCAGAACTAGTGAGAGCTACCCTTATCTCAATATTAGTGAAACATATCCTCAAAAAAAAAAAAAACAAACACAAAAAAACCCACTGTAATAATTTCTAGTACTGCATTTTTAGTACTTTTTAGGTATTCAGATATGTTTCACCAGCTTATGGTCACTGTTGCAGAAAAAAAAATAAAAAAGAACACAAAAGAGAAAAATCTAAACATTTTCAGCTTCTACTCTAGAAGAGACAAAATGCCTGTGACTTAGAGAACCTGTCACCAGTTATAAGCATAAATACCACAGTTTTATATCTTCGGGAATAACTTCAAATACGCAGAACAGCCCCCTGGTTTTAATCTTATTTTTTCCCTTAATAATTGACCTACATAAGCAACCAAATCCTTGGTACGTTTTAGTGGCATAATTTAAATTTCTCTTACGTGTATTGTAGAGCTGTCACTGAAGTCCCCAACCAATCATTACAGAAGACTGAGGACTGGAGTGATGCTTTAGTTGCTGCAGTATTTAGGGGGGGGAAGAAAAAAAAAAAAAGAAGAAGGAAGGAGCAAAAAAAACCCTCTAGAAATGAACAACCTGGTGGAGGTTTCAATCCATTAGCAGCATTGAGCTTGCCAGTTCTTTACTGCAGCATTTGACAAGGCTCTGAGCCAGAGATTAAGGCACGTCTCCTGAGGAAGGAAAAGAACAGGAGCTTCCACACTTCATTAAGGATATGTTTTATTTGCAAACTGCCAACCCACAGAGTGGCACTGACTTTTGGGTCATGGAAAAGGTTGCAGTTGTGCACTTGAACCGTGCCAAGCTGAGTTGGATAATACTCCTAAAAAAGCAAATCAAAGAAAAACGATAAGAAAAATAGGGAAATCCATGATTGCTAACCACCTAAAATAGGACTTGAAGTGTAACTTGTGCTCCAGTCAGGATTTTCCTCCTCAAAAAATTGTACTAAAGCAGGACAAGTGCCCAAAACAACAGGGAGCAGTTAAATACAAAATGCATATTCATGCTGGTTTTGGTTTTTTGTTTTGGTATTTTTTATAATTTAAACATACATTTTCAGATTTATTTTACGTTGATTGCTTTAAAAAATGTTAATATCCCTATAGAGTCAAGCCTTATCACTATTTGATCCTTTGCCAATGACTGTACTAACATTCCAGGACTGTATACATTTTTTTTTTTGCTAAGCTATTGTTGCTTTTTCCTGGCTTGTTTTTCAAAACCCAAATAGAAATACATAGTTTATATAGTTTAAAGCATAAATCATGAATCACTCATCATAAAGGGCCAATTCTTGGAGTCTTTAGTTGTTATTTGCACTGGCAATTTCCCAATCATTTTCACATGGAGTAGCATTTGAGTAAAGACATGGATGCCAGTAAAGGTAAAATGTTTCTATTCCAGGAAAAGGAGCTTTAACAATAATAATCTGTGTTAGGTTACAGATTCTCTTTACACTGACATCAACGGGATAGTTTGCAATGAAAGGTGTTCAGTGGTTAAAGGTAAGAAAAAAATGGTGCCCAGGGGACCATTACTGGGAAACTTGCCTAAGAATAGGTAAATTATGCTGGTGGAATAGACATGACCTGTTTTCTTGGATTTGAACAGTGCCAATAATGATCATCAATCAAGCTTTGAGTTTCTCAGCCTGTGCACCCACCTGGTACCATTGCAACCACGATTACATCTATTGCAAAGCTGGCAGAGATGAAGGTGCAGCTTCACCAAGCTCCAAACTTATGGCTCTATATCATCTTCAATGCCTAAAGAAAACCGAAGCAATGACTTTTTATTTCAATCTGTAGCTGAAAGAAGATCATTTATGGACAGAAAAATGCTTCTGCTGTGAGTCCTTTTCTTCACTACCTATGAAAATCCAAACCTGATAACCTATTGCTGCACAGAAAAGCAAGAATTTTTAAAGTTCCACAGGCTCAATCACCTCAGTAGTATTTCTCTCTCTCTCTTTTTTTTTATAAATGCATTCAGATTTCATGGTATTCAGTTTTATTTCACATGTCCACACACGGCTGAGTGGTAGTTCTCCCTTGATGAACTTCCTGATCTTCTCCATTTCACCACCTTTAATTAGAATTTCAGCTAAGACTGGTACTTTTTCTATAACCCAAAATGACAAGATGTCATGGGAACCATAGTTGGTAGCAAAAGTAGCCCCCTGGCTCTGACTGGGCAATGGCTTTGGGAAGAATCTTTAATGAGATCAATGGAAGATTTGCTTTTGCCTCTCTTCTCTGTTAGAGCCATGCAGAGAAGGGAAAGTAAACAGCTGTAAAGATATTGGTCTCTTTTGACTTCTCCATACAGGAAAACCAAATTTCTGACCTTTGAAGGAACAGTTAAATTATCTGTGAAGCTGAGATGAAGGCTTCATGAATAAAATCATCATCTAAAATAGTGTTCATCCAGAGCAGAAGCATGGCATCTCCCCTTAGTCTTAGGAGCTGAGAGAGAACCGGTGATTGGGAAAAATGTCAAAAGCTTACAAGAGAGAACTTTTGAACTGTTGGCCAATTTTGCTTTGCTCCTGTAAATTTTCTTCACTTGCCATGTTCCTTTTGCAAGAAAAAAAAAAAAAGAACAACTAACAACAAAAAAAACCCCAAACCTATAAACATTAGTTAGCTTTGTGGTGAGGTGCTTGTCTGCCAACCTGAGGTCAGAAGCAGAGCTGGGATCCCAAGAGCGAGGCTTTGTATTACAGTATTGTATTTTTGATGCGGTAGTTGAGAGTCAATTACTGTTTCCATTATAAACCCTGTTTTCCAAGGGTTTATACCTCAACCATTCTCATTTCCATCATGCTGAACTTGGCGTACGAGCATTATGGGTACACGATTTTTAAATAGAATAAATGAGGTTGGCCCATTTTTAGACACAGAGCAGTCAGAAACTGTTTGTCAGTTGGTTTTGATTTTTATTCTTTGTATTTCACAAACTAAACTACAGTTTCACTTTTAAAACTAGATTGCTTCAGAGAATTAGTCTCTGTGGTTGGGTCTGATACCTCTCAGCACTTCTAAGAAAAACTTAATTGCGTTTTTTTTTAAATACAAAAGCCTGTTGACAAAATTCTCCCTTCAAGAGCCGATTTTCTTTGTGTGATTTCAGCTGCTAAGGCTCATAAGCCACATGTCCCAACAGACTGGTGCATATCGAGTCACTTACAGCTCAAAGGTGGATTTTACCCGAGTAACTTACCTCATTTTGGAAAACTGGGGGCAGTGCATCAACTCAGACCTCAACATCTCCAGTCATAACCTTTCCGGTGACTTCAGAAAGCTTTGGACCTGAGAGACCTGGAGGAATTGTCTCACTGTTTTCCCCACGGATGATTCAAGGTTGACTGTGCAATGTAGGGCAGAGGGAGGGCTGTGTCACGGTCCAGGTGAACCCTAGAACTGAGTGTGCCCTTGATAAAGACCGAAATCCAGATGGCCACTGGCTGCTGGATCCCTCCATCTGGGCTGCATGTCACTCCCTAATTGCACACAGCAGATGCTAATTGCTTAAAAGCTACTTCAGCTTAGAAAACTCCCTTTGCCAAGGCCACAACGAATATTTTTCTTTGACTTCAATTTCCGTGCATTCCTTCCACCTGAATTTCCTGCATTTTTTTCTATTAATTGAAGATAGCTGGGATCACAGGGCAGTGACACAAAAGTTGCACAATTTGGCTTTCCCACCGTCAGACTGACTCACGTTCAGTTCATCGCTGCGAACGCCTGTTTCTGGAGAAAAGGTTTGCCTCCTCCCAAGTACAAAGAACTCAAAGTTAGTTTTTACTACAAAGGTTTCTGGTATTTTTCCCCAGCAGAACTGCTCTAAAGTCTAAAAGCAAAGCAGAGTCTGTTCCCTATGAACCAGCTCCCTACCTTTTAAGGTGACCAATAACACCCTTAAGTTCTGAAATACAATCCCACTGGCACCTTAAATTTTTTTTACAAATCATTCTTAGAGTACACCAGTAAGATATGCAAGCTGGACCGTACTAATTTTCTTCTTTGGGAAAATGAATCACAGCAGAGCTGTGACTCACCCAGAATCGCACAGAGGATCAGGGTCAGAGGCAGGAGGAGAACAAACATCCCAATTCCCACTGCCATGCGTTGCTTTCCCAGGGCAGAAACTGAGCAGAAAACTATTAGGTTCTAATCCAAACTTGTGATGGTGATTGATTTCAACAAGCTTTAGGACAAAACCTATTTATTGTGGAAGAAGAGATACGTGAATCCAGCCTAACATGTGTAATATCACCCAGCTTTGCCACCTCTCCTCACACCCCACAGCAAGATGAAGTACCAAAGCAGTAGACAGAACACCAGTCTTCATCACTGCTGAAGTTTGCATCATGTTGTCAGGCTGATGCAATTTTTCTAACATGTAAGGGATAGGGCCTGTTTCAGGGGTGAAATGCAGAGTTTTGGGTTGCCATCTTCCCCTTCACCATCTATCTCCCATCACCACAGGCTGTTTGTGCTGAGAGTGCACGCTCAGATCATGTTTTTGTGAACACTGACAAGAACAACTTTCTTGAAAGCTATCAAAGGCATCCTCATTATCCTTTATGGGCTGTGTAGAAAATGTCTCCACTATTAGACATTTAACTGGAGTGCAGCAGAATGGTTTTGCTGGCCCCCTCCAGTTCTTCGGGTAAAAGCTCTGTTCATAATCAGTTTCTGCTTTTTTTAATGACCCTCAAGAGGTCCCTTCTGGTACACTTCAGTTCCCTTTCTAGTGTCCCATTGATTTTACAGACTTTAGGAACTTGCTCTTAACCTTCTGCTTTTTCCCTGGATCACTACTGAATGATTAGGCACTACACAGCCTTTTGTTACCCGGTACACTGAGAGTGATATCTGGAGAATTAAAACACCAGTTATAATAACATTTGCTGGGGAAAGAGACTGCTCTTCTCTCAGGGCTATTGACCCTATTTATGTGCACGCATTTCTAAGAGGACAAGAATGACTTCAGACTCATCAGAACAAAATACAGGACAATCTGCTTGAGTATGAGATTGAAATGCAGCCTAGTCTGTGCTTGTACAGTGGATTTTAGTAGCAGAAGTGGAAGCAGTTAGTGTTGGGAAGGATGGGCCAGAGCCTGGAATATGGTGGGCAGTGTGTAAGAATAAAAAGTAGAGATTAAAGAAAAGGATTTTAAAGGATTTTCCAACTAAAGCGTTTCCAGTTATCTGATTTGATTCACATGGAGCCACAGCACTGCCAAAAATGCTCGTTGGGGGTTTTTTTGAAGTCAGAGAAGTTTGAGAATTACTTCTTAAGACATGCCAGGTAAATTCAAAGAGAGGGATGCTTGGTGCAAGGACATCCTCCTAACCACAGAATAGCAGTGCCACAGGCTGTGATTAAATGTGCTGTTCCTCCCAGGGACTCTGATCCTTCTCAGATGCTCATTCCACCAGAATCCTGCTGCAGGAATCATAGAATCACAGAATGGTTTGGGTTGGAAGGGACTTTAAAATCATCTCGTTCCAACACCCCCACCGCAGGCAGGGACTTTCCTACATGATTTTTAGGGCTTTTTCTTCCGCTATGTCCTCTGCAAGCATCGCATCAAACTTTTTGAAGGTAGACTAGTTACTTGAGAAAGATAAAGGACAGAATTCTGATATCATCCTGCAAAGCACCCCACACACACAGATTTTCCCAGGAGGGTGAAGTTCAGGAAACTCCATTTGCATCAACAGGTTTGAACCAGCGTGTGGAGACGATTGCAGCCCAATTACCGCCCGCCCTCGGCTCCTGCTGCCTCGCCGAAAGATGCTGGGAGGGAGGGGGGGGGGAAAAAACCCTCAAGCTTAAAACCAGAAAAAGAAATCGCATCGTTGTTGTGGTTGTTGAGATGCCAGCTGAAAAGGAATCATTATAGAGAGGTTGATACTTTCAGGGGGAGACAGAGGACTCACCCGAATGATCCCAGTTAAGGGCCTTAACAGAGAGACGGCTTAACAGCTCTTTGGAACTGGTGAGTCTCCCTGCTTGGCTGAGTTTGAATTGTGTGTTACTTGCAGTAACATCTCACAAATAGGGATACCCCTCCTTTGAAAAACTGGTTGCTCCCAAAATAGCAGCACAATTTAGCAATATTTTGTATCGAGACAATTACATTGTAGTATTATTGTAGTCTTAGTACCTCATTAAAACAAAAAAATGTTAAATCCTTGTTTTGTTGAACACAAGAGATGAATAGTAAATATTGATTTAGAATGAATGCAAACATTTCCCTAGGAGTGGATAATTACAGCCTTTCTATGCAAAACACTTATATTTGAAGAAGCACTTCACTTACTTTGCCATGTGGTATACATTCTTTAGTACATTTTAAATTATACGTTGTCCTGGACAGTGTCTGCTCTATAATTTCTTGTGTCTCTACACCAGAGTCAGTATGTAATTTTAAACTGCAAACTTTCTGCCAACGAGAAGGGGAGAACAAGCTTAACTCTTTCCCTTAGCTGGGCTCAGAAATCAGTTCAGACTGCACACAGAGTCACAGGGCCCGTGAGCTCAGTGCTGGAGCAGCAAGGAAGGAGTTCGGTGTGGCTGGAATTTCACAGAGATGCTGCTCCCAGCGCTCCTCGTTTTCACACGGCATTTTCTGATTACGTCCGAGGCTCCGTGTGCTCTCGTTTCCTACCAGATCACAAGGAGTCCAAAAAGTTTGAACAAAAACCTCGACTTCCAGAGAATTCACAAATGAACTGAATGCGTGAAAAAGAGTGCCGAGGTTGAGAGCATTCGAGCACATATCTGAAACAAATAATTTATTCTACTTATTTTGGCATTCAGATGGGCAGTTCGTTTGCAGGCTGACATGGGGTGCTTGGCTTTTTCCAAGGAGGGGCAGGCATCCATATGGTCCTTCATCAAAGGAGGGGACAGAATGTATGCTCTACACCCTATAGCCCTAGTCAGCCATTTTAAACTGTAGGTTTATTAGGTTGAAAAACTGGGGTATAAATTCATACACAGCCTAATCAGGCGACGTGAATGTGAAGACAATATGCCCCTGCAGAAACCTGAGAGATTAACATGAATTACTTGTGAGTTTTGTTATCTTATATAACCACAAGCACTCTTACTGCATATATTTTATGGGCCAAGTTTTCCAAACCTGGGACCTTGCACCTAAATTACTTTATTTTCATGAATATTCACATCCTCATCTCCCCATCCCCAAAACAGAGAGAAGCCTAAATGGATATTTAAACTCATCCTAGTTTAAGCAGCATTTAAGGATGCACTTACAGCCCCTTGACACATCATGCAAGGAGAGGCTTGGATACAGAAACCTTGGGCCCCACAGAAGATTAGTGACTGTGGTTAATTCGTTGCAGTAATGAGCAGTGCAATGGTACTCAAAGGAAGAGCAAACAGGAGCTGAATGTGATTCCAGACATTGACCACAAATTGCATTGACTAACCCAGCACACGGAATAAAACCCCAGCGCTGGTAGGAGGCTGCTACATGTGCCATATACTCTGAATATCCTCAACTTTTTCTGTAAAACATGTAAAACAATCTGTAGCTACGAGACAAGAGGAAGTGGCCTCAAGCTGTGCTGGGGAGGTTCAGGTTGCACATTGGGAAGATTTTCTTCGCTGAAAGGATGGTAAAGCATTGGAATGGGCTGCCCAGGGAGGTGGAGTCCCCATCCCTGGAGGTGTCCAAGGAAGGACTGGACGTGGCACTCAGTGCTCTGGGCTGGGGGACAAGGTGGGCATCGGGCACAGGTTGGACTTGATGACCTTGAAGGGCTTTTCCAACCTTAATGATTCTGTATTCTATGATTTTACAAGTCTTACACCCACACCCACACACTGGCACACTCATGCTTGCTCACAAAGCAGATTCCTGCTGGTTTTTTAGCCTGGGAATCCACTGAGTATTTATTACTGTACATTAGAGATAAGCATAGGTTTAAGGAAAAGTTGTGTTAGGGTAGAGGTGGAAAGCAGGGAAAGAAACTAGATAAATTTAAATAAAATAGATTTTATTATTTCAGAATGATTTCCTGGACAGGGGAAAAGGGGAGAATGAAAAAAAAAGAAAAAAAAAGAAAAAAAAAGTGTATCAAAATACAGCAAGTTCTAACCAAAACAGTAAAAGATTGCTGGGAGAACCAACGAAATGCTGATGCCCCTTATTTCCTCCAAGATCCTTCTCATGAGCCCCACACTTCACCCACCACCAAATCCTTTCCACACTGAGGTTTTATCCAGCAGTTGATCGTATGGAGATACATTTCCCTAATGTGTGCTTCCTGAGACACAGCTTTGTACTTCCAGAGAAGCTTAGCAGAGCATTAAGGCAAGAGACTTCAATCCTGTGGGCAAAGTTATGTGTCTACAAGGAAAATATTCAACCTCCCCACTTGGCACCTCCCTCCCCCTGTGCTATTTGGAGGTGGCCACATCTCTACAGCAGCACCCAGGATAGTCCTGCTCAGAGCAACTGAAGAAACCTTCCTCTGGAATTTACTTGCTTTAAAATTAGCTCTTCCCCTTGCCCCCTATTCCGAGGATTTGCATAAGCATAGGGGAAAAGACGACACGAGATAAAAATAAATGTGGCCGCTGCGGATCCAAAATCAAGGGGAAAGTGTCAGGGCAGTGTTTTGCTTTGGGTTTTAGTGGAGACAAAATAACTGAAACTACTAGGAAAGATAACGTATGACTAAGAAAATTCCCTGAGCAATCAGAGGATGTGTTTTCAGCTTTTTTACATTCTAGTTTTATTTTCTCACAGCAACGAAATAGGATGAGATTGGAGTCCCATGACCAAGCTGGCGCAATCCACGCACCCTACCTGGATAATCACGGGCTGTAAATCATCATTTTATAAGAATTTAACTTTTCAGCTTCCAACATAATCAAACGTAGTGGTGAGGGGGCCACTAATCATGACAAAAAATATACTTCAGCTTCTTTCTTGAAGTGCCAACTCCAATAAGTTCTCCGAGTGAAATTAAATGCATGCTCTTATTCCAAACCACAGTTTCCCCCTGGGATGGCCTGATCTCAAGTGGGGGCTGAAAGGCCAGTTGTACCACAGCCCAGGGTTACACCCATTTTTGCAGTTTTTTTTAACTACTGCATGTAGTATAAATTGTGTTCCAGCCCACTCAGTGACTGTGCTTTCCAGCATTGGTAATAAAAAAAGATGTCTTCATAGTTTCCACATTCCAGAGCTAACGAGTGGGCCAGTCCATATCTTCCCTCGGTTTCTCACAGTTTTGTGTTTGTTTGCTTTAAAGGCTTCTCTGAGAAGTTAGGGGCAGAAAAGGGAGAAAGATCTGGTGTGTGGCGCAAGTGACGGTTGGCGCCGAGTCTGAGAACAGTAACAAAGAGTCATTCTAAAGTAGAAATTAAAGTGGAAAAGACCTATTAGTCCATGTGCTCCGTCTCCCTGCCAGTGTGAGGTTGCTCCATGGAGTGATGCTTTCTCGCAGGCTCAGTGCTGAGCTCCCTGTTCCTGCCACCAATACGCTCCTGACCCGAAATCGCGACATTTCAGCGCAAAACGCAGCCCTTGACGCCCCAACAGTGCAAATCCTCGAGGAGGGCATTTCACTTCCTGAAGGCCTCCCAGAGGCCCAGCATCTCCTCTCCACATGCTGTGGGGATGCCAGGAAGACCCTGCCCAGACCAGTCCTCCCGCAAAAGAGCCGGCTGCCAGCCACTGCCCTGCCACCACACCGGCCAAAGCAAACATCACACCATGCAAATTTATAACAAAAAGTGGAGCAGAGGCCAAGCACAATGCCCTCCTGGTGGGAGGAAGTGTGGAGACAAGATTTTTTCTTTTTTGTTTTTTCCTTCTTTTTTTTTTCACCCCCTTCTTCTTGGAAGGGAGGAGAAATGTTTCTTGGCTCCTCACTGTGAAATGCAGCACTGGCAAGGGAGAGGGAGCAAATCCAGGCACTGGCTTCAGCAGATATCGATCTCTGTGCACACTGAAGTGGATCGTGACCTTTGGCAACCTCACCCTCGGCCAGAGACTGAGGTCAGGGAAGACTGTCTGAGATGGAAAGAGCCATTTTAGTCACGTTTTAATCTTATAGTCCCTCAAAGGGTACGAAATCCTGGAGAACGTACGTGTTCTGCAACACAAGGCAAGAGCTGCAGCAGGGTGGACAAACTGGAAGGAAGGGGTGGTGTGGGGTCAAGTTTTTCCATCCCAGTTCCCAGATCATCTCCAGAAAGCTGATGGCATAGAAGGGAGCTAGAAAGGGTGAAGTCCTTTGCCTGTGGCATGAGTCAGATGTAGAGGCAGAAGAAAACAGTGGAAGCACAAATGGGCGCACACTATTAAAAAAAAAAAAAAGCCTAATTTTATGCTTTAACAATACTGGCACTCAGGAAAGATGCAGTTCTTAAAGCTGTCATGTGTTTAGAACTCCAGTATTCCCCTCCAGACACATCCATCCTCCATTCACAGGACTGATGGCCAACGCATTCAGGGCTAACTCGGCGCATTCCTGATCCCTGGGACCCGCTCTGCGTGTGCAGAAGAACTTCTCACAATGCAGGCAGTTGATCTGCACACACTGCAGGCTTTGTCCAGGACTTCTCCATGTCAGGCATCCAAACTGGAGCTGCTGAAGTCCGGAAACAGCCCAGACAAATAGCCAAACACTATTTCTCTGTATGCAGAATATTTCTAAGCAGAATAAGGGCACTTGGATTATCCCGCCTGTGTAGGGGAACAACCTTAAAAGTCCATGATGGGATTTTAAGCACTCATCACACAAGCCAGGTAGGGAACAAGCCTCTGTATGGAATGATAATCATGAGTAGGAGAAGCAAATCTGAATTTCCTAGCTCAGAGAAGGCTCCCAGGGCTGATGGAGGCTGTACTTACCGTACGAAAGTGTTAACAAGCAGTGAAAGAACTGAAGCGCATCTAATTAAAAATGCATACCAAGGCATAAAGACAGAGTATAAGAGTAAACAAATGGCAGAGACCAGATTTGTTTGCAATAAATGAAGAGGAAAACACCACACAATGCAAACTCATCCAGCACGGAGGATACGGAGGGAGGCAAGCAGGGAAAGGCACCGCTCCACAAAAAACCTCCCAGAGCAAAGTACGAGGCAAGGGAAAAGCACAGGGCATGCCCAAGCATGGACAAGCAGGACAAAGGAGGTGCTGAGACACAGCCCTTGGTAGGAACATTTGCCATTTCAAAACAGGTACCACACTGCAATCTGGTTAGACCAAAAGATGCTGCCAAGCAGAGCTCCAGCTCAGCATACAAACAGGCCATCATGGGACACACAGCAAAACAAAGCCTCCTGGAAAACAGTACATTTTACTATCTCAACTTTAAAATATCCAGAGATAGGCAGAAAGATACTGAGTTGGGCTGAGAGGTTGGGGTTGTCCTGAAAGAGCCACCTCTGGGTCCATAAACTCATGGCTATTAATATGAGTGACACTGCCTGATCTGCGTTGGGGTTTCAGAAATAAAAAGATCATTGAATCCTAGAATGGTTTGGTTTGGAAGGGACCTTAAATCTCATCTATTCCAATCCCCTGCCTTTGGCAGGGACACCTTCCACTAGACCGTGTTGCTCCTTGCCCCTTCCAACAGAGCCTTGAGCACTTCCAGGGATGGGGCATCCACAGCTTCTCTGGGCAACCTGTGCCAGGGACTCATCACCCTTGCAGGGAAGATGTACAATTAGAAGAGCTCTTACATCCAGGAAATACTGACACCCTCCACCGCTGACATTTTCATCGTTCCTGACTCTGAACAATGCTGGAAAATAAAGTCCAGCTGCTCTGCCAAGACTTGCGTATGTCACACCTTAACCACAAGGAAACCACGGGCTCTCCAGAGCCGGCAGGAACTCAGAGCCATTGACAGCAGATTGTCCTGTCTTCCCTTACCCCAGTCACGAGGCCACCTTCCTTTCTTCAATAATTATCTTTTTTTAGGTCCTGCAGCACTGAACAATGGTGATCACACCATTTCCCAAGAAGCAGCGTTTACTCGATTACTGCGGACCACTGTCATCTGTTTGTTTTCTCAACACACGATAGGCCACTGCCTTCATCCCCTTGGGATTCCCAGCCAAGCGCAGTTCCCATCCAAATGGGGATAGAAGTTCAATTTTATTTCACGGTTTCGTCTCCCTTACAACAAATCTTTCCTGACAGTGTTTTCTGACTGCTAAACTGTTCCGTTTTGAGCGACTGATCTAAAACATCTGTCTTGTAGATTAAAAGCAACGTCGAAGGGATACTGTGACGCTCCTCCGAAGGTGTGGAAGATTTTGAACACCAAACCAGTGAGCAACAGGAGGAAACTTTTAGGCAAACACGTGCCCTGCACCGTGTGGATTTTGCGGAGTGCGTCTCTCCCCGGAAAGTTTTGCCAACTGCCACATAATACAGGAAGTCGTGCTTCAAAATATTTAAGGTTGCATTTCTCACCATTTCCTTCTTATCTTTCATAAGACTCACATTTTAAAATGTCAGCTTACATATGGGAATGTTTAATCTCAAGGATGCTGATCCGTCGGGAAACTTTTTTAATCTTCTCCAAAAGTTTTTGGTTTCTTTTTTTTCCCTGCTCTGCTTCTCTCCTCTCTTAATGGTTTGCTCCTGTTTGGGTCATACCTGGTTTCTTAGCTATTACCCACCAGCCTTAAACTATCCTTCCCTTAAAGCAGAGGGGACTTTTATACACCTTTTGTAATGTGGTAGGGGAGGGGAATATTACATTCCCCTGATACTTTAGATTTCCAAGAAACACAATAAGATGATAAAACAGCAAATTTCATTCAGAACAGATTTAAACTGTGAAAAGTTTTTGTGTAATGAAGGCACAGTGTTAGTTCTGCAATAGGTCTGAATACCAATGCCAATGTTTGGCATTAGATTTTTGTTTCAATTCCATTACTTCCACTTTGCCATGTTACTGTATTTATTTTTAGTGTATGTGTTCCTTACTGCCAATTTAAATACATTTAATGTTAAGCACACACCAGTTTTTCAATACCTTTCTGTAATTTGGCTGTATAATTAGCTTTCCAAAATATGATTTATTTTAGTTAAGTTTTGGCAAGGAAGCAGGGGGCATAGGGGGTTCTTCAGTGCAAGCACAAATTTACTACTGGCAACACTGCTATGAATGGCATGGACAGCAGCATCAGAAATCCATCTTATTCACAGAAAGGCCAAATCTACTGGGGATTAAATGTAGCCTTTCTCCACCCTCCCCTTCCCCATCTCCCTTGGCTACCCTCCAACGTTTACCAGCTCAGGGATGGAACTGGGACTTATTCCTTGATTCAGAAAAAGGAGCTATTAGAAGGCAACACCAGTTCTGAGTGTGCTGGACTGTGTCCAGGCAAAATTTGTTCATTTCTTAATAACAACATCGCATCCTTCTAGGTCATTAATAAATAAAGGGTTTGGAGGGGCGATAAAAGGATTTTTCTTTTTCCTTTACTAAATGAAACTGTTACTATAAAGGCCCTACATAATTCGCAGTAACCTGTGGTATCATAATAAACTGTGTTCTTTGGCCTCCAGCTCATACAGTGCTTAAGAATATGTTTAACTGTGAGAGTGAATGTGACCCTCATTTAAAAAAATAAATAGAGATATTTCCCTGCCTTGGAACATAAATGCCAACATCTAGACATGTGGGCACCTGTGCACTTTGACTCTTGGAAACAACCACAGTGAGGTCAGTGGCAACCAAACACATCAGTTTCTGCATATTGTAGAAGACATTTTGTGCACAGCTTTCTTCAGAAAGCTCCCAATCACATCAGGAACAGACTGTGTACATCTTCCCCTCTCCCAAAACCAGTGGATCAAAAAGCAGAGGACAAGCAGCCATCTCTAACAAGTGTTTTAGACTTTTTGCTTCAGGCTAAAGGACCTGTCTGTGTGGGTGTGAGCAGTCCTGGACACCAAAGAAAGAACCAGTATCACACAAAAAACCCACCAGCAATTCCAAAAACTATAGTGAAAGAAATTATATTTACTATAAACTAAAAGATTATATAATGGGGGGGTAGATATATATGTATATATCTCCATATAGCCTGGGCATCAACAGACAACCATTCCAACTACCAATGCTGTGTTAAGGGTTGTCTCTAGAACAGATCCTTTGGGAACAGATTTTTTTCTGGGAATATTTTTCTATTTCTGATGACAGTGTTTATGTCATAGTGCGTGATGAACTAAAATGTTTTGGAAATCTTTTGGGGACAGCAAACGAAAGTAAGAATGCGCATCTAAACCCCACTGCCATCTCTTTTCCACTCTGTGCCTTAATCATAAATCAGAATAGATTGAAAGAGAATGGAAGGGACCTTTAAAGGCCATCTAGTCCAAACCCCCTCCAATGAGCAGGGACATCTTCCACTTGACCAAGTTGCTAAAAGCCTCATCCAACCTGCCCGAGGACAGGGCAGTCACCACTTCTCAGGACAACCTTCTTCAGTGTTTTACCACGTTCATTATAAAAATTCTTCCTTATTTCTAATCTAAATCAACCCTCTTTCAGTTTATTCCTTGTCCTATCACAACAGGCCCCGCTAAAAGCTTTGCTCCCATTTTTCTTACAGGGAAAGCATGTGATTTTCCCTGTTTCCTCCTGTGACGGAGCACTAACAAATACAACCCTGTACCTTTTGGATTAATAATCTACATGCAAGAATGCAGCCCTGACCAATCAAAAAAAAAAAAGCCACCTCATTCATAGTTTTAAGATATAACATGACCCTGGTGAATCCTGCCCTGCATGCAGCTCTCCAGACCCTTCAGAAAGAGGTGAGGTTTCACGGTGCCAACGTGGCTGAGGAATGGGGTCAGCTGCAGCCTCCCCCAGCCTCACCTTTCCCGTGTGATAAACAGGATGTCTCTCACTGATGTCTCAGGCCTTTCCCCCAGTCAGACTGAGAAATGGGGACACTGCACATCCTCTTACACCACTCAGCTACGAAACTGGTGTGGGGCTTTGAATAATTAACAGGAACGACCAGCCTCGGCTGCTTACAGGAGTCATCAAGAGAGATTAGCTGGAAGCAAGTACTGATGCTCTTAAACTTCTTATGTCTACAGCTGGCCTTGTTTTTTTCCTGTTTCATTTAGCACCAAATCCTCCAGGTGCTTATGGGGCAGAGCTGACACAGAGCTGTAATGGGGGCTCATCCCGCCACCACCACAGAACCCAATCCCAGCTCAGGAGCTGCCCCACAGCAGGTCTGTCCCCCACGTTGGCATATCTACCCCACCTCGATGGAATCAAGCTCAAATTATCTCAATTTTGCTCGTTGTGCCACAAAAAAAAGCGTATGAGCTGCAGTCCATCATGCTAAATCATTTTAGCACCTCCTTTACCCTACATGGACTTGCAGTGCTGAGAGCACATTTGTATTTTTCTCCTGCTACTTTGGATTTATACAAAGAATGCCCCAATTTCCATTTATTTGTGACAGAATATCGCCTGTCTTCTTGTTTTATCTCTTCAGCTTAAGAAAAATAACACAGGACATGATCGCCACTAACAAGATGGCACTTTCTATATAACTTTTCCTGCTGTGTTGTTTTATTTACCAGCTTTCAAATCCCTAACCTTCGTCTCTCCAACTTCCTTTTAAATGAAAGGATCCTCTTGTCTCTGTGAAGTTCCCATCATTTACACTGGTTTGCATGTTAAAGTTTCAGCATCCATTTAGTCAGTGACGGTTATTCTGCTTAATGACTCCTATACCCCTGTTAATACTCTTTTATCTGGCTCTAATATTTTAAGATCTTGTCTAATATTAATGCTAAATGCTAATATTAAAGATCTGCTGCTAATATTTTAAGCTCTGGCTGGTAGTGTGATAATGTTTGGGGAGGTGCTTCATTGTATTGGAAGGACCTCTGGGTAAATTTTAAGGTCCTTTATGACTATTGCATAGAAATCTAAGCAAAATAAATGGAATATGGGGACAGATTTTAGCAATTTATTTATGGTGTATCCTGCCAGCAATGAGCTCAGAATCAGGTTGAAAATGTATTTGTGTGTGGGCATGTGAGTGTGTGTCTCTCTGCACTTCTCCAATTAACCAGAGAGAAAAATAGCCCCAGTGTGAGGCAGAGGTGGGGGACATGTGCAGCCTCCCCTCCATCCAGTTACAGTCAGTGCTGCTACTTCAGGGGATGCTACAGGGATAGGGAAGGAGGTGGCTGCTGTCCCACAGGAATTCCAGCCCTGTGTTACAATTCCTCCAGTATTTTTGATCAGTTTTTGGTATATACCTACAAACTGCCACGTTTATCTCATAGCAATGGAACATCCTAAAAATGTATAGGGGGTTAGGAAAAAAATTTTTAAAAAAAATTAAATTAAACTCCTCCTATTTCAATGTCAGCCTATTAACATGAACCTCTACCACGTGCAAAGGGAGAAGAGAATCCAGTCCTCCCCTGAAGAACAAGCTCCTCCACTAAAAATAACACACAGTGCAGTATTTATTTCACCGTGGTTTAAGAGTTAATGAAAGATTTGCACCTGTACAGCTGTTGCAGACTGAAACTATCTTGTGGAGCGAATGTGTTTTCTGGTTGAGACAGTTGTAAATGCCTTGAGTAAAAACACTGAGGACTGCTAATGGATAGGTTTATTTTAAAGCATGCCATCTGCTATCAATCATAGAGAAGTATAGGAAGCAAGTTTGGCTGTGCTCCCTCCTTGTGAGCCTGATAAAGATAGGGCTGTGGTACTCTGGAACATTTAGTACTCAAGAGAATAAAACATCAAACCTACTCAGCAGCTCCACTAACAATAATAAAAATGCCTCTGCCTAAAGGTGACATTCTGAATTTACGATTATTTGTGTCTATAAAGTGTATTCTTTGGCTCCTGACTCATTCTGACTGTCTCACTACAAGAACAATACATTAAGCCTGCCTGAAGTAAATGGAAATCCTATCCTTTTATTAAAGCAGCAGCCAGTACCTGAGATGTTCTAATGCCCTGTAGGACCCAAAGAAGGTTTTCTACTCTGAGTGTTAATTCTTTTGGTAGGATCAAAGTCAACTGCAGAGAAAATGTTTATTTTGTGTACTCAGAACTAAACCCTTCTCCAGGTAAATGTAGTTTTAAAAGAAGAAGAATAAAAACAAGAAAACCCAAGGCAGACTCTGAATATGCAAATGATCATCAAGCAAAGGCTACAGAAACTGCAATTCACCCCAATAGCTCATATTTTATGCTACTTAGGATTTGAGACAAGAAAAGCTTACTCAGTAAGAATCTGCCCAGGAAAACCATGCACAAAATTCCCGAAAGGTGTGTGCCAATCTTCCTTCCTAGCTGTGAATTCCACATCTGCTGAGATTCTCCACAAGTGAATCCAGGGATCTTTTTTTTACACATAATTTTTTTCTCCTTTTTTTTTTTCCCCCCTACACTGGATTTTCCTCAGAAAAAGGCAGTTGGAAGATACAGAGCTACTTCCCCAAGACACACAAGCATTTGGTTGACTTCAGAGGTATGAATCATTCCCTTGGCTAACACCACATCCCTCTTTTCTCGTTTGCCCTCTGGTACCCCACTGATCAGGGGCTCTTGAGCCTGCTTGCTTAAAAAATAATTAAATATATAACACTTCCTGGCACATTCACCAGCTATAAAAAACACTTAGCAATGAAACACGCCGGATCCGATAACATTAGGCTCCTATCTCCTATCTGCAGCTTAACAAAATTCCCTTGCAAGCCTGCTGCTGATGGAAAGCATTGCTGTGGAAGCTTGGGGAAAACCCACCTGGTGATCAAGCTCATGAGTCTAATTAAAGTTAATAGACAAATTAAAAGTGGGCAAAAAATTAGAACGGCAGCATGGAAAAAGAAAAGCGTAAGCACTAGGAAGAGAAGGAAGATAAAATGCAATGGGAAAAGTGAGTTTCCCTTTGAAGTCTGTTCTGGAAAGTGATGGCGTTTCTTTCAATGCCCCACACACCCTGAATTCTTTACACAGTGGGCCAAAAGTCCAAGTAGAAAAACAGAAAGCAGAGAATTAGGCTTAGGAAGTTCACAATACTAAATCAAGGCTGGTTTTGTGCCATATTCACCATTTTGGTCTTCAGGAGTTACACTGTCTCCAAAGTTCATGGTGAAGTGACCACTTGTTTCCAAGTATAATTTTAATCCCCTTATCTAGGGACCCAAAGAATGGAAAAATAAGTTTCTATGTAAGGATCAAAACTACTGGATACTTGAAATTAATAAGATGAAAGATTATAAATAAAATTAGGAGACTATAGAGATTGAAGAAAACCACAAAGATAGAGAAGGTTGTTCTAAGGGAGATGGAACAGCTCTGAGCAGGTTGGGAGAAGTTTGCTTGGTCAGTCGGCTGCAGAAACACAGAAATACTGGAATCAATGCAGGAATATAGGAAAGCACAGCTCAAGCAACAGGAAAAACTGGAAAACAAGCAGTTATCAAGACTTCCATGCTCAGCAACACCTGAGAAATAACTCCCTGGAGGTACTTCTCAGCTCTAGGCGAAGATTTCCAAATAACTCCCTTTCAGGAGCAACATCCCCACTCATAAGGAAAGAAACATGAGTGGCCATCTCTCATTACTGAGCTCTGTACCAAAACCAGTCACTCAGACGCTTCAAGAAGAAGGACAGTAAGTCACATAAGGGCACATCATAACACTGAGGTCTCAGACCAGTCATGACCATAACAACCTCCAGCAAAAAGAGTTCAGCAAAACTCCAGCTACCAAAAAATGCTAATTGCATTGAATCTTTCACAAAGACGTAGCTGTTTCTCAAAAAATGTCATTGCCAGGATGTCGTTTGAAGTCTGGGGTGAGGGATTTGGATAGCCAGGGGGAAGAGAGAGAAGTCAATCCAGACTCACCCATCACTGATGATTGCGTGTCCAGGGACGGTGGGAGGTCCAGTTCAAATCCCAACTCTGAAGACATTCCCAACATTGCAGACAGCATCCATCAGGAGAGATGTGCTGCACAGCCTTTCTCCACATTTTGTAGGAAAAAAAAAAAAATAATTCCCGAGGTTTTCTCTTCTCTCTCCTGAGAAATGGAAACAAATCAAAAAGCTTGAAAATTTTTCGTGGCACGGATTCCTAGTTCGTGGCCAGCCCCGAACACCGCACTGCCCAGAGGTTCAAAGGCACGCTGCTCCTACCAGAGCTCATATTGTGAACTCCCCATCTTTTGCACAAGCTTAACAGGCTCATTTTAGACTCTTACAGTACATTTTCATATGAAAGCTCTCAAGCTCGGAGCAGCTTTCTCACCAGAGTTCAAGTCCCTGGCACACAGTTCATTGCAGCTCTAATGAAAAAGCACAATGATGGGGCCTGTGTCGCTAAGATTAGACATTAGTGGCCGTATCAAGAAGAGAAATACCTGCAGATTAGCACAGCAATTTGCTGCTCTAAATCTGAACCTCCTAATCTCTCTTTTTTTTTTTAAAGTAAGTAGCAGCCCATGAATATGGGAACAGAATTAAAACTGCGTTTACTAAGTGATTTCTAAAATACTTCAGCATGTGTTTTAGAAAACTGACAAGTCATTAAAATATAGTTAATAAACATTATTCAGAACTCGTTGCTTTAGATTAGCACTGCTTTCAAATCAAGGATATTCACAGGTTCAGTCAGTGCACTGCTGCAAGAGGAACTCTGGTTGGTGTTCCTGCTCTATATGATGGACAACTCAGAATTTACCTCATTTTTGTACTTTCTAACTGCAAAAATATTTCAGAAATATTTGCAAAAGACTTTAAAACTTGGCACCTTGGCGAGTGAGGGCATGCACAGGGACTGCCTTGCAGCAGCATGGGGGTGGAGGGAGAGTTGTGCTTCCACCAGTGAGTAACCAAGAAGCATCTCCTCCCATATGGGGCAAAAACCAAATACAGCACAGATTGGAGAAGTGACACACAAGGTCATATGTTCTGAACAGGAATTTCAGTTTGATTGGGTCTAAATATGACCTCAGCAGCAAAGGCCCTGGATCCAGCTCATTGGCCAGTTTTGCCTGGTACTTACCCCCACTCTAACAGAGGTGTATCGTGATGCTCCCTGTCAAAGGCATCCTGAGTTAAAATAGGAGTTTGAAATATCAACTTTCCTGGTTGAATGAATTATATTCTTCAGAAAACAGGGACAGTTAAAAACTAGGGACTGCAGCGCTTGGTTCCATGGGATTACTGAAGAACTGAGAGTAGTGGAGCTCTTACTGAGCCAGCACCCCCACAAAGAGAGACTGGAATCATTGGTAAAAAAACATGGAAAGATTGAAGGGTGGCAACAGGCTGAGGGAGTTGGGGCTGTTCAGCTTGGAGAAGAGAAGGTTCCAGGGAGACCTTAGAGCCCCTCCCAGTGCCTAAAGGGGCTCCAAGAGAGCTGGAGAGGGACTTGTGACAAGAGCCTGGAGTGACAGAACTAGGGGGTATGGCTTTAAGCTGAAGGAGGGTATATTTAGATTAGATATTAGGAGGAAATTCTTCCCTGTGAGGGTTGGGAGGTCCTGACACAGGTTGCCCAGAGAAGCTTTGGCTGCCTCTGGATCCCTGGAAGTCTCCAAGGCCAGGTTGGACGGGGCTTGGAGCAATCTGGGCTAGTGGAAGGTGTCCCTTCCCATGGCAGGGAGTTGGAACTGGATGAGCTTTAAGGTCCCTTCCTACCCAAACTGTTCTATGACTCCAAAAAAACTAAAATAGGAACAGGGGTAGCACCATGTTTAGTGATCAATTCCAAGGAACCTGAAATCATGAGCCATTTTTGGTCAAACCGAGGTGAGAACCATCATGGCATGACTTTCACTGATGACAACTTTTTAAAATTTATTGTGTGACTGTCAAGAAATTTTCCCTTTTAGAAGCTCTGCCCTGAGCCAACTGGAGCTGACTGCTTTTCCTAAACATATTTCGTGCAACCACGATCAGCTCAGATACTGTGGGGGAAGCAAACTCAAGCAAAGCTCCCAACTCTGAATGATTGCTGGTGACCTGCAGCCATCAGGAGAGCCTGTCCTCCCTGCTGCAGAGGATGGCAAGCTGTTTTTTGTGCTGTTTGCTGATATTTTGAAGTTGAGGAAGGATTTGGTGAGGGTATTGGTGTTTTGAGAAGGGGTCGATCAGACTGTCTGTTGTATCCCCTCACCCTGTTTTATTTTCTCTATCCAAGTACATACACTGCAGTTCAAATCATGACAGGGGAGGGCTGAAGCTGAGAATGGAGACAACGTATCTTAAAAATGAAAACATTGCTATTCACAGGTGTCTTAGTAAAGTAGCTAAAAGAGAAAAAAGCCATGGCCTAATAGACATTGCTCCCATCTAACTTAAGCTAAGATAAATATTCGCAAACGCTCTTAATGACCATTTTTAATCACTTGCAGGATTTAGTGGGCAGATTTCTTTAGGTTTTTAATACTAAACTATTTTATATTCGCAGATGTCTTTAACCTGATGGATGGCTTTAATTTATGACATCTCTTGGACATCAGAATTCTGGATCTGAAAGCCAAACAGCAAGGGAGATCCAGGTCCTCCAACTGATTTTATTTTTCAATCCTTTTAAACTGATTTGGAGTTCAAAGTCTTTAACCCTTTCATACTTCTACTTCCACAGGAGCAAAAATAACATTTGCACACAACTAATAATTTGAATAATACCAGCACATTTATGCTTGAAGATTCTTATGAGATGAGTGTGATTAGACCTACTTTACCTACTCTGAGCCATATGCCATATTTTGGGGCCACAGGTGTACCAGGCTCCAAGAAACACCATAAACCTGCCCATCTTGTCCTTGCAGGATAGCAGTCACCACCATTGTGGCTTGGGCATGTTTGCTCCACAGGGCTGAGCAGAGCAAATTATGGACTCACAGAACATCCGGAGATGGAAAGGACCCACAAGGGTCACCAAGTCCAACTCCAAAGCAAAGCACAGTATTAAAAGTATTCATTGAACAATCTGACCAGAGATGAAGCTGTAGATGAACATATGCAGTGGGAAAGTACAAGAAGCAGGTTCCCCCTTCCTGGGGAAGCACTACCAGCATCAGCAGAGCAGCCCCAAGAACAGGAGAGGAGCAGGGGAAGGAGTTGCAAGAGGGGAGCAGCCTCCACACCTGCCCAGCAGCTGCTCAGGTCCAAGATGCTTCAGCAGAAGGAGAGTCTGGGATACCTGATAGCCACATGAGGATGCTGGGATTGGTCAGAGCCTCCCTGGAACAAGGCAGCCTGCTGTGGGACAAGTCCTTTGGTGACACATCTCGAAGCAGCAGGGACATTTTGAGGCTGTGAGAAGCTACTCTGAAGAATGCAAGGGCAATAACCTGTTTGAAAAGAAAAAAAAAAAACAAACCAAAAAAGGAAAGGAGGAAAAAAAAGGTTTAAGAAACTTAGAAGTGCAGATTAAGGTCTTGTTTTCCTTAGCCCAGTGGTTAAGGGAAACTGTTGTCAGAAATACAAGTTTTTAAACAGCCTGTGACAGCAAGGAAGCAAAAGACTCCTTTTGCCAGTGAGTGAGAGCTCAGCTGCTCGCTGCAAGCCAGAGGGATTCACATCCAGCCCAGAGCTGGAAACACTCTCTGGAGCAGAAATCCCTCTCCTCAGCCTCCTCGGTGCCTGCTGCACCAGTCACGGACCAAACCTCGGAGCTCCCGATCACACGAGTCCATTCCCATGTGGATCTCTGGTCCCACGGGGCGGGTGGCAGGAGGACCCACTGGGCGTGGGGCTGAGTCACCATCCTCTGTCTTCTCCTGCACCGCTGCTTCCAGCGGTCAAAAACAAGCCAACAGTGCACAAATATGTGAAAATATTTCTCGCCCACTCCCAGCCATGGTGAAAAGAAACCTGTTGTGGTTAAATGACTCGGTCAGTTCTTCAGGGATTTTCCAAAGTTTCCTATAAAAAGAAATCTGTGGGAAATGAATGATTGCATAATCACTAACACATGCCAATTCATATAAGCCTATTATCTTTTATGGCATTTTGTACTCTATTGTCCTTACTCTGGTGAATTGCTGTCTTACAATTCCTTTCCCCATTAAATTATTTACACATTTTGCTCTCCTCGACCCTTTTGCACCAGTAGGATATTTAGCATCCACATTAGGAGAGAAGGTAAAGACAAAAGGTCCCTTCTCCTTTTCTCACATCGTGTTTTTCCCACCTTCACAGGAATATCCCAACAACAATCTCCTTGAGTATGTGAAGGACCTGTTCAAGTTAGAAGAGGCAATGATATTAGCTGTGTCTTGATGGCACAAAATATACTGATTTCCTTAAGGAATATGCATTTTTACAGAGGTTTGTTAAGCTCCCTGACAGAAATTACCAGTATTCATAGTTCTAAAATCACATAGTCCCTTGAAAATGCTGAAAGTTGCCTAGGGGTCATCTAAGCCATTCTTAGAAATAAGCTCCAAGTGTCTTAGAAGGCTTAATTACACTGTATTTCAATTGCATTTAAGCTCCTAAAACATAGATTTTAATAAGATTTTCAGATCTTTCAAAACCTTTTGATTTTTGACTTTAAGAGCCTGACATTGCCTGAAAGCCATCCTGGCATTCACCTTTAGAATTAATATTTAACCGTATTTTGAGTGGGGGTTTTCAGTTTTGCACTCTGCCAAGGAACAACAGGTTAATAAATATATAAATCATGTCCAAGCACCTGCCTATCCAAAGGGTGTGGCCTTTAAATAAGTAAGGGGAAAGTGCAGGAGATCTGTGTGACTGAGGAGCTACAAGACATTTTTTCTACAAACCCATATATTGAGAGCAATTATCTCTGATGGCTACTAATCACAGAGTGTTAGAACCAGGTAACAGCCCAAATTAGCTGCAACAATCTTTAGATTAAACTAAAAGGTAATCCCCCATAATTTTAATGTGTGTGAGAGGACATTGAACAGAAAAATGGGTTCTAGGGGTGTGCACACAGAGAATAAATGAGCTATAGGTTCACTGAGCAAACATCCTGGCCCTAAATATGTGGCAGCTGTCCTTTGGTTGTATCACTCATCTCTGCATTGCAGAAAAGTCCAGCTCTTCAGAGCAGATTTATGTGAATTTTCCTCAGAAATGCTGCAGGAAAGCAGGAGAGTTGGTGAGAGACCTCGTATCCCAGGCATCTCAACTCTCCATCTCCCAGTGAAGGGCAGTTTCACCTTTGGAAAAGCAGCAGATTTGGAAAGGTAATTTTGGAGGTCAGTGGAGATCAGACCTGCTGATGCTGAAGACAAGGAAGAAGGTGAGCAGTGACCAATTACTGAACAACAGTGCAGACAGGAGAAATCTCTGCTGTTACACAACATCCTCCCGAACACGTAAACCCTCGGTTTTCATGCAGCAACTCAAACAATTGCAACAAAAATGAACTGCAGCTTTGTCCTCTCTTGTGCCATTCTTGAGATATCAGCATCTTAGACTCCATTTCCTACTGAACAGGGAAGTAACTCCCTGTAACAGCAACTCCCCAATTTACTGACAGGTTTTACCAACCCCAGCAAGTCAACATGACCTACTCTTCATTTGCCTCTGACTCCCAGCAAGCAAGAGCAGAAAAGTTCTATATCAAGATAAACAGTAACATGTCAGGCCAACAAAGTCCCTACAAACCAGATAACCTTTTCCAGAAAAAGATCCTTTCCATTGCCTGCATGAGCTGGTTTTCACAAAGATACCCAGTTCTCCTGTGTTATTCTGTTTATTTTAGGTGTTTTCATTAAAGTGCACATTTCTGGACCCAGATTGCATTTTCTTTTAATCAGAAATAATTTGTAAAACTATTTGCCAGCATTCACACCTCGAAAAGGTTTGCTTGCTGTCAAGGGCCCTGAGGACCTCCAGCACCTGTCATCCTCTGCCAGCATCAACCTTTCCATATGGGCAGGTCTCCAGAAAACATTATGGACAGTGGTAAAATGCACCCATCTTAAATCACTGGTTTTCTGATACGTATCAGGGGTTCAGAGAGGAGAGTCCATTCGCTTTTGTTCCTCCTCCAGGGTCTGTATCTTTCTTGATTCTCCCTTCAAAAATAGGTTTACTCATATTTCTATTGGTCTTCTAAGATCTGCTTTGGTTTCACCCATTAGCCAGAAGACCAAACCATTCAGTCCATTGGTAACATTTTAAAGCACTTTATCAGCCTATATAATTTTATAATCATTTTGTTGTTTTCACTAAAAAAAAAATAAAAATGTAACTGGTCAGACACCTAATGCTACTTAAGTGTAAATAGATTTTTTTGTGGTTGAATAATAACATCTGTTTTGATTTTCCAGCCACAAAAGTGCGTTTTATCTGGCCTTCCTTTATTTGAACTTTTCACATCTGCTCAGGCCTGCTTCCCATAAACTAAATACCAGATCCTTTCACAATGTAGGAAATTTACCTGCACCAGTTGTTGTCCCTGCTCCAAAGACTTCTTTATAGGAGCCAGATAAAAATGTCAAAAGAGTAATAAATACAGTCTTAGTGCACTGTATATTTATTAAAAGTTACTATTTATTTTCTCCATCCCAAATGGTTGGTATTCACAGACCTAATCCTGCAAAACTTATTTTAATTAATGACCTCATTTAGTTTTATTGAATAAAGTATGTTATAGGCTAGTGCCCCATGTTCCACACAAAATTTAGAGATAAACTTGTGTGCAACAAACTATGTCATCAACTACAGATTCAATCAGAAATTACAGGCATGGTCAGATGTATTGGGCTTTCAACAAATAAGTCATAAGGGGGATTTCATATGTCATTTTCAGGGTTCTCTGCAAAGGCTTGGTAGTGAATTATGACTTTTGACTTATTCTGGTCTCTTCAGAGGTGAGCAAATTTGGGAAGGAAAACAACCCTAATCAGAAACACTTACCTTTTTTTTTTAATTAGATATTTATTTTCTAATTGTAATTCACATCCCAAAACTTAAGTATGTCTAGTTAAATGAAAAAAATTAAGGTAATGAATATGTAACTTCAACTGAACAAAACAAGTTTTGCCACTGACATCGCCAGAATGAGAAATACGTCCTGGGTATCAGACAAATGTGAAGGATCATCCTTTTAAACTCAGAGCTAACCTACAGAATAATTCTTCTACACTGATGTGACCAGGAAGACAAGGAAAAAAGCACCCCCTTCATCAGCATCTTCATAATTTCTCCATCTATTCAGAGTTTCTTTCCACTGTTGGAAAGATATATCTGGAGAACTCCTACGTCCCTGGGCCCCGTGCAGCTGAGGCTGTGTCTGCAGCAAAAATGTAATATTAGGCCACTTTTCTGAGACACATAACTCAGCAAACAGCTCTGCAAAGCAGAGGGGAGAGCACTGATTGTAAAGCAGATTTTCCTTCTCTCAGGGTGCCAGCAGCACCTCTTCTCTTCAAAGGATCCTACCTCTGTCATAATGTAGAGACACAGTTTCATTCTTTCGTGTTGTTTCGAATCTTTGACAAAACTTAGGCTCTATGATTTGGCAATATCATTAAACACAGCTTTATCAAGCCAAGACACCCACCAGCACCAGTGTCTTAAATAGATGTGAGATAGGAAAGTACAAGGAGGACCATGGTGGCTTTGGGAACAGTTGGAAAGGCAATATCTGTGCACTGCCCTTGATTTACACCTTGATTTTTTCCATCTGCACAAAGGATTGAAACTGCGTCATGGTGGAACAGTTGTGAGAATCACAAAGAACTTAACAAGTCAGAAATGGATTAAAAAGCACTTTATGGCTTGTTAAAGAAATCCCCCTGTTCCTCAGAAGCATTTTTAGCATCTTATTAATGGTATTTGATCTGACTAACATATTGACTCGTCATTTGAATAGGAGATGAATCCTTTTTGATGGACCACAAAGGGAGTATAAATTCAAATGAGGCACTTCTCCAAATTTTTATTTAAGCATAACTCCAAAGAGCCCATAACATCTGTAAAGGTTTTTTCTGTACCCCACAAAAGACTACTCTAATAATCTTTTAAATTATGCATCTTTTTTTTCCTTAGAAGTAATCATTGCATATGTATTTAATAGTACCTATAATAATGAGTTGAAACTTCTCTTTTACCTGTTTTCTGGAATGCCATATATGTGTTTGACTTAGGAAAATACTTTAAGCCAATACAATATTTCTTTTAAACTATCTGTCATGGAACCAGCACTTTACCATCAGTGGAATTCACCGTCAAAGTCTCTCTCATACAAAGTAGTTCAGAACTTGACAAAGGAAAAATAAGAAACATATCAGAGAAATATGCAAAAAAGCCTCATGTCTTTCAATCAATCCCTGATCTGAAATGATTTTGGTCTATCCAATATACACTGTTTAGGACTGGTTTCAGTGTCACCAATACAGACACTACCGTGCAGTTAATGGGCAGACCCACAATTGCCTTCCCTTTGGCAAAAGCCAGAAAACTTGCTCCTAGTCATTTTCAGAGCAATTTTAAATCATCTAAGAATTTGCACTTAGGAATAAGTTGGAGACCTCCAGCTCATTTTGAAAACAGTAATTTATAGCTACACAGACATTATGATTTTACAGTGTTTTGATAGTTACGCCTTCACTATCCACATGGAACATTTAAAAACGGACTAGAAGCCATTAATCTCAAAATATAAGGGATTTTTAGCCTAAAGAGAAACTCTGAGCATTTGCAGTCTAAGTCCCTTCCTGCATCCAGGTGTATGGTTTTCTTAAGGTATTATATATTATTCCAGGAACAGGTTAGGAATAATACTGAGACAAACCTATTGTGGTAAAAGCACTGCATAACAAATCAGGGATCTCAGTACTTTATCATAGATACTCTCATTGACCTTGGACAGGTATTAAAGCTGGAAACCATCTTAGACAGTTCCTGTCTCTTGTTACAATCCCCAACAGCACTTAGTCAATCGGATCCCCCTATGCAATTTCATCCTTCAGGCACAACAATAATCACAGCCTCCCACTTCATTAAACGACTTTCATTTTAAAATTTAAATACCTTACAGTTAAGAGATCAGCTCAAACCAAATCCTTGTATTTTCCACACCTATGCCTTGAAACATGGGGGAGATTGACTCGATCCAGACCTGTGCAGTAGGTTGTTCATTCCACCAGAGCCTGACCTCAGCTTCTAGGTTCAAATATTCCTGCACTCTGATAAATGTCAGGTCCAAATCCGAATCTGGATCCCAAACTTGTGGTATGGGACCATCTGTACTTGAAAGCAGCGTTTTAAAGAAAGAGGAAAGCTACGATCATGAATATTTCTATTTGAATACTGCATGCAACAGATTTATGAACTTAAGCAACTACTTTTTTCTTTGTAAAATCAAAACTACCACAGGATTTCCCGTCCATATATACCATATGCTTTCTCCAACTTTGTTTAAAATTCCTAGCATCCCAATATGCTGAAACTTCTGAGCATCTACTGGGGTTTTTTATAAGCTATATCTGCTCTGTAAACTAGACTATAGTCAAGAATTAATTTTTGTATAGGAAAAATGATTTCACCTCTTTATTTTTACAATATGATAATGACTGCTGAAAGCATCATACGCAATGAAACCCTTGGGAAACAACCTGAAATATGATTAATTCTCTTAAATGACAATGTGTTTGTTTCAGTGTAACTGGCTGTGTACATTGGGTCAAGACACATGCAGAACCAAGTCCCGCAACCTGCCAGCACAGGTCTTGCAGGACCTTCTGAGTACAATCTTCGTTTAGAGATCAGTCAGAAGCACGACAAGTGAAACAGCAACAACACTAAAGGAAATTTATAAATGTTTGCAAATTCGTTTTATGGATTAATGACCCTACATATAAGAATTGACATTTCCAGGACAAATCACTTCTTTATCCTACAAGTATTTCAGCAGTTTTTGCTTACGCCAGAGCAGAGGCGAATTTTTCCTTCTTCAGATCAAACAAGATCTAAAATCTGGGAAGGTTTAACAGTAAAATAAAAACAATGGGGATGTAAATGTTAACCATCTGCATTTGTTACTGCTATTTCTTATGATGTGATATCTCCATCAATGGCATTATATTTTTACTTTTGTTATCTCTCACAACTTTTCAATCTATTATAGTTAATCATTGATAAACAAACACTTTGACTGACTTATAAAGTGGCAATCATCTCGTCTAAATTTAACTGTGTAAAAGTCAAACACCTACTCTAAGCTGCTCGTGAAGGCTCCTTCTATAGATAGTGGTGACAGATTGGCATTTTCAGAGAGAGACTTATCCTACCTGTCTTACACACTTGTTTTAAGATGGGATTAATCACTGCCTAGAAGTACTTTCTTCTTTTTCTTTTCTTGGACTGACTTCAGTAAAAAGTAACACACCTGTTTTGTAGGGGAAAAAAAAAAGAGGAAAAGAAAAAAAAACCCAAGAGATTGTTTCAGGCCTTCATCTTAAATCCACAAAGGTATTTGCCCTCACAGTTCCTCTAGCATGCAGAAAGTCTCCTCATGGAGGCAGATGGGAAGAAGGAAGGTGAAGAGAGACAGGAGCACAGCCTTTATAATTAGGTTTGTCACCTGCCCCAACTCTGTGCCTTTAGGGCTGGCGAGAAGCAGGGCTAAGGAGAACTAAGACACAAGGGAATATCAGACTTCTTTTACTCTGTGCTGCTTTACTCACAAAGAACATGGGGATTGCCACAGTTTCCCTCTCGATGGAATTCCAGTGACAGAAACGTTTTCCAGGCTTTGGCAAGAGAAAAGGACTGGCCAATAGCTATTCTCCTTCAGCAGAAGCAAAGCAAAACCAGCATCTCCCTTTTTCACATGAGATCAGCTCCAGCCCAACACAGGGAAGGACCACACAGCAACCATTGCTCCAGGACATGAGCCTTAGGAGGCAACTCAACGGAAACTTCTAATACCCTTCAAATCATTCAAATGAAAAGATGCTGATGCTGAAGAGGGAAGAAACATTCTTCTTGGCCTCTCTCCATTTGAAATTCTGCTACAGTGACACTATCTGGATTAGACTCCAGGACAGTATTTCTGAAACAGCAGGAACCCTGCTTACTGCATCAGTTTTAAATTATAAGCCTTCCAAAGATGTCAACACCACTTTCCTGGAGACTTTCCTGAAATTAAAACACTGAGCTTTTCCTCTGAGCCTTCACAGAGTCATATGGATCCATCACCCAGTGCCACCATTTGTATCATGACTTGTCTATGTTGGGTCACTGCTACTTCTTCACTTCTGCTCTTTGATGTTACTCAGTCACTATTTCCTTTCCCTTTACTTTTATCTCTGTCCTGGCATTCTTCCTTTAAGCATCCTCTCTACCAGATGGTCTCCATCTCTCCTTCAGAAGTGCCCAAAATATTCCTACTGCCTCCTCTTGATCTTCCCCCAGCAGCAAACCTCTTCATCCTACAGAGCTCAAATACCAATGGATTTCTCCTCCTTGCTGCTCTGCTTCTTTCTTGCACTTTGAAAAGGAATTCACTGGAAGCAGCTAACCTCCAATCCTCATTATGCACGATGCACTCATTTATAAGAGTTTACCCAGGAGAAAAATTCAGACGGGATATACGCTGGTACAATTGCGTTTTTTTCAAGTGGAAGCACATCTGATGTCTGTGTGCTGAACCAGAGCTCTAGTTTTTAAAACAGGAGCTCCAACTTTTTCACTTGGAAATCCATATGGATCCTTTAATCTGAAGGTCAAAACAGCTTTCATGAAAGATACTGAAAACAATGATACTTTATATTCACCAGCATAATTATATAAAGATGATTCAATATTGTAGTATCATCAGAGGATTCGGCAAAGTCTCTGTACTATGTATTTTTAAGATGGGGTTTAGAGAGTGTAAGACGAGGCTTCAGAAATTTACAGAGAGAAAAAAAAATCATGTCACAATTTATATCTTCCTAATAGGTCACTGAAACTCTGAGGATAACAATTGCTTTTACTTGCAGTTGGCAGTGCACTATAATCAAGAATAAAGCTCCAGATATTTTTGTGGAAGTACAAGCACTTACTAAATGCAGCAGCATAATAATGTATTATATATTATACAAATACAGCGAGGTGGGATTTGTGTTTGTCTCTTTGCAAGAGAAGAAAGAACGCTGAAATGACCTTCTGTTCATAAGTTTCTTTGAAAAAGGCTTGGCCTGAAACCACTTCACTACTATTGATATAGTCTGTTTCTGTACATAAATCTTAAATGTAAGCATTGCTTCAAAAATAACTAAGCAATCACAAAGCTTTACTTTTCAGATTCAACTGCCTTCAAATCCTTTACTGAAGTCCCCTTGGCACTGTCGCTTCAAAATCAGGATAATGCCGTATAGTGTTTCTCAGTTTCAGTAAAACAAAAGCCTTATTGAATAAATATGTGTGAAAATGCTGCAAACAAAACCATCTCTGCAGCCACCACCTGACTGGCTGGTGGTGACCTGCGTGGGCTCAGCGCTCGACTTCTTGGCATATCACAGCCCTGCTCAGTTCCACCGTCTTTGTCCTTAAAACTGTAGCAAAACACACGTTTTTCCTTGCAGAAACCTAACAGCAGGCTTTAGACATCAAGGAAGAGCAAGGTGACCCAGGATTTCCATATGCAGGAAGCTGCTGATCAAATAGTATATCCTTTTTTAATCTGCTTCTTGGATCATGAATATAGAGGAAACCTTGTGGTTCTGCTAATCCCTTAACTCTGGGTTTTGTAAGGAGAGCTTACAAAGCTCCCCCATCCTGGAAACGTAAAGGCAGAGTAAAATACCCAGCATTTACTATCTTATGCCTCGTTCTGCTCTGAAAAAGGATGACTCAGGAATGTTTTCTTTTCTTACACACGTAGTCTTCCAGCATATCCTACACTTCCCTGTAGTTAAAATATTAACTCAGGCCCATAGATCCCGTTATTGCAGTAAGGCAGCAACACGTGCCAGTGTTCCATGGTCAGGTTTGAGGTATCCAAGTCCCTGAAACTGGAGTCATTCAGCAATTATTTGCTGAGTTTTGGGGCTCTCACTGTTGGTAGGAGATACAAGCTGGTTCACACCTGACTGCACCAAACAACCACCAACCAGAACAAAGTCCACTGAATTAGATTTGATTTTTCCTTTCAAAAAATTCTCCCTCTTATTAATTTTCTGCAATCTTGTATTTCACTTTGTTATCAAAGAGCCTCAATAGTCTTCCAAAGGGCAAAAAATCTCACAAGAAAATGTATTTTTGCCAGCAGGTGAGGTAACAGGGATTTTCAACAGTGAAAGGTTCATTTCAATATGTTTGCACTAAAAAGCAAGAATTATTGTCAATTCTATTTCTGGCTCATTAATTCTATTTTTTTTTAAATGTACAAAGTAATTGTTTAAAAAGCAAATTCTTAAGCTAAAGAATAAAAAACAACAAAAGGGCTGTTTATAATAGATATGAAGAATCGTGAACCTGTAGTTCAGAGCACCAAAAGTAAGAGGGACACCCAGCACCCAGAAAAGATGTTGGTTGCCTCTGAAGACTAGAAATATCCAGCAGGGTTGACAGCACAAACTGATAGTTGGATTGAGGTACTGCAGTTTTATCTCACCTGAACACAAGGTGGTCTCAGCTCTACCCAGCATCCCTGTATCTGTGGATTCAATGATGGTTTTGCCCCTCAGCTGTGCATTTCTAAACCCTTCCTTTCCCTAAAGCCAGCCAGCAATGGTTAGGGCCCAAATCAGGTGTGCAGAGCCCAGGGAGGTGGCCTTGACATGGGCCAGAGCAAGGAGGGCAGCCTTCACTTAAAGGTGGGACAGCTGCAAACATCTGATGATCCCCACTTTCCATCATGATGTGAAGCAGATGTCCAAGTCCTTGCTGTTAGAAAGGGCAGATTAAAAAAAAAAAGCAGTGAGTAAATGCTACAAATTGAGGTAGGGTCATCTCTGCAGTACAGAAGGTATAGAAGACCAGGTTAGACAGAGGCAGAAATAATTTTGTTGCAAATTAGAATCAGATAAATGAGTGAGAGAGAGAGAGAAGGAAGGGAAACAGTACAGAAGGAAGATAAGAAAGAAGCTGTTCATCTTATGTATGGGAACCAACTGCTGCATATGTATTTCCTATGCCATTTTAGCAACTATCCCCAAGTTGTTCATCTGAAACACTTCGCAGGAAGTGGACAATCTATTTAATTTAAAATGTTGTTTGGGACACTGCAGGATTTTCACATAATTCCATTAACGTGCTGGACACTCAACCTGAACAGCACAAGGGCTATGGCCAGGATTGTGGATTTCACACGTAGATGGAGATGTCTTACTAAGGAAAAATTGCATCTAAGCATTCAAGTTCAATCATTTATATTTGCATGCTTAAGCATTTTTCCAAGATAGCTTTTTACTGACAACATCAAATATAAATTGCAAATGCATGACTGTGGGCACCACAATTAGTGAGGGTGGGCACGTCCTGAGGCCAAAAATAAAGGGTATTTCCAATGGAATTAGCAGAAAAATAAATAACCTGTAAACTAAGGTGAATTCTTGTTCATAAATTAACACTGAATAGCCCAGTGGGAAATGCAACGTGTGCAGTTTTCACACATGGCAAAAGTTTGCCGGTGGTTGTGCCCCTTACAAGGTGAAGGCTGTGTTACCAACAGGCACGTTTTCATCTGGCCTTAGCCTTAAAAATAACAGTAAAAATCAAACACAAACAGTTATTTTCTTCCTTTTGGGATTTGGCACATGTGCTATAACAGACATAGAGGGAAACTTCTAAAATAAATTAAGGAATGTACTTGTCAGTTTATTAATCAAAGTTTACCTGCTTCACATTACAGGGAGACAAATTAAACAAGCTACCATGGTACTCAGAAAACATCTGCTAACAAAGTCAGAAGTAATGATAAACAAACTTGAGTTCCCTTTGTGGTTGATTTCCATCCAGCTGCATTTAATTATAAAAGAGCTATCAAAGAAAGCTCCCCATTAGCAGCTAATTCAGAATGACTTCAGAAGAAAATCCCAGAGCCTCCAGTGATATCTCTCCAACAACTTTCTCATCTCTGCAAGTGATTGAGAAGAGCTGAATTAGACCAGTTTAGCGATCAGTCCTCCTCTAACTGCCAGAGTTAAACGAAGATGATACATCTTTTCAGTACCTGTGATTGCCTGTTTTCAAAGCAGGTCCTATAAGATCCAGCAGACTCTCTCTTGCAAGTAATCTCTGCCAAAAGCATCAGTGCCAGCCAGAAATACAGAGATAACCCTGAAAATTGCTGTTTGCATTTTCTAAAGCAGAGCAGCTGCTGATATCGCGGAGAAAGGGAGAAAAATTATTGCTACAAGTTTTTTAATAAAATCTCTTTGATTTTGGTGTTTTTCACAACGAAATCAAAGATGTAGGCATTTAAAAATATCTAACTCTGGTATACAGCAATCAGGAATTTTTGTGCTGAGGCAGCTAGAGATGTGTGTAGTCCCAGACTGATGCTCTGAACCAGCGTGACCACACGTTTATTATATATTTTTTTACAAAAATAACTATTTATTAATAAATTTAATAAAATATAGTAGACACTAATAAAATAAGGGGGAAAAAGCAAATATATCAGGATTCCTCAATTATTTAATTAAGAAATTTTGGTAATTCTATGGCAATCTATCTATCAAACCATAAAAGTAAAAGTTTTCAAATGCACCCAGAACTACTAGGAATTTTTATAAAATTCCATGAACTCCAGCCATAAATATGAACCCCAAAAGACCTCTGTGTGCACAGCTCAGTAATGCACAAGCAACTTGTGGCATATTCCTGCTGGAAGGTTCGAACAACAAGACAAGTATAATAAAACATTGCATGATTTTTTCCACTTTTTCCTGTCTTATTCTTTTTCTTTAAGACAGCAGAGGGTGATTCTTCCCTGAAATCCTAACTGCTGCCTGGCCAGCAAGCAAATATGAAATCAAAAAACCCCGTGTGCCAGATCTGCACAGCTGTATTTGTGCTCCCACAGCTCCCAGAGGAGCACACACCACATGTCGGTTACTTGACTTAGGGTGGGTTGGTGAGGTGTAAGTTAAAAGGGCAGCTGTACACTCTGGGAAATTTTCCAGATTCATTTTCTACCAATTGCTTTAACAACACCACAAGCAGCGTTGACGAGGTAGAGATGCTGGGTAGCACAGGTAGGAAACAGGAAAACTTTTCCTACAGCTTATTCCTGATTCGGTCCCCAGGCTCTCTTGAAAAATCTGTAGGCACTTTATAGAGGATTTTTTTTCCCCTGCAAGAATAAAGAGGTTGGCTCTGATTGCTGCTATTCCAAGAGGTTAAGGGAAGAAAAGAATTATTATATATCCACATGGTAATCAACCAAGGTTTCATGTAACTATTGCTGTTGATGTGGTTCTTCCTGACTCTTCCAGAAAAGAGTTTATTGATGTACCTGGTCTGGAAGTTTGAGAGCCAAAGGAAGAAAATGATAACACGGTTTCACAAACCCTTTGTTTACGTAAACATCCATCCACAATCTGTGTCTGGTGGGGTGAACATACGGCTTTAATTTTACCCTTGGCACATGGATCAAACAATGTTGCCAATATCTATTGTTCTCCTCATAACAATATGCCTGGTGGTTTCAACATATCCTCTCCATTAGCTGGCTTCAGATCAAGCGTTGCTGTGTATGTGCTTGTGTCTTCATAAAACTGGAATATGGATTTCTCTTTTTTTTTTTCTTTTTCCTTCTTTTTACCAAATATGTAAAGGAGGAACACAGGGACACAGCTGAGAATGGTGGTCAACCTTTCCCGTGAGTCATGAGAGCGGCTCCCTTCGGAGCGCAGGGCAGAGCTGACACCGGGTGGGAAGAAGGGGTTGGATTGGATTTGAAAAGCCGTGGCCATATAGTTTAGGTTTTCCAAAAACCAGAGGAAGTAGTGAGTCAGATCCTTATCCCATTTTATCCAGGCTTTAGCAAACCTTTCTGGGTTAGGTCTGTGTTTGATCTACTCCAGCCTTGCTCTAGAGCATGCACACACCAGGTAGTTGGGAGAAGGGTGGTTGGAGTGGCTTTTCCTTGGATTCTTTTCCCCCTCCATTTTTTTTTTTTTAAGTTTCACTTCCTTTCTATTTGCTGCAGAAGACCATGATAATACTCTTTTTCTATTATAAATACGCTGTTTCTGTAGGAGCAGTGTGACAGAGAAGATGGGGAACTGAGGAATGGCAAGAGAAGAAACCTCAGATGGACTCCCCGAGCCAGAGTGGCTTGTCATCTCCATGCTAATCTTCTCAGCTCTTGCCTCAGCCTCTGGATCAGCAGCACTGCTTTCTTATGTTTCCAGCAGCAATCAAACTTGACATTTCTCCTCTACATTGTGCTGCATTTCAGCCTGGACTTCCAAATACTTGAGCCAAAATTCACTTGATTCAATGAGAGGAATCTCATTGCCTTGAATATACTTTGGATCTGGCATCTTCTTTCAACCTGAGCACTAACACCTGATTTATATTTGCTAAATTAGCAAAAAAATAGAGGCTTCTGAGTTCTCTGGTGCCGTTTTCACAGTAATGGAGAAAATCTCACTGAAGAAAAAGCATCACTAGGAAAGACAACAATTATATTTGGGGCATTCAGGGAATTTCCTCTTTGTTTGGTTTTTTCATTTATCCGTGACATCTTGCTTTCAAAAGCTTGAGTTCAAGAGGAAGTGTCTAGGGAGGGTTGATGATGCCTCAACAATTTGTTCTGCCTGGAACAGAAGCTGCTGCTGTGGGAGGCAGAGGTCCCACACCCTTGGGTGCTCTGGGGCCCTACACATGGCATAAAAGGACGAGTGAAATCTTGTGGGAGCGCTGGAAGGAGGCAGCTCTGGCAGATAACACCATGGTGACTAGAACCACCCAAAATAAGGCTCTGCAGGCCTTTTTTTTTCCCCCATGCTCTCATGACACTCCTCCTCACTGGAAGTAGTAATCTCCAAAAAGCTTTGGTTTCTATTCAGTATTTCTGTTTTCTTCCTACTGCACCGTTTCTCACTTCCCTGTTTCTCCCCAGTTTCGATGTTTTACCTTCTGAATATGCTGAATCTAAGCCCAGAGCTCTGAATGATTTCACTGACCCTGCAATTCTGCATACCAGCGCAGATACATATCTTTTAGGTTTACTTTCATCTATGCTAATTTCACTTCCCCCTCACATTTACAAGTAGAGAGCAACTGCAAGGCTTCCTGTGCATCCCAGGCTACAATTTAAGGAGTTGAAGAAGAATTAGTCTGGATGCTGCTTGTGCACTCATATATATTCAAGCACAGCTTTCAGCCTCATCACTACACTTGTGCTTCAGCCTGTTCTCGACTGTCAGAGTGATAACATTTCTATATAAACTCATTCATTAAGACTATCAGAATGTAATTATCTCTGCTGTGCAGAACGAATGCAGGTTTTCCCCCTGTAATGGCATGGCAAGAGAAAGAGAAAAGGGGGTAGAAGAGCCCTTCTTTTATTTTTGGAATGACTGATTTGCTCAGAAAGCTAAGGCAGTTCTAAGCATTACTGGAAAGCCTAAAAGTAACAGCCAACTCATATATTCATGCCTGAACCCACCTAGAAAAGAATCCTTCCCTGAATGAACCCAGTAGTTCCTATATTTTTTCTACATTTTTTGAGTCAAACTAAAACTAGGGAGTTATTCCCCCTAAAAACACTTGCAGGAGGTGGGGAGACTGGGAATCAACAGGAGAAGAGGCATATATGATTCAAGCCTTATGGGGAAAAATACAGTGCATTAACTTTGAAATTGTCTAATACTACAGATTTATTTATTATAGAATTAATTACCTTGAATTAATTAATTACCTCACTTGAAGTGGCATTCACTGACACATGATATTTTGTCTAATTCTCTATTGTGCATAAAAATGCAATATATTGTAATATAAATTGTGGCTGTTATTGCTTTGAACACCAATTTAATCAAGGGGTTTGACAAATGTAACTATAGACTGATTACTTTTTTTGCCTTTTTTTTATGTAAGGACTTTGTCAATTTTACTATCAGTTTAGTTTTGTACCGAAATAGCAAATTATCATCATAAAAATCCTTGTTGTCCCGAATCCATGCAGTTAGTTTCAAAAATGTTTAATCCATCCTGGTCATTGTGACATTAAGCATAGAACATAATTTGAGCTTAAATGCAGTGAAAATCGAGAGCACAGCTGCCAGCACAAACATATGGGGCAAGCAGAGTTACTATGGGGTTACTACAGAGTTGTGTTTCACTTGGTTCTCCTACCTGTGTCCAACTTACCCTCAGCAGTTGCTGGAGCTCTGCTTGGGGTGGACGTGAGGTGTGGAAAGAGGGTTCTAACCAAATATCCCTGGTGAACTCCAAAAAAGACCTGCTAGTGAGGGAATTAAAGCAGTATTAAGCCAAACTGAAGCAAAGGCTGGCATATAATTAACATAACATTGTCAAAGAGAGCTCATAGTTTAATTTTAGTGGGGAAAATATGGTATCTCAGATACCATGATATGGGTGTTTGTTCACAGCCACTGTACCTGTCAACTATTATTATCCTGATGCTGCCGTGTTCCCTGAACTGTTTTGATTTCTTAACAAGAAGAGAATTTTCTCTGATGTGCCATCTGTAAGGCACAGTTTACCAAAGGAAAACTTTATCTCAAATTTTTAATAATTTTCTGTCAATTCCAATAAAATCAGATATATTTTTATAATACTTACAAAATAATAGCAAATGTGACTCACCACATGTGCCACTATTTCATTTGATATTCTTCTTCTCCCACTGACTTCTCGTTCCAGCACAAAATGCAATTTAAATGTCAACTTGAACTAAAAAAGTTACATTCCTGGGGAGATTGCTGGTATCTCACACAACCTCAAATAATTCTATGGCTTTCCACCCCTCTACCTATTTTCTTCTGTTTCAGTCTCTCTTTGTAAAGGTCTAAAATTAAAAAATGGTGGAAGGAATAAAATAATGCACAGTTTGTTTACATAATAAGTGACAGGACAAATCATAGAATCATAGAATGGTTTGGGTTGGAAGGGACCTTAAAGCTCATCTCATTCCACTCCCCTGCCATGGGCAGGGACACCTTCCACTAGCCCAGGTTGCTCCAAGCCCTGTCCAACCTGGCCTTGGACACTTCTAGGGATGGGGCAACCAGAGCTTCTCTGGGTGACTTGTTCCAGTGCCTCAACACCTAATTCCTTCCTAATATCTGATGTAAATGGAAAAAAATATCTGTTCTAAAAGGACAAAAATGTCCTTTCATGCCTAAAAGGGCGTGGTCCCAATCCATCCCAGGATCCAAGGTTCATATATTGAATATACCAGTGCACACAGAAGGATTGTGGTGTCTTTAGCAAGGCCATTGCAAGCTGCATAAAATGAGGAATAGAAATCAAGGGGGAAAAAATTGTAGGAATAGAAAAAATTGGAAGGATATTTATTTTGTCATCCACACCAATCAAGTGTGTAGGCAGCACAGAGATTGTCCACACAGGGGGTGCAGGTCTGCTTTGTTCTGTCAGGAGAATTTATGCTTGGGAAATTCATTAAGGGTTGTGACAGCGCTTAGAGTTTTATATTTTGGATTTACCTGAGACTGTCAGGTTCCCCTTAGTAAAATGGTCATCCATTTGCAGAAATGTTTGCACTCTCTATAAACTTTTTTTTCATTGGAGAAGGACCACAAGCATTGGACACAGGCCACACCAGCTTGGATTGTCCCTCTGGGACAGGGTAAAGGAGGCTTTTCCAGTTCAAGCTCACTATCATATAGTCAGGAAACAGTGATGGCAACCAACTGCCCTGCCAGAGCTCAAATCCCTTTTTTTCACTGCTGAATTTGTACACATCCTTTTCACTTCCATAAAAATGTCTTAATTCATAAGAACAGAGAATTGTCACAATCTTTCTTGCCTAAAGATTGCTTTTCCTCTGAAATTCCTGGGAAGACTGCTGAATGTCATTCTGAACCCCCTGTAACATTGCACAAAAGGCATGGGAAAGCTGGAAAAACAGCTTTGTTGACATCAGTTAGACGTCAAAAAGTTTAGTGCTGAGATTAAGCCCTAATCTCTGTGCTTTAGTTCCTAACATCCAACACTACTAGTGCTCACCAGCTTGTGAGAATGCAAAATAAAGACTGAGACAACCAGTTCCTCCATTAATGGCATCACAGAAGTAACTTGGACTGTTCCACTACAGGAGAAATAAGGATTATGGTATCACAGCACATGATGGACTCGCTGTTGCCTGACTTAAAGATGGAGATGTTTTAGTCTAAATGAAAATTAGAGTTCAATATGTCAAACACACCAAAAGCACCACGAAATGTAGGAAGCAGGGTCAGGTTCAAAAGGCACTCAAAACTCACCCGGAATTACCATGGGAAGCAGTTACTGGAAAAGCCATCTGGAAAAATGCCTTCAACAGAAGAGTTCTCAGTCAGCCTTCCTGGGCCCTTCATCCAGTCTGAACACAGAGTTTTGTTATAGACAGAAAAGATTCAGCTGTGCCACAGATTTCCAATATCTTGGTGGTATCTCCAGCAGTGGACAAGACCTGCATCAAAAGATGTGCCACAGGAGCTTGTTGTTTTTTTTTTCTAGTGAAATTATTGAAAGTAGAGGCTAGAGTCAAATTCTATATGCTCACATTGACTTCAAGGGCCATTTGCAGAACTGAAATCACTTCCCCTTTCTTTTTGTGGAATTTAGTGTATCATCCACCATAGTTACCCAACTTTTGCAGCAAACAGGTGAGGACCTTGCTAGCTCCCAGCTATGATTCATCCCTGATGCCAAACCCAAATCTTACAGGGAACAGGGGATGATCCTATAGGGAAAAAACAAACAAACAAACAGGTTTTAGGCTGCATTTCATCACTCATTATCTGACTCTCAATTTAATAGATATATTTAGGGTGTTAAGAGCCCTAAAATAGACTCCGTCAGCGTGTTAAGACTCTGGACCCTGATCAGATTTGTACATTTAGGTTAGTGCAGTTCATTGAAGCTTCAGCAAAGAGTGATTTGAGAAAAGGAGCAATGTGCACATTGGTAAAGTTCATCTTTCCTCTTTCCACATGGTCACAAAGATTTCTGTCCTGTCTCATCACACTCCTGTCCCATGTCACCACTACTAGCAATGACACAGAGCCAGAGGGTTTATACAGGTTTGTTTACAAGGAGTAAGGGTTTAAATTGCAAAAGAAGAGAAAATTAGCACAACTCCAGCAGCATTAAATGGTTTCATTCACCTATTACAGAATAATTAAAAATAAGACAGACAAACCCCCACCATCAGCTGCACAGCGTGTGGGTAGAGCAGGCCCTACTCACTAATGCACTGCTCTCAGGTTGGCACCTCTGCTGCTCTGATGATCATATCAGCAGAGAAATCAGATAAACAGCATTAAACCAAACCCAGTATTGAACTATCAGGCACAGATTCTCTGTCCCATCACAGGCTGCCCAAGAGGGAAGCTCTCCTGCAGCCCCTGTATCTCCCACGGGTTCGTAGTGTTGTTCCGCTCCATGTACAGAAGAAGAGCACCTCACACTGCTTGTATTTACCTCACAGAGGTGTTGGAGGCTGTAATTAATTACTGTTTGTAGAACCCATTGAGATTGTTAGAGAAAGGCACGAGAGAGAGAGAGTGGTATTGTAAATTATTACACTTGAAAACATTCAAACTCTTCAGCCTTCCACCCCTCGCCTTCTCACAAACTTGAAGCATTTCTTTTTCTCCTCCTGGAATAAAATTTGCCCTCTTGACATGCACAAACCATTAGAGAGGCAGTGCTTACAAGCAGCTCACAGTGTTTTCTCAAGTTTATTTTGACATTGACTTTTAATCAACAGGATGATGATTGAAAAACCTCGTCCAAGGTTTCACTAAAAAGGAATATTAAAAGTGCATTGATTGTGTCTGCAAAGATATGCAATTAAAAAGTATAAGTGCTGTTATTTAACACTTGACTTTACTTATTTTGAACTCTTGTGGCCCTGTTGTGTACATGGTTAAATGTGCAATGCTGTGTGTTTCAAGTAACTTGGCTGTAAGCAATTTTATATTTTAATGAAAATAATTACAGTTTGAATAATATGAAGTGTATCTGAAGTATAACCCCTGATGCTACTTCCCCAGAATTAGCTGTGATATAAATTATCATGATTTATTACGGTTACTCTGTGCTTTATGTGTTTATAGGGGATCCTGGCTAGCAATGATGATTCTTAACTAACAAAGAATTGCATTTCAAAAGCAATTTTTCTTGGATCTCATCTGTAATTCTTCCACAAAAGTGATATGATTTAACTGTGCTGCAGTATGTGCTATTGCAAAGATGGCATTATTGTGCTGTCATTTTGACAGCTTACTTTAATTTACACCATTTAATGGATGAATACATTTTTTTAAAAATCTGGTGTTATTCTTTCTTAATATACCATATGCCATCGATCCCACATGCACTTCTTTGCATAAGCACACCAAATTATATAGTGGTATAAAGCAACCTATGTGTCATATACAACCTCTCCTTTGAGTGACACATCAGAAGCCGAGGTCCTCTCTGTTCTTCAAGGATTCTGTGGATCCTGTGACATTTCTGAGCCTCGAGCTGAAATATGTTACACGATACACGATGTCCCGATTGGCATCTGTCCACCTCAGAGATGGGCACTTTTCAGATACACTGTACAAAAATAAATGCATGAAAGTCATTTGCCTCGCTAGAAAAGCAGCAGTATAGAAAGTGCAAAGATTATTATAATTACACTGATGCAAAGGCCAATATCTGCAGCAGCTGGTTTCAATTGCAACCACTATTTTAAACTGTTTGGTCAAACAAAATGTCTTCCAGCTCCTGTCATATTTTGCCAGCTAATGTTAACTGTTCATCAGTATGGGCAAAGGTTGGACAATCATTTCCTTTGTCTTCTTTTGGGGAGGGCAGCCTGATTGTTCCTCTGTCAGAGGAATTTTGGGGTCACCTCCAAAGGAAACAGAGAATACACCAGCTTGACCCAGGCCTGTCCACACCTCTCTCATAAATGTACATCTCAGCCCAGCAAACATCAGTTCAGTAGAGCTCCCCCATCCAAATTTCTTTATTCAGGCAACCTTCCTAAAGGATTCAGATATTCAGTCTAAGGCCAGATTGGATGGGGCTTGGAGCAAACTGGTCTAGTGGAAGGTACCCCTGCCTGTGGCAGAGGAATTGGATACAGATGATCTTTAAGATCCCTTCCAACCCAAACCAGTCTGTGATTATATTATTCTACCCATGTTATAAACTGCTCAGAAGAGGCCACTAAGCTCAAAGAGAGCAAACCCTCCTTCTCAGGAGGACTTATAACCCTGGGTTCACGTACCACATGAAAACATCTACACAACTTCCAAGTCGCACCTGGCTTGGTCCTGTCTGCAAAAACTTCTCTCAATGTGCTCAGCAGAGCCTGAAATCCTGGCCCTGGAATAATCTCTGAAGACTTCAGAAAATCTGCTGTGGGACGTTATCTCAGTAGAGGAAAATTTCGTTTGGGAAGCAGCCCAATTTAAGAAAACAATTTCATGACAGCGTGGAAAGCAAGCTGATGATACTCCAAGAACTTAGCTTTATTTGGTAGACTTTTGTCCACTTTCCAAGGACATCTAAGAGTTAAATAATTTAAAATTATAAAAAAAAAATCCCCCCAAAAAACAGCCTAGTCGTTCCATTTTCCTGTAACAAGTATTATTCTTGGACAGAAATGCTGCAAACAAAAATGCAATACGAGCTAAAGATTTTAAGCAGGAGGTATCCAAGGTTGAAAAGGATTTTGTTGACATGAGCTGAAGAAATACAACATACCTTTATACTTACTTAGCTCTTTGATGTTATACATGATACCCAGTATGGCATTACAACCAACTGTACATGTCATAAAAATGCAGAGATTCCATGTGGAGTGAACCTGCAGTGAATTAATGCCTCTGTCAAGGTGTATCCTGAGATGTATTAATCCATCCTGACTTCAAATTCCAGTTCACACATTCTCTGCAACTCGCACGACCAGGAACACGCAAACATTCCTACAAAATCAGAAAAGAGTTTATTTTAAATTCCATGCCACTGACTAACAGTAGATTTGGAATAAGAAATCACATGAGATATTAAGATCTTTATGTGTTTTTTAGTAAATGTTAATTATTATGGAAAAATACATAATTAGCCTTTTTTTTCTCTTTTCACATTATTTAAGACAGTAGGATTTGGATCTAGAGCACAAGTTCAGTGAGGGTTGACTGAGGGAGCTGGAGTTGTTTTACCTGGAGAAAAGGAGGCTCAGGGGGGAACTTTACAACTCCCTACAACTCTACGAAAGAAGGTTGTGGGGAGGTGGGATCTGTTTCTTCTCCCAGGTAACAAGTGACAGGACAAGAGGAAACAGCCTCAAATTGCTCCAGGTGAGGTTTAGTTTAGATACTAGGAAAATCTTTTTCATGGAAAAGGTTGAAATAGAGCAGGCTGCCCAGAGAAGTGTTGGAATCACCATCTCTGGAATTTTTAAAAGATGTGTGGAGATGACATCTGGGGACGCGGTTTAATGCTGAACATTGTGGTGATACTGGGTTGATGGTTGGACTCCATGACCTTAAAGGTCTTTTTCAACCTTAATGGTTCTGTGATTTCATGATTTCATCTGTGTCTCACATAAAAAAAACCTGTTAGGAGTTTTGTAGGACCAGAAATGAGGTATTTATACGTAACAGAGCAATAGATGCTGACAGCTGACACTTCCTGCACCTACTGAAAATTATCTAGGTTTTAAATGATCTTCAGGTGTTATGAAGAAAGCTGCAGATCACTGAACAGCAAGTCAAAAACTGACACAAATATGATATTTTTTGGGTTTTACACATTAGTTTGAGTAGAAAAATATCAGAGCTAAACAGCAGTGAAGAAAAGGCAGCCAATGCTATTTGTTAGGAAATGACTTTCATTTAAAACAGGTTTTTTTAATTAGTTTTTTTTTTTGTAGAAGACATCTCTGAGATAGGATTTAACAAGTGCATTGAGCTTTGTTGCAGGAGTAGAGAAGTTGCATCTTTTCAATTTCCAGCAGAAATCCTAGAGTGTAGAAGGGGCAGTGAACACCAGCTCCCTCCCCCTCCAGTGGGAAAGAGCAGATGAGAAACTTTACAAGTTGGACACACAGCCCTTGACCTGTGTGATACTGGATAACCCTCTGCAGTGTCAAGCAACAGATCACCTTACCTGCTGCTGTAAAACACTCTTACTCATGTGTTTGCAAAGGACACTTGCCTATATCTGCAACAAAACTCCTCCCATCTTATTTAACCTATGGATAAACAAATCAAATCATAACCAACAAACAGGACCAAAAAAAAATAGGAGAAAAAAAAAAAGCCAAATAAGGAAAAAAAACCCAAAAAACCAAACCAGAACAAACAGAAACTTTAAAAAAAATTGAACTCAAACCCCACGATGTTTCTAGTACATTTCTAGTTACTTCCACCCCTTTTGCAGGGTGGAAATGGAGCTCTGGAAAAATGCAGCAGAACTTAGAGACCCTGATGGAAATGAGAGTTTCTGGGCACCGAGAAAAGCATTGAAGCAGATTGGTGTTGCATGATATTTGTTTCTGATGGATTTAACTGGTCAGGCCTCTTCCTCCTTCCCTACAACACACGCACACTGATCTATAGCACACACATATGGACACCAGCACAGAGGCAGCAAATGCCAGATCAGATACAGAAAGAGCAAATTTAAGAGGTTATAAATGTCTTTTCATAATATTATATATTCAGTACTACCACTAATGCCCACTGACTAAATAAGAACATTTTTCTCCTCTCTTATGTGATCATAATATAATAAAAGATAATAATTTCAGTTCAACTTAGTTAAGGCTTTGCTGCATTGTTAAAAGAAAGGCAAAACAACTTTCATTTTTAATCTCTGAGCACCACTGCCATGGTTAAAATCAGCCAAAAATGATTCTTTCCTGCCACGAGGTCATAAAAAGGTGAAACATTTTCAGTGGGGAGGAAGACAGGGATGTTGTTGGTACATCACATCCTGACTGTCACACTGAAGGGAAGACTGAAGTCTTGTGAAATCAGTGCTGTAGCACCTCTACAGCTGTGTCCAGCCCCCTCTTCATGGTTTGAAACACAAGTCTAGCTTTATGTATCTGCACAGAGCCCGCCACAGAAGCATTTTGTTCAAAGAGATGCTGAGATTTGCTTTATCAGATAATGCTACAGTCCTGTCTAATGTGGCACACGAAGAAAGAGATACTTCCCTCAAAACATTCCAAATTTATGCCACCCACGTAATGCAGTCATTACTTAGCCATCCTGAAAGACAAAACTGTGTGTGGCTCTCACGTACTGCAGAACATCCCTACCCCTCATGCTGCTGGTGGGAGCCTGGGGAGGAATCACACCATCAGCCCCTGCCAGGCTGCCAAAGGCAGGGAGATGGATTTCCCTGCGGCCTCCTTTCCCTTCTCAGCACACAGAGCTCGGCTCACCAAGTGCTCTTTGGGTGTTCATCTCAGTAAAAAACCTGGCCACAAGATTTAGAATCAAAGGCACCGAGTTCCAAATCCCGCTGAAAATCTGGCCCTTGCTGGGATGTCAAAATACTTCTGGTCAAAATATGGCCATAATTGTTAAAATATACAATTGCTTTTCATAATCAGCAGTATTTGCTCACATAAATAGTTTCATTGACTTCAGTAACAGGAAATACTAATTTTCTCTGACACAGGGAAGGACTTCTAAGACCTGGAAGACAGCAATAGCATAAAAATTACTAAGACAGAGCTATCTTCGTCCAGCCATTAAGACTGTTTCACTCCAGCTTCAGTGGATACAAACTTTTGCATCACCTCATCAGTGTGTGGGACCAAGAAAGGGACTTCTTGTGTTCCTTGGAAAATGTAAAGAAGCAGAGAGATGGTAGAGGGAAAGATGGAGATTTCTTTGTAGATGATCTTTAAGGTCCTTTCCAATCCTAAACATTCCGTGGTAGGAACATATTTGCAAAGCATGAAACAGTGACACAGTATCTGAGAAAGGATAAACAAATCATGGCTTTATGAGTTTTGCTTTTGTTCAGTCTCAAAAAACAGTTGCAGAGTTGAGATCCTCAAAATTTGAGTTTTATAAGGACTGTTCTGGGATTTTCCCTCATTAAGGGATCAGCTCTATAATGCACCAGCTAATGGACCAGGGGGCACCATCAGCTGATGACAGATACACTTCAAGTCAAACCTCTGCTCCAGCATTTGCTTATAAAGCTCTTTTGAACAAGAGTCCTGGGTTAGACCAGACACAGCAGTCTTACAATATTTTCTTAAAGTACTGCCCAGCCTTGGAAATCCAGCTGAGCGTCTTGGATTCTTCTCATAAAGTGAAAAGGGCCATGTGTCTTGTAAAGACCAGCCCCAAGGGAACTGAGGTAAAGTATTTTTGTAGCCTTAACACAAATTTTCCTTGTGTTTATGGCTTCATTATTTTAGTGGGCGTGTTATTTCAGTGTGTTTTTCAGCTACTTATTTTCTATCTTCTTAACTGTTCTATTTTTTTTTTCTATTTTAAATAAGGAAAATGGACTCAACAGATGATGCAGAAGTCTTTATAGCAGAGCTACTGGGTTTCATTTCTGTTTCCTGAACCTCAAAGAATCATGTGCTTAAGATGCTCAAAGAATATTTCTGTAACATAATATTAAAGTTACTGTTGATGTCTGGTCAGTGTAAAAGCTCCCCATACGAACAGGGGTGAAAACCTTAGGCATCTATCTTCTGTTAAGTGCAGTTAAAGAGTTAAGACAAAATGAATTAAAGTAACACAACTAAAAACAGAAAAATTGCTTCTGATTAGCAGGAAAACCCAGGATTAGGATGCGGTTACTCTGTAATTGCAAAATCTGATCTGCAGTAATATCTGGCAGGGCAGCAGGGAAAAAAGCAGTGAAAGGACTGAAAACTAACATTAAGCTCTTTAAAGGTGATTTAATCTAAAATACTGGTCTCTGTACCTGTGCAGTCTGTCCCTACACTGGGAGAGACCTACCTCTGAGGAAGATATTGATATTGATAGGACAGATGTGGTTTAGCACATCTTTTTAGCCTGGGCAGTGTGTTTTTCACATAAGTGCCCTTTTCTCTTGGTGCCAAAAGTTGGTGATATGCTGCATCTTCAACCAAAATGCACAGAGACAGCAGCTATTGATCAAGCCCAGCCAAACCAATGACCCATCCAAATTACCAGTTTATTAATTATCACTTTTACTTTACCTGATGCCAACTCACTTGCCATATCTGCTTTACTGGTAGCTTGTTTGCCTAATTAGCAGTAATTTGCATTTTAACTGAGCCTGTAAGTTCCCTGTAAGGTCTGTGCTTAGGGACTCCGGTGATCACCAAGTTGTTGGTCAAAGTTTTGATAAGAAATAATGCTTGAGTAAATTCTACAAGCCATCACCCCGAGGCAAAGTAATCTCATGGTAGGGATGACTGAATAAAATAATAGGATGCATGAAGCTTTTCTCAAAACTAGAGCCAAATCTTCTACAAGACGCTAAGTTCAGTTCTCTTTTTTCTTTTTTTTTTTTTTAATTCATCATAGACTTTTGTTCTGTGCCAGAAAAAAAAAAAAAAAAAAAGAAATACCAAAATATCAAGACAAAAGGCTATTCTTGGATTTATGACATGAGAAAATCCAGGAAGGAAAGGAGACCTCATGAGAAAGCCTGTTTTCACAACATTTTTACATGGCTTTCAAAGCATAAGCAGTGGCAGAAAAAGGTACGCCAAGCTAAGAAAACAAAATGTACCATAACATGAGGAGTTACTGTGCTCACCGAGTCAAAATAGCCAGTAAGATGCATTAAAACCTGGCAGGGTCCTTACGTTCCTGTCCCATGATGTGCAGGCTGCATCTTCAGTGAGATCGGGTTGTCCAGTGCTCAGCTCTTTCAGCTGGAAGTATCTCAAATACTATTTTAGTTTCATCCAAATGTATTAAAAATGTGATGGAGAGGTATACGCACCTAAAATAGGCAGGGGAAAAGTTCAAGGCAGCAGGCAGAAGTAGGCTCAGAGCAGAGCAGATAAGCACGTTGTTAATGTTTTGCTGTTTCAAACAAAGCAACAATTGCAATCAAAAAATAAATGCAATAGATTTAACACTGAGAAAAGTTTGGTAGAAAACACACATACTTGATTGACTCAACCAAAAGCAGATGAGTGTCCAGGAGTACTGCTTCATGGATTAGTTTAAGGGGTAACTGATGCCCTTTTTCCCCTCACTCACAACTAGTGCAACGTGATTGAATTTGCCATGGACATGATTGGGCTCAGCATTGACCAGATAAAAGTATACAAAACACATCATAGAAATTAATTAACAATGTAAAGTCTATCACTCCTCTTTCCTCTCTAGCTTAGTTTCTGTCTTTGTTTCCTTCTGGGTTTGGAGTTTCAGAGAACATTTAAAATTCTTCCCTTACATACAGGACTATGCACTGTATTTGACCTGTGTCATGTTACTTGTGTTGAAAGACCTTAACCTTCATAAAATAACCCAATTCCTCTTGCAAGCCCTTTTAATTAGACAGTCCTTGTTGAGAGAGATCCAACTAGTGGAAAACTAGGGAGAATATATAAAAACATTGGCCATTGGAAAATTGAAACAGTAACCAGAGGTAACTCATGCAAGTGCTGTGTTTATAAAACCTGAATCCTATGGAGACCAGCCCCAAGTGTAAGCAGGAGAGTCCAGCATTGGCTATAAAAGAATTTTTACTGATGGTCAGGATCTTGTCATCTTGAGCTGAACAGACTTTATCCTCCATTTCCTCACCAAGAGATCTTCTGGACCTGTTTTCATACCTGGTGTGGGGCTTCAATTCAGCCATGTGGGGCAGCAGCCTCGTAAAAGTGGATACTGGTGTCCTTTCCACACACTCATCCAATAATTATCCTAGGAAAGCACCAATGAGGGAAGATGCTCCTCGGTATGGTCTAACAATCTCTCCAAGGGTTAAAATATTGTTCTTTACCTACGATATAATGTAGCTTTGCATGTTTCATTGAGCATGTGGTTCTCGCTTCAGTTCCAGAGCACTCCTCAGAAAAGTAAAACAGGGGGGGAAAAAAAACAACTAAATGGCTACAAACGTGTAAAACGTACTTAAATAAACCAAAACAGCAAAGAACTTTTTTATCACTAGCACAATAGAAAATTAAACACCAAACTTTAAACAAATCGTGCCATTCGTTTTTGCGGCAGCAAAAAAGAGTTTATTATTTCACTATTTCATCTCACCTTGCGTCATTAAAATATAGGACACAAGTAGTAAAACACAAAGTAAATATGCACATATCTTTACACCATGTAGGGCAGTTATAAATCTTACTCCTTGATAACAGCTGTACTGCAGCAATCATTTGAGTAGTGCAGCTGCCACAACAATATCAAATTTTATAGTTAAAAAGCAGTCAAAACTTTAATGGTACAGTGGAGGTAGATATATATTGTGCTATAAATAAACATTATCTAATGAAGAAATGAAACATGTTTATTTTTCCTTGACATATCGTTCAATATCATATATCTTTGCTCCTGCAAGCTGCTATAATAGCAGCCATTATACTTCAGCATGTATAACAGCAAAGTCTGTAGTTGGGCTAATTACACTGGATTTAAATGAGGGATGGGAGAACTTCAGACAATGTGGCCTTGCAAGCAAGGCTTTCATTTCAACAAAGCAGTATCTTACAATGTTATCGGAGTTCACATGTGCTGGCAGAGGTTCTGAAGAGGTTGGGAATGCAGTGAGAAACGAGTGGGTTTTCCCCTTAGACGATGACTTGTGCTGTGTTTGTGTGACAGGGTGTGATCGATCTGGGGAGCAGGAGACCATGAGAACTGATGCACTGGTTCAGGCAAGTAGTCACTGCCACATTACTCAAAACCTCTGAAAGGACTCAAGAACACACATGTCTACCAGTGACTGGCTCATCTCCAGCCCAGGGTAACAACATGCCTCAAATGTGGTTTCCATGAATTTACTGAGATTTCTGGTGTGCTCCCAGCCTAGGGAAGTAGTGACAGAGCACCGGTGGCACCTATGGAGATGTTCACCTGCCTACTGCACAAGGAGTGAATGAGGGCATGAAGTGTGGAAGAGGTCTTTAAACAAGCTAGAAATGTCCAATTTTGAAGAGTTCACGGAACACAACTCATCATGCTACATAAGGAAGGGCCACAAAACACTGTCTAGCATCCAGGCGTGTGTTTCTGTGTTTTCACTTGAGTCCAGGGTGAAGTTCTGAAGGACACCTCACAGTCCCTTCTACCCATCACACTGCAAAGAGCTGTCTGCAAACCACCACTGGGTGCCCTTTGAATGGCACTGAAATGCTGGTGCACACCAAGGGCAGACCAAACACAGTCTGATCAGTGCCAGGGAGTCCATGGGACCACACCAGTCTCAGTCTAAGAATAACCTCAAAAAATAAATGTGGTAGATTTTACGTCCTCAGCAACAGCTACTCTCCACATCCATCCCTGCTGCTCCACTGCTCTCTAGAATCATTAAGACTGGAAAAGAACTCTAAGATCATCGAGCACAACCATTAACCCAGTACAGCCAGGTCCACCACTAACTCAGATGTAGCCTCAGACCACTAAATAAAAGACCAAAACTCACAACTACAGTGTGTCACAAGATGAGAAAGAGAGGTGGGAGTGACAAAACAAATATTCTGGGTTCCTGCAACACCAGGGAAACTGGAAAGTAAAATTCATGAACTCCATTCTCTTAAAAATCTTCCTTGGGAAGCTGTGATTGCACTCTTCGCATCATAAACATGGTGCTGGAAGCATCCCTGCCAGAAGGGAGATTACCAGCTTGCCTGGAGTTTGCCTCCTGTTCAGTGTGGGTTCCTCTGAAGGTGACACATGGACACCCTGGTGGGAATTGCAACAACCCAGGGAAGCTGATCCCTTGGAGACCAAATCCTTGACAAACAGCTTATTGCAGTTCAACTTTGTGCATGCCCACCATCAGAGATCCTCAGGGTGCTTCTTCTTGCCATCAACAGCACATTTATCCAAAAAACCCTATGAGATGCTATAAAATAAACCCAACAGCTGTTAGCAGATGACAAATCCTAGATACCTTTTTGCCACATTGCAACCTATAGAATTTACTCCATGTTTACAAACAAATTGCTGCAAAAAATTATTAAGTCCTGGCATTTAGAGAAGCTCTAGAAATTACTCACTCCTCTGGAATTCTGCATGACAAATTAAGACTGTGCTTTGACTCCTAATAAATGTAGCTAGAGCAGAGTTTCATAAACATTCTTGAGATTTCTTCTGTAACAGCTTTATTTTGGCTCCCCACTTTTCCTGCTTAAACAAATGGAAAGGTTGGCTGATATTGTCAAAATACAGCACTTCTCATGAACCAGGAGTCATTTATTAATGTAATTTATTGAGCCTACACTGTAAAATGTAAAATCATATTTTTACTGGGGGACCCACAGACACTAAACAAACAAACAAAAAAAAAAATCATTACCCCAAGCTAAGAATATTTTCTTTTAAAAGTCAAATTATTGCAATTGTGGATCTGTAAGTAAGATTATGTGCTTCCAGAACTGGCCTTTCAGAGGCCAGCAGGGTAAGTTTTAATGAACCATGCACTGTTGGGTAAGAACAGAACAGATGTTTGCCCAGCCATCAGGTAGACCTTTGTTTATATAAATGCACCATAGTAGATAATACCTAATACCTTTCTCATGGCTTAAAATAACCTTCCCACTAAAAATACAAACAGGCTTTTCCCCAGTTGTGAACACGCTTAAAATCTAATTAACACACAGCTGACTGCATACCCACCAAACTGCTCAGGCAGGGTCGGACCTGTCACCCAGCGTCACCTCTTCCATGACACAGCCTTAATCTCCTCCTTTGTCCTTATATTGCAGTTTTTTTCTCTAAAGGTTTCTGCACTAAAAGAGTGGGAAGGTGAAGCCATAGTTCAACTCAATTTATTTTTATATTGCCTCTCATACAAAGTCTTTCAAAACTCTTTATAGTGGGAGATAAAATAATCATATAACACTTGCCGAAATTCAGTGCAATGACTTTTACACTCAGGGTAAAAGCTACGTACCAGGAAAGTAAAATTTACAAAATTTAGAAACAGAGAGAGAATTAATAAATATATATTGGTTCTGCACTGTATGAGAAGAGGGAGGCACATTCCTGTTATGGTACATTCATAGCCTTCCTTTAGGTCTGAGGTTTTCTCAGAGCCCTGCAGATGCTCAGAGAGGCCTGTGCATGGAGGAGGGGAAGGGTAGCAGAGTGAAGACTGTTGGGTACAGAAATAGGAGTCAGTTGTTTCCCCCCCAGTATGGAAAGCCCAATTTCTGATCAGAAAATGAAAAAAATTCAGCCTATCTTGAGAAAGGAATGCAAAAATGCACCGAGTCACCTATGCTCATACTCAGACAAACACAACACAGGAGTAGCCCCATAAACAGGGAGGGAAAGGTTTCTGCAACAAACAATCAGAAAAAGTAAAAACTATTTATGGCAACACCGTCACTATATTTAATTTAAGCTTTTTATAAACACTCAGTGTCCAAAACATGACCCTAGAATAATATTACAATTATTGATAAGGATAAACCTGGAACCAGGTACACACCTTGTCTTGCCAGTACAGTACATGCAGCAGCCTGTGCATGTGGACAGTGGCAGGAGTCAGAGAGTGGACTTCATTCACCCTCCTATACCCATCAGATCTAGAAAACAAGCACAGAAAAAGTGCCTCTTGGGCTTCTAAAGTAACTCTACCCCTATCTAAACAATGCTCACCCAGTTTATTCCCGTATAACCTCGAGCAGCAGAGAGAAAGATGATCCCCAAACCACCCGGATCATTAAATAAAGGGTGTTATAAATTCTGCGATATTGTAATTGTAAAAGTTTACTACGTCTTTGAGGCCCATTGATTCAGAAGGCCACACATACAGAAGCCTGGTAAAAGAGCATCTAAGGAAATATTTGGGCAACAGCTAATATTTCTTCCTACCTATCTTCATGCCCACAGCACTCAACTCAAGTCACATCTTTATAACGCACAGTAAGAAAACACAATATATAGTAACTCATTTTCTGACCTTTTAATATTTCTGTCATTGATTGTCAGAAGTGAGGACGGCTCTCTATCCTAAGGTGATGGATTATTTAATTAACTATTGACCTTTTCAGTATCAGATGTTGACAATGAATGCGCTCCTGTGTAAGCTGCCTCCTCTGGATGCTGTTCAGTTCTCCATTGCATGTCGATCTGTCTCACATTCTGGTTTTAAGCCTAACGTTTCTATCATTTTAATCTAAAAACATGACAAAGTCTCATGTTTAGTGATGAATACTTTTATGATCTACTGCTTTGAGTTTTCTTTTGAACTGTATTTCTGGCAGAATTTATATGAATATTAACAGAATTAAGTCTTTCATAGATAAAATCGTTTGTGCTGCTTACCTATGACTGAGGTTTCTGGCGTGCTTTCAGGACAACTTCTGCACCAAGAGGCAAAGAAGCCAGCACAGAAAGGAAAAATTGCTCATAATCTGTTCACACGGGTCAAGAGACGTCCCAGCCTAAAAATTGTAAGAATCATTTGATATTATGCTTTGCCTTTGGGCCCAGCAAAGACTCCAGCCAGGAACATGACATTTATACTGAGCACCTTTAAAAATAAAGCATTTCACTGCTTTCCCACAGGACATGCAATGTGAAGCCTTGTTTGCACACAAGCAAACTGACTTAAGACTTTTTCTCCCCCAAAATAAAGAGAAAGGATCCAGCTCCTCATCCTGGGGACCCAGGATCCCAGTCCTCTGTTCTCAGCAATTACATATTCAGCTACAATCTTTTTATAAGCAAACAAGGTATTTTCCTCCACGAGCATGTTGTTGGAACCAAACACCAAGCAAATGATCCGTGCCTCCAGGTTGTCAGAGAGATTTACATGTAACTACACAGCAGTTTGGGTATTCCATGGTGATTTCTTGCCAGGACCGAGTGAGCTGATTAATCGAACATATTCCTGGTAGAAAACATCCAGAATTTCCCCAGGAAAAAAGTTTGTAGCCTGGCACACCTTTGCAATAAGTATTCTCTGCTAATTTCATCTGTTCAATTGGAAAACACATATTTGCCAAACCAGGCACCAGATAGAGGTTTTGGGGGCTTTTTTTTTCATGTACTAAACAGATATTCATATTTTTTCAAGGTGTACCATTTCCTTAATTATTTTGGTAACCATATAACATAAAACCACTTCATAGGAACAACGCCCATAAAGAATATGGGCAGAGAATAACAATTAACAAATTTCCAGAAGGTCTGTTTACATCAAATCGTGTTCCCCTTATTTCACTTTTTTTATTATATTTTTGTCTGCAAAATCATCAGCACACACAGCAGTAAGTATTCCTGCTGCTGATGGATTTGGTAAGTGGTTTTAATCAGAAGCTTTCCCTTTGCATCAATCAGGTTTCCCCCGTAACCGGAGAGAAACCCCCAGATATGTCACCGATATACCCAGATAGCAGAGTTATAAGTCTGATTTTTTGTGATGTTAATACAATATTATGATAGATATCTATTAGTGGGGAGAGTGGAGCAGCAGACAGACTCCAGCTCCTCTGACAGCAGCTGCTCTTTCTTCGTCAGTGTCAATCCGCGCCGGAATCGCGGGGAATGAGTGGATGTGACAGGAGAGGACCGCACCAATTATGGATGAAGGGATACTATCTACTCCCACTGGTTGATGTGATTTATTCGACGGTCCTTCTGCATTTACAGAGCAGCAGATTGTAGCTGCTTAAGAAGTGACAAATAGTGCTCAATGACATTGACTGACTTGTCTGATCAATTTATCTTGTCTGAAAAGTAGCCGCGAATCGCTGTCCTCGTTGAGTGACGGCACGGGCAGTCCTGGCTCAACTTTACCCACGTGAAATATCAAATGCCATTAGAAAACCATTACAGATTATTCCCCTTAATCAAATAACGCTGCAGTCCCATACAAAGAATGGAAAATAGAAACCTTTCCTACAGCTTGGCTTTGAAACGCACCTCACTTAAAGAGTGTTTTGCCTTCGAGACCGTGTCAGTAGAACATTTTTATTGTTTTATAAGTTCCTGAATATTTGATGTATTTTGGTGGAAAGGCAATGTATCTGACGGAGGGGAAACAAGTGGAGTTTTCTTGCAAGAACCAACAAAGCAACTTTTCATGTTTTCTAGAAAAGTTGGCAACTGTCCCCATTTTATTGAGCCTTGAGTCATCAGATTCATTTTAAAATTCAGAGCTCCTGGAATCTGGTGATGATGTAATCCAGCTTTTATATTAAAATCAAGAAGAAAAAGAAAAAAGGAAATTCCTGGTCTTGTGGTCAGAGAGCAACTTGAAAATGTGACTTTAGTGAACACAATATGACCAAAATCCAAAACAGAATTGGAAGCCAACTTACAAATGCTGAAGGGTTTTGGTTTTGGTGGATTTCGAGAAGCGATCTTGGGACCACTGGAGCCTGGCAGGACTTTTTCACACTCAGGGTTGACAGCACAGGAATTTCTTAGAAGTTTGGCTCATTTTGATAGAGCTGTTGTGTTAATACCCTAATATTGAAAACTGTCAAACTCTCAGTGGCTGGAAACCCTTCTGGCAGAGGGAGTTGTTAAATGGGAAGAGGTGGCAGAGCCAGGCTGTTGGGTGCCCTGAAATTCTCACTGCTTTCGGGAGCCTCAGCACGACCCTTCTAGTAAGACTGAATTTCCATGATAAGGTGTTACTTGGCGTGAGCAAAGACCTCACAATAATTTCTTTAAACAAACACTGAATTAAAAACCATTGAGAAACCATTAACAATTGTATTTTATCTCGCATTAGATTAGTATTTTTACAGGGTCATAATGTCGTGTCACACCTTATAAATAATACTTATGATATTTCTTATATGAGGCAGGCACAGGAGTTGCCTGTGAACAGTAATTCCATGTATAAATATATACAAACTTGTGAGGGAGTCCACACACACATATCAATATATATATGGTTGTAGCATGAATAAATCAATGTCTGCATGTGGGGGGTGCGTGTGTGCCGTTCATTATATATTACAATATTAAACTGTTATCCATGCACAAGTATATTTATGTATATATTTCAATTTATTAGAGCTAGGCAGGCCTTTACAGACTTAATAAAGAGCACCAGCATTATAAGCCAAGAACCATTTTTCCCTTTCTCTGTATTATTCAAATTTATTAAACAATATTTCACATTTGTTTGACACAATGTCAAACTCGGGACTCCTAAAGAACTGCTGCAGCTTTGGAACTGTTATGCTTTCTTGGACTTTAATCATTTTTGGCAAGGCTCCATTTCCTGTCAGAAAGTGAAACAGCTTAGGAATGTCATTTTCACGAAAGAAAACAGAGAGAATCCGAGAGGAAGTTCTCCTCCACTCCAGAGCCCCTAAGATACTCAAACACACTCGCAGGAGGGCTGGAATACATCAAACATTAGCAGAGGGAAAAGGACACACTTTTCCCACATTAAAATACATGGATAAAGTTGAACTTTTGCTAAAAATAGTTCCCATGACTAATCCTATTAAGTTTTTAAAAAATTGGGCCGTATCTCCCTTGAAGTCAAATTGTTTTTTAACTTCAGAATGACATTAGAAAAAGACTCTAAAGTGCCTTTGCTTAAGTCAAAGTCCCTGGAAGATTATTTTTTCTTCTCTGTTTTTTTTTTAAGTGAGATATGAAAAATGAGGGCAGGAGCACGGATCACTCTTCTAAAAGGGCAATTTACCTATTGAAGAGGTAGGGAGTATCAGTCTCTCCCAGATCATCACTTATGATTTATGGTGTAAAAGAGAGGCTCCCTATGGAGGGAAGAGGTTCAAGGGAGCAGATTAAAACTAACCCTTCACTCTGCCTGCTCAGTGCCTACAGGAGTTGAGCACAGCAAAGGGGCAGAGTGGTGTGAAGCCCTGCAACACTTTTGGGCAAGAAACACTTATTTTCTTCAATCAGAAGGCTACTTACATAAAAAAGCCCACCTTGACTACTTGTTGTGATGGGGAAACAAGTAATGGCCAGATGGATTTTGAGAACACAGCCCACACCCCAGCAGGAAAAACACTGCAATAGGAAAGTTAGCAGTTCCCACCACATCTTGGCCACGTTGGCAGTAAATAGAACTAAGGACTTCTGACAACCATCAGATCCCTGTACAATTTATGAATCCTATTTGAAGCTCATCTGAGTGCTTTTCTATCAGACCAAACACTTTCCAAGGTTTACACCACCCTTGTTTGTCCTAACATCCCAGGCAGAAATCCCAAGATATGGTAATACCACAGTTTTTTCAGTGGGAGAGCAGAAGGAAGTTGGCTGCAGGGAAGGGTGAGAATCCATTCCTAAAGGAAAAGCCATTTGCAACAGGACACTGAGATAAAAAAGGATGTTTATCTCCTCCAAGGGATTTGATCTAAATCCAAACAACACTCATGCACAACAAGGAAAGGCAGGTAGGTTCATCTGTTGCACTCTCCCTAAAATCAGGTTAAACACCAAGTGGTGGGATTTTAGAAGCCTTGCAAATGTCTTAGCCCTGTTTGCTTTGGTTGCAAAATGTGCTTAAACCTGTGTCTTACAAACCCCAGTGGGGCACACACTGCCCTGGGGACCAGATCAATGAGCCCAAGCTGAGAGGACATCACAGCACCACAGTCCACAGGACCCAAACACAGGAGCCCCAAAAGAGAGCATCTAGCTGGAAAAAACCTGAGCAGAGTGTCACATGTCTTCAAGGAAAAGATGACATCCCTAAGGGGAGAAAACATGACCAAAACTTGTGCTATGAAAATCATGCATGCTTCTAGCTCAGTTATGAGAAAGATCAGGATTCGGTATTAAAGAATTGAGAAGGAAGTTGGATAAGGAAAAATAAAATAAAAACAAATTAATAACTCACTTCACAATAAATACATACTTTCTGTGGTTTGCTCGTGGATTTTTCTATGCATAGATGAGCGCAGAGCACAAGGGGATGAGGATCGGAGGGGTCACGGGAGTTGTCTACTTCCATAAACCTTCACATCTCCCAGTTTAAATTCATCCTCCGTCCACCTCCTGCTCACCACTGAAGAGGGAATGAATGCAACAGCATAAAGATCATTCAGGTTTGCACAGGTAGATGCACACAGTCATTCCCTGAGGGACGGGAGAGAGCAGAGCACATTATGGTAGGAAAATGACCCCTTCGCGTGTGCTTTTTCCCTTCGTCTTTTGGGCGGCCGGGTCAGGTACGATGGGGTGGTCCCAGCATGTTACACACACACCAGGGGACTGTAAAAACTCTCAGTGTCGGCCCACATCTGCTTTCCTTGAAGTCCTCCCCCCCACCCACACTCCCATAGCAGCTGAGTGAGGTCAATACCGAAACACTTGTGAACACGTTGCTCCTTCCCACCCCCCCTGAAACCCTTCTGGCAGCATTGTTTTCTTTTCTGCCCCCAGCTGAGCTTTCATGGTGCTCTCTGATGTTCCTGCAAGGAATAACTCATTCTCCCAGCCCAAACCTGTGCAATAGGTACCTTCAGTCTTCCCATCACACTCCTGCCAGTCACTCAAACAGTGTCTTCTGCCTCAGATCAGATTCACTGCTGAATCTCTAATTCCCAACCAGCACATGGCATTTGTTTGTTGTCAAAAGTATAACTTTGTGTTTGCACTTATAATAATGTCTTGCAGCAAGTTAGTCACCAAGGAACGTTTCCAGTCATTTATTTTCCAGCACAGACTACAGGTTTCCATGGCTATATTCCACAGGAAAAAAAAAGAAAAAAAAATCCCTATTTCTTGTGTAGATTAAATACTTCAAAGTCTCAAACACTCAAGCCATCACTAACACATGCAATAATATAAACTGGAATGAATTTTCAGGATGTAGTAGGCTAAAACTCAGCTTTTGGAGCGGCAGGGTTGAAGTGCACTTTGACAACAGCCCTCCCCATCATCCCCTCCCCACTCCAACTAACTCTTCCTTACCTCACCTTCTTCTCATGCTTGGCCCAGTCTCACAGCAGCTGGCAAACACCCATTGACACCAGAGCCCACGAATTTGTCCAAGCTACAGCTCAGTCTGCACTTCTGACCCATGTGCTCCCGTCACCATAGTGTCGGTTTATACTGTAAACCCATGAAGTCAACTCATTACATGTTCCACCAAAAATCTCTCCATTCCTCAGCACCCAATCTTCATTCCAACTCATCTTTAGCTTCACAGTACCACTTATACTTCCCTGCATGTTAAGGCAAGCATAGAATCATTTAAGTTGGAAAATCCCTCTAAGATCACTGAGTCCAACCTTTAAACTGTCACTGCCGAGCCCATCACTAACCCACGTCCCCAGGTGCCACATCTACCCATCTTTTAAACCCCTTCAGGGATAGGGGCTCAAACAGAATCTATCAAATGTTTTTTGGCAGATCATTGTTTAGAATTTTATTCGTATTATGGAAGGAGTCTTCTTTTGTACACGGGGGGTAGGGGGGAATTTGGAGAGTGAAATCCATATCTGGAGCTATACACTTATTTTTCTGTGGTTAAATATATGCAAGGAAATCACTGAACTTAGTGAATCTAATAAAAAAAATCAAAAAAAAAATAACAAATGGAGAAAAATCCACAGGAAACCATAATATTAATTAGCTGTGAAGTAATGATCACCATACCCGTTCTTCTTGTTATGCTGTCACTTAAATCCCAAGCTTTCTGCATTCCCATTGCTGTAGGTGCCTCTGAAACAGCAGTTCACACATTACACTTCACCCTCCTCCCTTCTGTCCCAGCCTGGTACCTCCTCGAGGGTGTCACATGCCATCCATTTATCTTCCCTTTTTATCAGCTTGCTGAGCCATTCAGAGGTGGCCAGAACTTCTTGTGGCCTGGCCCCCTCACTGTTTCCCCCACCAAATTTCCATTTATATCTAGATCTTTCCATGCCCAACACAACCTAATGGGCAGGAGAAGGCCTGAGCCCAGGTTTTTTTAACAATGCCTTGAGGGGCTTATTCACCAAAGTTTGACGCTCTGATGAACAGCTTGCTGCAGCTCTAATGGTAAGGCGTATAAAATGCATCATACATTAAATTTAATGTTGCCTCATTAGTCTTAATTAGATTCCTACATTACACCAGGATTATAGTTTCTTCGTGTTTATGTTTGCTCCTAAAATAAAGTCTACACTACACAATAGTTTGGTGTACTTTCTAACCTTTGAATAAATATGCCCTGAATGGATACCTATGGATATTCTTAACCTTGAAGAAACAGAAATTAGGTGATGCTACAATTGCCCTTTGGACAAAGAGGCTGTATGAGGTCAGCCATGGAGGAATAAATTTAAAGGGAAAAAACATATAGCATGTAAACATTAAAAATTACTCATCTTGTGTTTTAAGGGGTAAAGGGGAAGAAAGGGAGTGTTTACTTCAAAGAAGTAGATAGCTTTTCTATTTCTATGAATGCTTTGATAGCTTACTCCCATACTAATTAATTTTGTCTTCTGGACCAGGTTTTTCGCAGCATATTTACTTTCAATTGTAAAATCTGTTTCCAGGTGATGCCAGTAATTAATCTTTAAAGCCTGTCTAGAACTTGGTGTAAGAGCAGAGCTCATCCCATGATTAGACATAACGCCCTGCACCAGGACCACACATGTCAGAGGTCAGCAGAGAACAGAGATGACAACCCAAATCATGGCTTTCAGTATTGACAAAAACACCACTCTAGAAATGCAGCTGCTTTAGCAAAAACCTTCCTTTCCAAGGAAAGAAACCACATATAGTACCTGCTTGGTCTCCTCGTGGTGGTGAGCTGTTCCCCAAGGCAGGCATTGTCCCCCAACTCCTGCACCAGCTCCCAGCATCTGGCATCACCTCCACCTGCTGCAGCTCAGTAACTGGTCTGGAATGACAATCCCATCTAAAATGATATTTAAAATAAATAACTATGAATACATTGGGTCTATTTTATGATAAAACGGTGTCATTCATAAGATTAGAGCAAATTGACTTTATTTTCATAAAACCTGTTAACATTTAATAGGGAAAAGTCTGGTTACATCACAGAATCAGGTTTCTTTTCAAAACACTTTTTCTCCTACTTTTTATTAAAATGTTAGAGCATCCCACTTTTTTCTTGCAACTAATTTAACAAGCAATTTTAAATTAAAAAAAAAATTCAAAATAGCAATTTTTTTTAATGTCAAACTAAAGCTTGATTGTTTTAAACACTGAAAGGAGGAAAGCTGGTTTACCAAATGTTGTCATTCTTAATATTTTTGCCTAGATCTTGCCATGAAACAGTGCAGCCTCTTGAAACTTTTTCTTGCCCAGCACAGAGTGCAATTCATACAATTTCTTTTCAACTGATTTTTCCAAGCACCCACAGCAGTGCAGGAGCAAAGAGAAGCCAATTAGTATTATTACCAGTTAGTGTTCTGCTATTTCTGTTCTGATATTTTTAAGATTATTTCCTTTCATGTTCCATACCATTAATTTGATAAAATTTAATAAAATTTCATTCAAATTTGCATGTGGCCAGTTTTACTTGTTAATTAGAATTGGAAGAATATTATGAAAAGACAGTGTAAATCTATATATTTCATTTGCTTAGGGGTTTAAAAGAAATTATTTTGTCCTGTTTGGATTTACCCTTTTCAGAAATCTTTGAGCAAAAATGAACATTTGAAGTTTCTCAATATTTCAGTGGTCTCACCATGTACACACTAAAACAACATTATTTCCTCTGAGATAAAACAGGCTTTGAAAAATCCTTTCCATGGCTCAGGAAATGGGGAAAGTGCTTAGAAAAATTTTCAAGAACTATCTGGCTTTATAAGGAGATCAAAGTCTAAATATTTGTATCACAGACAATACTGAAAGAATTATTTAAATTACTAAGAGTGCACATGTACTGACTTTGTTCAAACTTGAATTTAAATTTTTCATCCATCTATGCTGCAGTAGCGCATTTTCCCCAGGAATGACGTCTTGGGAAAGGCCTATGCAACTCGGAAAGGAGAAGGTTTACATTTTCTAAAATCCCCTAATCCTGCCTTTTTGCAGTCTGTCCATAAATTGTTACCTTTTTCCTGAGGGGATAAAAAGCTCAGTGGTTTCTTCAGTTCTTTGAGAGCTTTGTCTTGTATCCACCAGTGAGGAAAGAAGAAAAAAGGACCAGGTGACTCCTGGGGCGAAACTGCAGCTACAAAGCATCTTAAATCCCAAACCAACCAATAAAACCCTCAGAAACACAGAAAACTTCTGCCATTTTTCATCATGAATTCAGAGAAAACCAAAATATTTCAGTAAATATGGATGAGTGACATGAATGGGCTCTGGATGGATTCACAGGAGGAGAAATGACTGGGTGCACATATGTACACTGGATGTACATATCTTTAGAAGATAACATCATGTATCATTACAGTACAGTGTTGAACATCTGAAAAGAAAAAGGTATTAAAAAAAGTGATTGCTAAATTACCTGTTATTTATAAAAAACAAGAAATTGATGCCCGAGAACAAACCCTCACTTTTATCCTAAAACTGCACAAAGCGTTTTAGAGTGGGCAAAACTTAGCAGAATCTTTTCTTTTGCCAAAAGGCCCAAGAAAAGTCAACTTTGTCTCTGGCGTGGGTTGGCTGCCAAGTGGGATGCAGCCAGGCAGGACACATCCACCTCCCTTGACTCTAGATCATACAACATCCAGCAAAAAACAATAGATCTTGCAGGAAGGCTGGGACTCCTCGTTGTCTTTTTATTGCCTTGCTGTGGTGCCCCACTGGCAGCAAGGACAGGCATCCATGCTGGGCTTCACTGGGAAAGGCTCCCAGCATGGCTGGAGCCAGATCCACGGGAGAAGGGGAGCGTGTGAACCCCAGACACCCCACGCTGCAGACCGGACTCCAGATGTTGGAAGAAGAGCAAGCGATGGAGGAGGCGACAAGGGTGGTTGGTGATCCTGCCGTCAGGAACTGCTCTGCTCTGCAGAGCTGGCAGGAGATGAGAGGTAAGTTGTGCTCTGCAAAGAGCTGCAGCAACTTCCTCCGGAGCAACAGGGAACGGAGCAGAGGGCGGCTGCACATTAAATCACTGCTTCAAGGCTTCTGCAGGTGAGGCCCAGCTGAGCAGGGCTCTGCACATCCAACCCAGCCCACCACCGTCACTCCACTCCACTGGCTGGATGCAGCCTTTTCATTTTCCTGGCTGTGGGTGGATCCTGTTGGATTTCATTCGAGGCACACGGAGAGCTCTGGGACATCACCCAGAAGTGGATTAATTAATTTATCCTGCCTTCCCAAGCAAGATTTGGACGTTTCCGGGATCAGCCGTCCTCCTCGCACGCAACATGAGCTGTTCTGGCAAGAGCCCCTCGGCCCAATTTGGTTTGAGTGACAAAAGTTAATTTTATTGATGCGCAACCTTCTGTGATGCGAGGTAGGAGGTCCGACCAGGCAAATCAAATGGCTTCTCCAGAAATATCACAGTGATTGATAACGAGGCACTGATGCAGATTTCTGACACTTTTGATCCTACCACAAGCAAATGCTAAATTTAGACCCGAGAATTTAAAAAGCTAATGCCACGCTGCTTTAAAAGTGATCAGTGACAGATATACATAGTTTAACGAAGACTAAATGTTATTCAATGAAGATTTATGTTTTTTCAATGCCAAAACAAAACTGTAACAAGCAAGATTTCAAAAATAACAGGAGGGGGGGAAATTAACTCGAAACAAACCTAGGTATAGAAACATGTCAAATATGCTATTAAAGTTTAATTTCATTTTTAATGTAGAGGTCATACACTGTATTTTGATTTCACTACAGTATATAACTACCTACATATGGATACATGTCAACTATTATATGAGGTGTATAAGAGATGTAACTGGAAGCACTTGAACGAGTAAGATGACTGACACTTACAAGAAAAGCCTTTATTATATGTCTATGTTTTGTTTCATTAATCATGTATGTTCATTAACCAATCATGGTAATTTATTATGCACTGTTTGAAGACATCTTGCATTACAATGGTGTCATTGTCACTTTGATCATCTAAAGATCTCACAGGGTGACATTTGCAACCAAAGGACCTGGCTCCTCTGTACGTGCTGCATGAACATGTACTGGAGACTCAGAAGTGTTAAAAAAAATCCACAACAAACCTGCACTACAATGCTGTTTGCAAGATACAGAAATTAATTCTGTAGCTCAAAGATAACAACCCACAAATTAGGTAGAAATATTCAGGTGAAGTGATTTGCACATGATTTTAATAGTGGATAAGCACCAAAAGGAGATGCTATTCATTTTGTCATGTAATATTTGATCATTAAGTGTTTTGCTAGCTTGTATCATGCTCGATCTATACAACAATCTGAAAAACACACTCTTAGCAAAACAACCTCAAAATGTTCTCAAAAGTCTTGGCTTTCATCACTGCCTGCTATTGCATTTGTATAGTGAGAAACAAAATATATGTTTATGAAAAGATAGAGGCACCATTACCAAAATGCAGCACTTCCTTTCCCCTTAGTCTAATGGTCACTGCAAGAAACGTTGTGAACCTGAGAATTAGAGGGAGTCTGATTTTATGGAACCAAGGTTTACAACTTCTTCACTGCTCATTTCTGCCTTCTATTGCACCTTTCATAAACCTACTGATTAATATCAAACAGTGAACAACTCTGACAAGCAGGATTACTAATCCAACATAACTGTTTATAGTGTGAATGAAAAAAGTGCTCCATTTCCAGCCACCGCACTTAATAATAAATTCCTGTTGTACTTAAATGTTGAAGGGATTACATAACTGTCAAAGTTCCTTTAAATGTTAAGGGTAGTAATCATATTAAAGACATACTATACAGAAGCAAAAGCAAATGTCAGTTTAGTTATTATTACCATATTTGCATGGAGTTTGAAAATATGAGGCCAGATTCCCAAACACATCACATTTGGGCTCGTTGCGGCTGAGCAAAGAGGAAAAGGAGCTGCAAACCAGCCCCGCCAGTCACGCTGCGATGGTGTGCCATATAAGGGGCAGAAAAAGGGGCCTTCACGTGCCCCAGCACAGCCACAGGGCTGGTCTGGATTACACCAGCTGAAACAGGACCACCAGGACAATTGTGCCAGAAAGACGGAGGGGAATACCAGGCATTCCTCCTCCCTCTCTCCCTCTTCCGCTGCGCATACTTCTCGCAAGAAGGCTGTTGGATTGGCTCAATACCATCCCAGAACAATTCTGAAGCACCCACTTAAGACATGCTTATGACAACTGCGACCCTCTTGGGCATCCTAAAGCAGTGAGAGCCAGGAATCTGGTGCAAACAAAATCAAGTATGCAGATGCTCTCCATGCAGTCTTTAGATACTGTTCCTCTGACCTCTGCTATTGGCTTTGACAATCATTATTAAACACCCAGGAGTCAATTAGTGCCTTGGTAACAAGCAACATTAAGAATTGTCAAACCTTTCCAGAGAAAATTACGATGAATTAATTAAACTATTGAAAAAAAATGAAATTTAAAAAAGCCACAGCAACAAAAAACCCCAACAAACATAACTCCAAACTCAATGAAGACCTAGATCTCGAATTACACTCTATATTTACCTCCTTCCCTGTATTGGAATCATTTGCAGGATTAAAACCTGAGCCTGGCGCCTCCCCACACTACGATTATTGGCAAAGAAACAATTCTTTGACTGTCTTCCAGTACTCTTTTAAAGGACCGGGGTTATTCACGCAGAACCCCACCCTGCATCCAGCAAGACAAGAGGAATGCCTGCCCGTGGAAGTTATGTGCACGCAATGAAACTCCTGTTCCCAAGTTAGAAATGGGACCCCATTATTAGCATTCCTGATATTCATAGCACTGCTCACGTTCCACAGCACCCAGCACCGCTCAGCCAGCAGCCTCAAGGAAAAAAATGTCTGACCATGAGTTTTGTGTTATCATTAAACCGGTTCTTTTTTAGAATTGCTCACCTGCAGAGCCCTTCTGCAGTGCTTGCTTTGCAAGGTAGGACTCCAACCATAGTCTCAACCAACCCAGTTGGTGCTGACATCCTGGAGGAGCATCAGTGGTGAGACCTTTTCTCCAGTGTCCCCTGAATGATGTTCCTTGGAAGTGACCCACTTACACACTGCCACAACTGCCAGCTTTGGCTTATAATAAATAGAATAATGAAAAGGCAAAGAGGAGCAATGCTATTAATCCACTGCCCATTAAGGTCCAGGGAGAGTTACAACATATTTGATACCTAAATACTAAGCATTGTCTGGTAACCTACTTAGTGCTGGGTGGAAAGCAGTCTCCCATGGCTCAAGAATCCCTGAGATGTTGAACATTTTCCTCTACAAACTCAAAAATTCAAAACATTTGCCAATAATACACATGTAAGAATAGAGATGTCTCTGGATAGGGTCTAGAGAAGGTCAAATTGCTTTGAAACATCGTCTCTTTTTTTAGGTTAGTTATCACTATGGCAGTGATAAATATTTTGTGAAAAATCTAAATAAAGAAGGCTGGATGTTGCATACTTAGAATGGGTGTCACTAGAGAACTTCTTTTCCCCCAAGTGAAATTTCTAGGAAGGATTTTGGCAACTATGTTAGTGTGGAAATCACCATGGGAAGCGCGTTGGCCCCAAGGCATTCGACGACCTACAATGTGTTCCATCACTGCGTCTGGCCCCTCTTCATGTCAGCCTCTTCCTTTACAGGAATTTTGAGGAAGAGGGGAAATTGGTCATGCTCTTATTTCCCAGTATTCTTTGCTGAGAAAAACTATGAAAACAAGCTGGGATTTTCTTTCGATTTCTTTTAGTTAGTAACCTTTTTTTTAATCTCCGGTTTAGTGTTCGTCCCCAAAGAGGAGACCCTGTGGCTCAGCAGATGGTCACCTTTGATGGTTTCCTGAGGGTTGGAAAGGTTCAAAGAGGGAACCCCACACTCCTTCACTGGATCCTGAGGTCCCCCTGGCCCGTTGACATCTACCATCTAATGCCTGATGACAGGGCAATGGAGACTGCATGTTTCAGCTGCATTTCTAACACTATCAAAGCCCCTTTCCCTTGTAACTGAACTGTTCTAATTATGCACATTTCCCTTTGCTGTATTCCTCAAGGTCTTGTCTCACCAAATGATGTAACTCTTGATTACAGCTCTTGTATTCAGCTTGTACGACGAGGCTGAAATACTCCTGAACACCTTGATGACAAGTACATGGATTTGCCTGGCAAAACAATAACCACGCTAAAGCTCTTTTAACATCCTGGTTTCTTTGCTGAAAGCATCTGCCTATACTGTCAATTCATCCTGTGCCTCTTGGGTGTCTGACTTCAGCATAAGTATGCAAGTCCTATAAATGAATACATGCCGCTGGGGGTAGCACTTACAGTAGAGGAGTATCGTCTCATGAGTGATAAGGGTGACAGAAGTGCAAAGCAGAGCTGAGTGGATCTGGCACTCACATTGCGAGCAACACAGCATCCGTACGGGAAGATTTTCCCACAGAATGACATGCAATAATTTATTCTAAGCCCTTCCAACTTGTGTGTGGTTGTTTTTTTTTTGATCCCCACCACCACCACGACGAAGTTGCTATCTTCTGCAGCTCTTCTCTAAATAACTGTTAGAGAGAAGATGCCACTGCTAAAATGAAATACATTGTTTGAAGGAAAGCTAATCAGTCTGACCAAGTAAATAATTACTAGTCAACACAATTCCCACATGACTGCATTCTACGAAAGTGTATCACCGATAAAACAAGAGTGTTTTTTAATGCTAAAATACTGATGGTCCAAGGTAACAGTTTTTAAAAGACCCAATTTTTAATCAATGGTTATAAGTATACAAGCAAAATAAAAATATGCCTCACAAAGTTTTAAGCAGGAAATGCTGTTTTGCCAATGACAGCTCTGCACTGAGTATTTTAGCTTCCTAAAGGTCAGAGCATGAAGGACTTCCAGATCCCCCAATGCTATGGAGCAGAAAAACTCTCATCCTGAGCCAGACGGGTTTCCCAACACATCTACTGTCAAGTCTCAAACCCCAGCCACCACCAGATCTTCCAGCAGATGCAAGAGAGGGTGAAATAAAGGTGGCTATGAGATGATCCTTATCCTTTGAAGGAGATCAAAGGTGTTTCAACCTCATATGACCTGGAATCAGATAGGTATGGGCACTGTGCCATCGCCACGTACAGCCATAAATTACAATGTGACTTGTTCCCATATACTGCTGCCCTGACCAAAACTTCTGCTGAATGGGTAGAATCCAGGGATCCTGGGGTCTGAAGTCACAGTGGAAAAGTCTGAAACATCCCTGGTCACCTATAAACATTCTTTTCTCTTCCCCCCCTTTTCTTATCCACCTCTCAGCTAGATCCTCTCCCTGTTGCTGGTTGGCTGCACTATTCAGCAACTTGGTAAAAATAGCTATAAAGTTAAAAAAAATCCCCCACATTACTGCACTTATCTGATACATAAATTCAATAGATTAAAATGTATATTTTTGACAAATATTTCTACGAGCATTTAAAAACTTCCATTCCATTTAAATACAGAAATTCAAGTAAAGGCAACAAAAACCTGTACCTTTCCCCTGGAAACTTTGCTAAGCCTGAAGCCTATGCTCACGTGTCCATGAGACGTGATCCTCTTGCCTCTCTGCTGCCTGTTCTCCAGCTGTTGGTGGTTAGAGAAAAAGAGACAGGGAGACCAACACTGCTCTTCAAAACATTTCTGCTCCTCTGTCAGTGACTTTCTGCCTTCAGCAGCCTGGGCAGAGACCAGCTCTTAAACATGCTCCTTTAGACTGAAACTCCCAACACCAAAAAAAAAAAAAAACAACCAACATTAAAAGGAAGCAAGCACTCTGAATTAGTCAGTTCAGTTAGTCCTGATTTTCCTAGCAGCAACCTCAAAATATAAGCACAGCAAGCTTAGAATGTCAACTGAAGGTCACAATTTTATTATTTTTAAACCAGCTAAATAAGATTCTTAAAATGTCCAAATGGAAGAGAAAGAGAAACGATGTTCCAGTTTGATCTAAGAAAGTTTAAATATGAAGATGCTTTTTAAGGAGGAAATCCATGTGGTGAGTGACCAGCTCTCACCTTGGTGTTGTGAAGAAGTAGGAAAGGAGGGGAAGACCCATTTAACTTTTGAGAAAAGTACTACACTATCTACAATAATTGGTGGATTTGAAAGGCGAGATTATCAGAGATAAGAGTTCACCACAGAGATCTGGTGTAGATTTAGCAGACACATTGTTGAGGTGGTAATCCTCACAGCCCACAACTGCAGCACCATAAAAACCACATAAAATATAGAGAGAGTAAACAAATATATACAAGATATTACTAGAATTAACAAAGAAGAGGAAACATAACAAAACTGGTTTGAGGAGCAACCTGTGAGGTGCTAAACAGGTTTGTTCCATCACACACCTATGATGCTCTCAGGGCCTCAGTACAGGAACACGTGAATCGTTGCTCTGAGCACACGCAGATCTTTGTGAGACTAGTCTTAATAGATTTCTGTAATACATACATGATTTAAAAACATACTTTCATTTAAAAGTTCAGTTTTTGTAAGCACATCAAAGCTTTGCAAATGTAGATTTATTTCTTTTAATGGTGCATATTAATAATATTGATATAATTATCACTATTCATATTTGAAGACTCACGAATACAAATTTTTCAAAGATTACTTGAAATTCAATATGGGGAGTAAAGAGATTCATAATTTAGTGGGTAGAAGTGGGAGTCAAGTTTTCTAGAGCCTAATTTTCCCAGTGTTTAAATATTGCAGAGAATCAATGCAAAGCTCTGAAATGAACTTTGGAAAAACTGTTCATTCCCTTTACTACACTTACCCGGTACATAAACTCAATAGGCTAAAATTCATCTACTTTACAAAGATTTGGTGCAACTTAATAGAGTGCTTTGAGATCTTGTGATGAAAGAGTGAACCCAAGTACAAAGTAATATAATAAAGATAGCACCATTAATTAGAATTATTAAAATTCATACACTAAAATCTATAATCTAAGCAGTAGGGACAAAGTTATTCATGGGTGTTTAAAATAAGGAAGAACATTAAGAATACTAATTTGGACAATTGAACCCGGCATACCAAAATTGTCCTTTTTTTGTTCTGTTTAGTCTTTGGGGAACAGATAAGTTCACATAGAACAAGAACAATAAGCTGCTCTGTCTACAGGCTTTGATTTGGTTTTTAAGATGGTCAGTTAGTACTTAACAGCAAGTGCTAGAGAAAACCAGCCATTTCTGGAGCAAACAATGATGTGATGGGGTAAAAGATGCCTCTTTTTAATTTAAAAGATGACGACCAACAATCTCACTACCACAGGAGGTGGCTGAGGCACTGAGCAAGGAGATGGTTGAAAGGGCTTTGAGCAACTTGGTCTAGTGGAAGGTGCCCCTGCCTGTAGCAGGGAGTTGGAACTGGACAATCTCTAAGGTTTCTTCCAACCCAAACTATTCTGCAAATGCCAGTGAGGGCCACAGTCCACGCAGAATCCAGCTCCTCATGGTTCATGCCTCTGTTTTCAGACTTCAAACCTTCTTGCTAATGCCCTCAAGAGAAAAAACATGAGCCTCCACATGCAGCTTGTCTGAGCAGTAGAGATGAACAACTGCAGTGACTGAGCCCTTCTCTGTCCCATCCTGCCACCTCCATGTAGCCAAACCTTGTCTAGCAGACAAACTTACATATGCAAAGCTCTGCTTGAAGGCAGCAGGACCATCCAGCAACACTGGTGTCCAAAATAAGCTACAACAATGGCCACATCAGCTATCTGCTGCCAGCCTGGGGACTGTGACTAACTTGCGCATACATTTGCATAAGTTATATAAAAATGAATGTATAATGTTATATTTATCTGTACTTGCATCTTCTTTGATATGAGTGGATGTTGCTTGTCCACCCACAGTAAAAACTTACAATGCTGTAGGCTTATAAATACAGAGAGGAGGAGAGCAAATTACAACAGATTTCTCCTAGGTTACACTTCAGATGTTGCTCAGAGGAACGGAGTTGTGGACAATGACTTGGGCTCATAACACATCAACAAGTTGGCCATCAACATGGCACCATTTCCAGTGCTCTTGGGTTCCCATGAGTCAGGGAATCAGTCCAATAACTTCACTGCTTCACCTTCATTTCCCATTGCATCCAAGATCCTTGCACCAATCCCATTAAGTCGCAGTCCTCTGCCTGCACTGCACCTCTCTGTATCCCACCCCAAACTGGGCACAAATGTGGGAAATCAGGGTCTAAGCCAACTCCCACCAGAAACCAGTGGGAGTTTTCCTGTTGACTTCAAAGAAAGCTGGAGCAGGTTGTCACTGCATAGCAAGGAAGATGTTCATCATGATTTATAAATATGATTTTCATCTTTCTTCTTCCTAACTTCATAATCTCAGTTTCCTGGACTAATGCCACAGGTTGCTGTTCTGTAGCTGATTTACAATAAACAGAAGAAAAACTCTGTAAACTTGTATTTTACTGCCAGTGACACACACTTCAAATTCCTTCTGTATTCTCAATGAAGAAAAAAAAAATCACTACAAAGATCTGGAGAAAATACAGTATCTGGCTTAATCCCTAATTGAAGAAGAGTAGATTGTTATGGAGACACAAATTATATTGTACATAATGAATTTCATCAGAATACAAATATAACAATATTGCTTTTTTGCCTTGCAACTGGGGAACATCCTATTTTAAACTTGGGAATCATTTAGCTTTCAGATTTCTCAGAGTAGTTGCAAGGAGACTTGGAATTTCAAAGTAATTGCAAGGGTATGTGAAGCTCAAATCCAGCTTAATGACAAAGGGGAAGAGAAACTAAGAAATCTCAATTAGCGTAACCAGCGATAACTACATCCAGTTTCTGGGTGAACAGTGTCAGATTGGCACAAGGAAACAAAACACTCATTTAGGAAACATCAAGGTCTTGTGGGAAGGAGGAAAAAAGGTCAGGAGATCTCACCTTCAAGTTGCCATTACCCCTCTGAAACAGCAGTGCTCAAGGGGGGGACAAACTGTCCGAGATAACAAAATGACTGAACTTTCCTCACTGAGATTAGTTTTACTTATCATCAAAATTTTGCTTTTGCTTTAAAATTTACCCAGTGGAAAGGTCTAATATATTTAGATTCAGTAAGAGAATTAAAAAAGAAGTCCTACTAAAAATATGACTCATTCCTACCTATATTTTGTGTGCACATATACATATAAAATATATATATATATATATGTATGCATATAACAAGACCAATTCTTGAGGGTACATAATCTAGCAGGTCTCTGTCTCAGCACACAGAGATACATTTGTAGTTGTTGCTATTCCACACCCATGCACTGATCTCTGTAAATACAGGATTAATGAGTTTTCTTGAAACTTTCATTGTGTATCCAATTGAACAAAAACATCTTCTTTGGATAACACAATATAAATTACCTAATTGAGACACATGATCTGCGTAATAAACCCACACATCTAAAACATGTGCAGCAAACAGTTTTTCAACCCAAATGTGTCATTGGATTTTTTTTTTTATTTTATTTTCAATCCAGGGGGAAAAAAAAGTACGCCACATGTAGACCAATAGTCTCCCAAATTTCCTTTTCCTTTTTTCCTTTCAATTACGAGAGCACTGTCGTTACACAAGTCTAAAACAGAGCTCCTCATGCTGGGAGATTTATGATTTATTTGCAGTTTTTAAACAAAAAATAGATATGTTCCATTTTAAAAGTTGGTACATATCTGTGATGTTTTAAACATATGTACAGCAGCAACATAGATCATTCTGTATCACCAATACAATTATTGCTGAATAAAAAATTAGGGTGATACAGAGTAAATATAGCACATATAATGCCAACAGCACAAAGTTCCAAAGGGAAAATGTGATCCTTGAGTACATAAAATGGAGGATAACACGTAGCAGCAGAGCATTATTTCCTCCTCTGTGTACAGCACTGGGGAAGTCATTACAAGAGAAAAACAGTATTTAAAAAATTTAAAAAAAAAAAAAAAACAACAAACAAAATCAGTTCTGCATTAACACAAAAAAAAAGGTCTGGTAAAACCCCTGGTATTTACTTAGGAGAACAAACAAACAAACAAAAATCACCCTATAATTTTTAAGAACCCTTACAGATGTAAACTCCACCTGTTTCGTATATAAAAGAGAAGGGTTTTGATTCGAGTTAAATTTATTCAAACATAAAGAAGAAGAATCAAAGTCTGAAGGTCGGAAGTTAAGGCTAAAGAAATTTAAATGGGAAATATTTTAAACACTGGAAAAAAATTACAAAGAACAACATATTAAAACTTATTCTTTCCTGAGGAAGACTATTTCTTGAGTTGAGGCTTTAGGAACTATTTAAGGTAAAGCATAAATTGGAAATATTATGGTGGTATTAGTGAACAAAGCCCTATGGCCTATAGATGAAGGGGTCAGATTAGTCCCTTCTGACCTTTAAATATAAGAACAGCATTTTATAAGAGCAGCATTTAGAGCTTCTACTATTTGTATTCTCTTAGTCCTGAGAATTCCCAGTCACAATTAAACTCTGCATCATGAAAGATCCTGAGCAAATAGAGACATTTCATGAGCTGTCCCCAAGAGTTTACAGCCTTTAAGCTCAGTTTTGCAACTTGCAGTGAATGAAGTTCCACATAAGTGGGATCATTTTCCCAAATTCAGTGATAACACAATACTGACTTTTATTACAATGGTATTTCTTCCATTTTGCCATCACAGTGTTTGGGAGTTTGACTGCATTCCTTGCTAAGTAGCCTATTCTGTTTTGCTCATATGAGACTCCAAATTACCATTTAAAATTCCCAAGTTTATTGACTTTAAACTCCTGGTGCCAGTTATTTTAGATGACAAGCCAGAATGCAGGAAGAGGCCTGTGACGGACACGACATGTACATGTTCCTGGAGAATACACTGGAGACTCCTCTCTTTGATCTGACCTCTCTAACACAGAAAGGTTTGTTACATTGGCTAGACAGATGATTTTCACATTTTAAGGCCTCAAATGTGCCCTAGTTACTCAGGGAAAGATTTATTAATCCTCATTTTGGCATACCTGAGCTAATACGGTGTCCTAGCTTTAGTTATAGAATCCTAGAATGGTTTGGGTTGGAAGGGACCTTTAAGGGTCATCCAGTTTCAACCCCTCTGCCATGGGCAGGGACACCTTCCACTAGCCCAGGTTGCTCCAAGCCCCGTCCAACCTGCCCTTGGACACTTCTAGGGGTGGGGCAGCTACAGCTTCTCTGAGCAACCTGTCCCAGGGCCTCCCCACCCTCACAGCCAAAAATTTCTCCATAATATCCCATCTCACCCTGCCCTCTGGCAGTGGGAAGCCATTCCCCCTTGTCATATCATTGCATACCTTGTCCAAAGTCCCTCTCCAGCTCTCCTGGAGCCCCTTTAGGCACTGGAAGGGGATCTAAGTTCTCCCTGGAGCCTTCTCTTCTCCTGAACACTCCCAGCTCTCCCAGCCTGGCTCCAGAGCAGAGGGGCTCCAGCCCTCCGAGCATCTTCCTGGCCCTCCTCTGGACTTGCTCGAACAGGTCCACATTCTTCTTATGTCGGGAATGCCAGAGCTGGATTCAGCACCCATCTGTTCAAACAGCCACACTTTGGAGGTCTCCTCTTTCTTTGAGGTCTAATCCTGATGTACATGGCTCTGGCTACTGGTGCCAAGAAATTACACATACCATGCTTCAGCAGCACAGTTCATGTCCCCAGAATTGTTGTATTTCTGATCACCACGATAGTTACTAAATGCTTGTGCTCCAGACTGGTGGGATTTGGTTTCAATTTTTAGCACACTATTTTCACTGCATCCTACACCCAGCCACAGCTTATCTATCATTTGATTCTGACAGATACATATTTTATATTTTGACAAGCAGCCCACTTGACTGCTTTCCTGTGACATCATCTTATCTCTGAATGTACCAACCTGTTAATAACTTCATTTTCTGGTTGAATTTTTCCAAATTAAATTAAGCAGGCGAAACATGTTAAGCTCACCAAGTCCTCTTAACACTTCTGCTGAAGGGCATCTTCTGATAGCTTGATTCTGAAAAGGGCAGCATACAACCTGTTCAGAGAGGGATTTGGTCCAAAATATCAGGTTTCTGGAAGGTAGAAGATTTTTCCCTTGGCTAAGAAATGTAAAAAGGACAGAACACACAACCAAACAAAAAAAAATTAAACATTTATCATCTGATAACTAATATTTTAAAGATTATATCATTATTTAATAGCACTTGAAGAAAACCCTTATGAGATAAAAAGGAGCAATACAATCTAACATAAACTAATTTTACATTTTTTCTGTTGTAGATAGAGAGTTGGTAGTTAAATATAGTCCAATAGTAGCATGAAATAATTTTCTCTCTATCTTGAGACAATAAAAAGTCAGCAGAAGCTTTTCTTTCATGTTAATTAAAACAATTTTAGGGAAAAAAAATCTTCTTCCTGTCTATACTATATAGTATTAATTAAATATGGGCACTTTCATACTTATCTTATTCCGTAATTAGCTCTTCTGTGGAAGCAATACTGCACTGGACATGAAATCAGAGGACAGTGACAAAATTTAATTGGATAACATGGACACAAAATCAGAAAACCAGGCTCTTTTCCCAGTTGTGGAGCTCAGAACATTCCATTCCATTCTGTGTCTCAGTCTGCTGCCATTTAAATTGAAAATGTTGCACCAAGAGAAGGAAAATCAATATGAAAACATAGCATAGGTTATTTTTTTCCAGTTGTGTTACAAGGCAAAACACAGCACCCTGAGTTCCTCAAGGTTTTCAGGGGACTTGGCTTGTTTCAGAAAGAAAGTCTGTCACTCACAGAGCCACGAGCATCAATCCTGACCCACTAGTGATCAAGGAGAGGTCCAAAGCAGCAGAGCAACTCTGTGTCCAGAGGTGAATCAGCATCTCTGGCCAACTCCCCATCCCAGGGATATCCCAGCAACAGATCTTTGTGCTCCAGACACATCCTGCCTTGGGGAAATGGGTTTGGCACCTGCCTACGCGAAGCCACCAGGACCATGACAAGGAGAAAGCCCAAAAGCCCAACAGGTTCAGCACCAGAGAGGAGTCAAAAGGCTCTGAACACCTCACTTTCACTTTTTACCTATAATCTTCTCTGCACTGAGAGGATGGATGAGGAGCTGAGAGAAAGGTTGATAATATTCCCCTGCAGTTACACCTTTGAAAGCCTGCTCACAGACCTGAACTGCACAAAATGCCAAAGAATAAATTACAACTACGGTGGGACTTCATTGGCACTCCTGGATTGCATTGCTTAATGTATCTGAAAATATCCACTTAGGGCCAAATCCCCATCCCAGACAATTCAAGAAGAATATAACTTTTAGCTCTAACAGGGTGTCAGACTCCAACAGGGAGTTCTGAAAACACTCAGTGGGGCTTTATACCAGCAACCTTCAAAGATGCTGAGTGTGAGAAATGTTATGCAGCACTGGAGAAAGTGGCAAGAACGTGCCAGGGCCTGATAGAGCTCATGCTTTCCCTACCCCTCTTCACTGCTAACTTCTAAACCAACCTTATATTTATTAGAAAACACATTAAGACTCAAGAGCCTGAGTTATAATAAATGCTTTTCTTTTCCTTGCCAATGCTAAAACAAATTTCTGACGGTGCTCACAGTGCCCTGATTCTATCCATCGTGTTCCTGTAACAATCCAATTTTAAATCACTACAGGTTTTGCCAAGGAAAGAAGTCCAGACCTGAGGCAGAAGTAACCCAGTATCAGAGATCAGCTACAGAAAAGACTGAGCCTTTTAAAGCAGAGATCTGTATGATTGGGGAGCCACATGCAGCATCTGAAATACATGTTATTGTATTGAGGAGTGAAAAAAACCAATCTGTAACTTCAACTTGTCTAAAATAGATTTAATTAGAACTAATACAAATGCATCTTTCCTGCATGGTTGATCTAATCAACACTGGCAGGTTTAATTACAAGCCTATTTAAGGTGAACATATTGCATTTACTGTGGAAAAGATGCATTATTTTACATTGTAGGTGTACCTCCTACTTCTCTATCTGTCACACAGGCAGAGTCTTTAATAGCTGTTAATGTAATATCTCTTTTTCCAGGTTCCATTTTTGAAGTTTTTAAGCAGAATCCAATGGAATCTAACCCAAATCTAATAATTGCAATCTATTCTATTTTTTTTTCCTCGCTATTTAGTTTTCACCACAAAGAGAATGACAGGTCTAATATGAGGCTCCTGAAATGTAGTTACATCTAAGCTTCAGCGCTCCAGAGCACATAAAATAAATATATGATCAATGAAATGAAACATGACAAAATGTTTCATATTGATGTTATTTTTCTTTTCAAAACGTCTTTTATGGTTAATGCCCTCAGTCACTTTTTCCATACATTTTCTTTTTTGTAATATATAGCTTTCCTAGTTCTGATTTCAAGTTCAGGGTGCCTGGGGAGAATTGGAAGATTTCTTCAAACCAAGGCTGTTCCTTCAGCCTTTCACATGAGAAAATTGTTAGGCGCATTAAAGTATTCCTGACTATGTTGCATTCCTTTGTTCAGAGTGAGTTTTGGGAACACATCCTTTTCTCATTATATTTCCATAAAATATATTTGATCTATTCTATTCTTAGAATACCTCTGATGTGGTCTGTGAATGGAGCACAGTATAAAAATATTTCTTTTTTTTTTTTATACGAGACAAAATGTTTCCATTTCTTAGACACATAAAAAGTCACTATATAGCACTCCACGAAAGTAAAACTTTACAGAGAGCTTTGGTGCAACTTGGCCCGGATCACAACAGCAATCCATCCTCTCAGAGTCCAGTTGTAACTCAGAGCCTCATCAAATGCACACGGGCAGTGGCAGAGGAGGAAAGAGGGAGAGGAGCAGAAAAAAAGAAAGAGAAATAGAGAAGGAATGAGACCTGGATAATACTACTGGGAAGTGAGTTTATATTTAGAAGCACAGAAAGATGTTAACCATGTGCCTCCTAGAAAAAAATAAATCTGCCCTAATAGTAGTTGACAATAAAATCACCTTTGGAAAACGTCTTAAACTTTCAGAGCACAACCCAAGATACTCCCGAATGCAGGCAGATGTTTGAAATGGTCACACAGACAGAGCACTGCAGCAATTTAGGCATTTTTTCTCCCCTTCCCTTCCCTATCTGCTGATTGTTGCTTCCTTTAGGACCTTGAGAAACACGGAGTAGCAGCCGCCGAGCTTTTCTGCAGCTCAGGCTTGGCTTGGCTGTTTATTGCTACACCCATAAAATTATGGTTTTGATCAATCCCTTTCAGAACCCTTTCTTCTCTGGAGTTTTCCATTCGCCCAAGGAGCGCTGCTCCAACCCAACACGTTGGGAACACAAGGACCAGGTACAGAAGGTTGTCTCCTGTCTGGCTTCACCCCGATCCGGCAGGGAGTGAGATGCCCCCACCAGACATGCCCCTGGTTCTCCCTGCAGTCATGTCATCTGATGTGAGCTGGGAGCCTGCAGCAGCCCAGCTGCGCTGGGTACTGACCACAAATGACTTAATCCCCAGCATAAACAAGGCCTAACGTTCAAACTCATCTGCTGATTCCCTCGCAGCTTCCTACTCACAGTTCACGGGAGATGACTTCCCCTGGTTCCCACGACTGGAGAGTCAGGATCAAAGGCTTGAGGAAAAAAAGAATATAAAGCTTTTTCTGGGTTTATTTTTTTTTTTCATTTTCTTTTTTTTTTTCCTAAACTCAGGTTGGAAAAGTCTTTGCTTCACTCTGTCGAGGTGCTTAAAAAAATAAAAACAATATAGAAAATTGTAAGCAGTAACAGGCTTATGTAGGTACAGGCAGAAGTGACTGCACAGGGTGAAGTTTATGCCTCATTATCCTCAAAAATGCATATATTTATTGTTAATTCTTTAACAGACAAACTGGTATTCCCTGTATTTGAACAGCCATGGGAAAGCTTGCAAATATCTGAGCCAGAAAGCAGGTGAAGTAGGGGGGTTGGCTTTTTTTTTTTAATTCTTAATTTATTTAATTAGAACTGCAAAACATTAGAGAAAAATAACATCAACAAAATTGTAAAATCCATGAACAACATAATTTTCTTTGTTTCTTATTATATCAGTATTTCACTTAAGAGGAATGAGATATATTTTACAGCCTCAAAATCAGACTGGTGGTGTCTGCCTGAGAGCCTTCGATGTATGAACAGCATGAAACAGCTGCCTGGTCCTGCACAAATGGCAGAGACTGGAAATGTGGGAATTATTCACGTAGGTGTATTGGCAGGGTTGTGTCATCCACCCCATAATGCACCTGGTTGCTATCACTTTTACTTTAATGAGCACTAAAATTCAGCTAATAAAATTTAAAAAGAAAATCATATAAAGTGACATATAAGCAGGTTTCACATGTGAATAAAAAAGCTGTAGCATGTTCTTTGCCACGTGAAGTGTACATTCGCTTTTATCAAACTTTTCACCAATTAAAATAATGAAAAACATACACTACTTAAAAAAAAAAAAATTAAAAAAACCCTCAGACCAAACTCACCCACATTAATAAGTACTGCATGTGTAGCAGGATCATTCTGGCACAGGAATATTTTGCTCTCCTCTATGAAATTTTCTTGGGTAACTTACAACAGTGCATTTCCCTCACACTGTCCACAGATTTGGACACATAAAGGCACTTATAGGAAGGCAAGTCTTTTTTCTGCCAGCAACTCCCTGTTTCCAGCAGTTATTAAAATTCCCATGTGGCACTCCTCTCTTTTCAGTGCCCCTGGTTTGTTTTTCCACCCCAAGTGTCCTTCAGCCCCCAAAGACCTCAGCAATGCCCATGTCAGGATGTCTTAGCACTACAGGCAGGTCCATGTTCCAGGCGTGTGTTCCATGTCACACTTGTATGGGACGCTATTTCTTGTCACTGGGAACGGCTCTGGAAACAGTAGTGGTGATGATGGGAGCCAAGACTCTCCCAGCACCCACCTTCTGGTTGAGCCACTCCAGGAAAAATAGCACAGTGCACTTTGGGCACTTTCAGCTCAAGATAAGTCATCAGATACGGCCACTCGTGAATTCCCCTTAACACTGTGTGGCTGAATTTTGGACACTTAGAATCATAGAACATCCTGAGGTGGAAGGTACCCACAAGGATGATCAAAGTCCATTTTCTCTATTAAGGAGGCTCATGAGCTCCTGTCCTCTCTATGAGGAGCTACAGAGCCAGTGTCTCATAGACACCATCTCCCTGCTGTAGCTCAGCTTTGTAGCCTTGCCCCCTCTCACCTTTGCTCACCATCAGCCCTTCCCAACGTTCCCAGTTCCCCAGGTATCCCACCACAACATCTGGCCACACACATTGAGTACAAGAGGGTACAAAGCCAGCACCTCAAGGGAGAACGTCCCAATGCATCCTAAGGGGTGAAGCTTTCTCTATTTCACAAAAAAAACCTCTCAGCCATTCATCCAGAATTAAAATAAAAGAAAGAATCATATGCTTGACTTTCCATCAAGTATAGGAAGTCTGGAATGGCTGGGATCAGGACAGCTTTACCATCTCTGTTATCCACACCATGTGCTGTATATCTACTGATGTGCAAGGTACAGGCCAGTGACAGAGTGAGCTCTTTGCTTATTGGCATTTCTTCCTATCAACTCAGCCATCTACAGGATCAATCTCTTAATTTGCAATATCTTTTAAGCATGTCAGAGAGATCAGAAATGAGCCATATCTTGCTTCTTAATAAGTTTCTATATAAATCACTGCCCTATTAAAAACAAAACGTAGTATCCTCCACTAATGATCAAATTCTACAGTTTAGCAATGTTAATGACCCTTTACTGTGGCACACTGGAATATTTTTATTATAAAGGTTATGACTTGCATTGTATTTATTATAAGCAGGGGTTTTATATCCTAAAAAAATCAATATTTTAATATGTAACACCCAAATATATGACCTTCCTATGGCTACATTTCAAAGGCAATGTGTGTGTTCCATTTAACTCTTTTCTTTAAAAGAAAAAAATAAAAATAAAAGGCTCGTTCTCCAGAAAGTTGCAAATGTTCTAGAAAGTCTGTTAATCATGAAATCTTTTAAACTGAAATTTGTTTAGGGAGAGGGGAATCTGTATGATTTTCAGTAAATTGCCTTTGTTTCGGATGCACCGGTTCACGTGTCAGCACACCAATGTGTCATGCCTGGTTACATGTGTCTTGTTGTGTTAAAATTATGTCCCTGACATACCCAGGCTCGGTGCCCCATCTCCATTATGCGTCAGGCTGCCCATTTTGAGAGCATTAGATTTTAATTTCCCTATTCCTTGCCTTGCATGAATTTGCCAACTGGAGAATACGACTGATGCCCTCTTCCGTCACTGCTCCCAGAAGAGATGGCCCAGCAAGACTCTTGCACCCACCAGGACTCCAAACATGCTTAAATCATCCATGGCAATAGTCCAAGCAGAGAGGAGAGGCTGTACAATAAACAGCTGTATCAGCTGAATGTGACAGTATGGCTCAGTTCGTGTTGCTTTCCCAGAGCCCTCCCTGAAAGCCCTGCTCCTCAAACAAGAAATAATAAATGCTTACATTAATCACCTGTAAAGTATATTTTGTGTGAAATGCTCACAATCAGCTTCCCGAAGAAGGTTGTGTGGGTGTAGGAAGGTGGCTGGCTCTCTTTGAGAGGTGCATTCAGGTGACTCCTTGTGCCATGTTTCAGCCATGGGGCATCATTTCCAGCGGGCACAGAGGAGGTTGGCAGGTAGATGAGTTGCAAAACTTGATGAAATTCTAGATAAATTAAGCAAATGTGGGCTTTGGTCCCACTGAAAGCAATCTAGGTATTATTGTTCTAGGATTATTGGTCTAGGATTATTGTTCTACAGCACAATTCTCATCCAGCCCTCAGAAACTTAGACACACGTCAGTCTCCAGTATTACCTTCTGTTAAATGTAGTTCAATTCATCAAAATATTTTGCCCTCTCTTCCTCTGAAATACTGTCTTGATCAGCCCAGCACACAGGACTGACTTTGGTATAGCCAGGCATCATCAGTAAACAGATGTTTCCCTACACGGGCATTTTGAATTTCTTTTCCTTCTTAACATCCCAGTGTTGAAATGTTAAAACTCTCATCACAGGGCTCAAGACTTCAATGCGTATTTTGGCAAAATTGTAACTTTTTCTCTTTACTCTGGATACAAAAATCGATTAAAACTGTAATATCACATTTTTATGGGGCTACAGTGGTAATATGACAGGTGTCAAACAAATATTTTGTGCTTTAGATTTAGATATTTTTAGTTCCCTCTTAAACCAGGGCACGAGGTAGAAGCCCAAATGTTTCATGGTAGATATGGGAATAATTCCCATAAACACCCAACCCTTGCTTTATCTTATATGTGTCCTCTCCATACATTTGACAGCCAAAAATTGGAAGTTTCCTTGAGTAAGGTAGTCTAAAAAGCACCTCATATAAAGCTGCAGACCCCTCAGCAGAAGAATAAATGTATTAACCTTCTCAATTCCTGTGCCAGGACTACCTCTCCTCTGGGAAAGGGACCCTGGACCTCAGAAATTTACATTATACATTATTTATAGAAGCAAAAAAGTAAAGTAAACATGTTCATTAAGTGAAGACTTTTGTACAGCTGACTTTGCAAGTATGATCCATGTTTAGATTCTTGAGCTAACATACTTCAAACCTGACAGAAACCAATTTTATAAAAGCAAGAAGAAACAAAGCAATGAATTAATCAAGCTATCAAGAATAATTACATCACAAGTCAATGTTTCCCCAACAGCAGCAGTTGATGTACACTGTATTATCTCACACACTCATGAAAACAACAGATATTACTTGTTGGTACAAAAGTTTAGCAACAAGACCCGACTTTTCAGGCTAACATAAATACTGACACGTATAAGACAGGTGATCATAAAGGTACTTCAGCAGTTAAATACGAATAAGTTTGCAAATTTCACCCAGTGGCAAGAGTCAGACTGGGTCACACTTAATATTTGGTAATTTAAACTATAACTTTTCCTTCTTACAAGGTTCCATATTTCTGAAAAACAGTCCCTTACCCCCATTTTCAACTAGCTGTGTGTTTCTGATCCAGACACATTGAGATCCTGAGATAACTTGGAGTTCTAGCCTGGGACTTCTTGAACTGCAACAGAAATATTCTGAATAAAATCTGAAAGGCAAATTTGTTAGTCTGAAGTTAAGCATGGGGGTTTTTTTGTTTGGTTGGTTTTTTGGGGTTTTTTTGTTTGTTTGTTTTTTGGGGAGTTTTTTGCGTTTGTTTGGGGTTTTTTTGGGGAGTTTTTTTTGTGTTTTTTTATTTCTTAAATTAAGTTGACTGCTTTACATCTTGCAGCATTCCAAAAAATAATAAACATCTGAGACTTGCTGCCTCTTTAGCTGGACAGGTTTCCCACAGCTGAATCCTTTGATGATACTCTTTGGACTTTCTATTTTAGGAAGTCATCCCTTTCTGCTTCTCTCTGGAGGCAAACTCTTTTGCTCTCCTGCCAATCTTCCTCTTGACCTCTCTGTCCTGTGTACTTGGCCCTTCCATGTCTTTTCCAAAGTCCTCTCTCTCTCCTTCCACACTGCTAGACCCTCGCCATTCCCAGTGCCAATAATTCTCCCTCAGTTGCCAGAAAACCTCTTCTCCTGCCCTGATTACCAAACTGTTTAATCTCCTATCCCTTCTTCATTTTCACTGGAATATTTCTCACATTTTCAGAGAAAGTGCATTTCCAAGACCACTCCATGTATTTGTACCAGTGTAATATCCAGTATTGATACAACTGGATGTATGAACTGCAGGAACCACACAGAGCAGTAAAAATTATGACACCGAAGTTATATGTAAACACTGACCTTAACTGCACATCAAGAGGAAATTACTTTTCAAATGCTATAGGTAATAATTTTAAACTCAATCTCTAATTTCCAAACCAAAATATTATGTTAAAGAACACATAAAGATATATTGAAGACCACCCTTTTTTTCGTGTGGAGCAACCTGCTTAAACACCTCCCCACCATGAGCACCATAAAAACAGAAATATGGGTAGGTCAACTGCTCTGCACGAGTTTCTCGTGAACAGCCCCTTATTTGTTGCTGAAATAAAAGCAAAAACCTCCCTCTCCAGAGCACACCTTGACATAGTTCTTCACAAGAACTCTAACTCTCACTAAAGATTATTTATCAGACCCCTCCATGCCACATGTCAGACCAAGAACAGTCCATGCCTAAGGACTAAGGGAGAATGTTCTTTTTGGCCTTGGAAAAAGACCTTATTTATATACAGATACTATTCTCTCCCAGTTACAGCATTATATCTCTATCTGCTCCAGTCAGATTAATATTTAAACATGACAACATTGTCATTCAAATGCTTCAGGCTTGATTACCATAGTTCTCACAGTCACAGTAGGAAGCCACTGACTTTAAAAGAATTACAAATCTTTCAGGGCACAGCAAACCAGAAGCAGAGGCGGCCTCCAAGCCCATCATCCTCACACACAGCCCTCCTCCCATTAAATATCAAGCAGGATGCTTCATTTCATTTTGAGTTTTCAAAACCCTCTGAGGGACAGAGCAGCTCTGTGGGCTCCATCTCCCAGCATGAACACACTTGCACTTCAGAATTGCCTTCAAATAGGAACACAACCAAGAATCAAAATCATGGAGACAGATTAAGTGGTTCAGGCAACAAAGAGACTCACTCCTAAAAATACAGCAATTATTAGAATACCAACTTTTCTAAAAGCCACCAATAAATCTTGCTTTATTGACCTATAGCAGGCTCACAAAAAAACACCATAAAATAGACAACTCCAGAAACCCCTCTCCATAGATCAAGGAAAAAAAGAATAAATGCATCCTTTGTAAAATTTTGAAACCAAGAAGATAAGTTCTCCATAAATAACTATAGTGATACACAAGTAAATTGATAAAACAATTCTGAATTTAGCCAAAATGCTTTCAAATACTCTGCTTGCCTGGTGTAAACTCTCCTTAATATCTGAATATCCTCTGTTAGGCTCAGAACATTTCTGCTTACAAACCTTTCTCAACCTCAGACCCGTAAAGTCTTAAAAACTTACGGTTTTGAGGGCTTCAAGGTCTCCCTGTACCAGTTTTTACCTGGCAAAGGTACCCATGCTAATGTTCAAGTTCACATTTTATGCAGTGAAGTAGAACAGCTTTCAGTTTAGGGAATAAAACACCCTCCAGCCGAAGAAAATTCTCACATTACAGTATGTTAAGAAGAATCTACTTCAATTGTGGTCAGTTGTCATGGAGAAAGAAGGAGGGGGGGGAAAAGTATATTCCCATGTGAAAACCTTTCTCAGTTAGGAGAACGAAAAAAAAAAAAGAAAGAAAAAGAAAAAACACAAACAAAACCTCAACTCCCCTCCTTCCTGCGCTTGACATTTTATGCAAAGTAGGTGAATCTGGAATGAGAGATCATTTAAAAAAGTACTCATTATGCTATTTATGTACATAAATGTGGTTGTGTAAAAGTATAACAGGAATGCATTCACAATTGGTTTAAGTAATTTTCTCTTGGCAAACCACCATAAAAAACGGGCGTCATGGCGCCACCAGAATCCTAAATTGTGGTGGAGAATCATCAGTACACATGGCATTAATCTCTGTCTCCTTGCAGGAGACACCCTTGCCTGTATTACTGGCCTGTCTCTTAAATCTAAGACGTTGTAACTTGAGTTTAAAATGACACTATAAATAAGATATACTCTCCCTCCCCAACAAAAAAAAAAAAAAAAAAATTACCCACTTTATTAAAAAGACACATATTTCAGACAGTTTATTCCTGTTTGAGTTTTTCATTGCCAAAGAACACCGGGAGCGCAATACTAATGGGTTAATAATAGATCATGTAATCCTCAGTATTCAGATTGGACATGATTCAGACTACTGAGAGACTTTTTAAATATATACATATAATTAGTTAACCCATTGGTATTACATTCTTGCTACTTTGGATTGATCACAAGACTGTAGGGATCTCATTATACCCTACCAGTTTATTTTCCCCCGTGACTGAGAACGCTTAGCTGTCTTTTAATATCTTACTATTAATCGCTTACTAAGTTTTCAAATCTTTTTCCTTCTTCCAAATTTAGGCAGAGTTTTTGTTAATAGAGCAATTTAAAATATCACCGTTCTCTCTGCAAATTTCTCCGTGGCTTGTAAACATTGTTAAAATGTTCTACCAGATGAAATTCATGTCTTTTAAAGGAAACTGTGTCCCTGTTTTGGTGGGAAAAAAAAAAAAAAAAGACTGATAGTTTGGGAACACCCACTCAAGATAAAAAAAGGATCCTTGAAGATTTCCTATGGGGGTTAATGGAGGCCAGGCCAATGGTAACTGACCTTGAAGTCCCCAGATGAAGCTTCGTGTTTCTGCTCAAATTATTTCTGTTGGGTTTTTTTAAGGTTTCTTCATTATGCAAAGCTCAGTTTGTCAACCCTGATATGGTGAGAGTCCAAAAAATGTCACCGATAAGTGCCACCTTTATATTCACTTACTATAAAAACAGGGAACTCAATATGGAAATGTTTTTAGTTGATTTTCTTATATTCTTAGCACAGCATTGCCAGAAACACGCTAACATAATTCAGAGATAGTACAGCAGCACAGCATTAGCATATTGAATAATTAGCAGAGACAGGTATTTTAAATGAAACTTACCCACAATGACACAAGTTTAATTCGGATTGTGAGCCACAGTGTGCTTTTCCCCACAAGTTACACGACCATAATGTTGTCTTAAAAAGCTATTATTTTAGGTACCTTGGAAAAAGAGAGGGGGGAAAAAAAGTGTTAAAGATCCATACACAGGGTTTCTGCAAATGAATATGATGTATTCCAGAAACAACATGCATTCACACAGACACTCAATAAGAAAGGGACTGTTTACTCAGTTTATAGCTTGAAAACCACTAGGGACTGTGTTCCAGTATGGGAAATTTTAGTACAGTGCATTGTTAATACAAAATAAAAAGCAAGCCTGGGAAGTTAGGATTTTTTTTTTTTTTTTTGAAAATGCTTGTTTGGACCATTAAAAAAAATATTGCCTTCTAACGTCAAAAGTACGAACAAATACTTTTTCAGATGAATAAAATCTGTAATCAGTTAGATAAGAGCAATATGCCTTTTTTTTGGCATTTAATCAAACAATGAAATCACATACACATTTCCTGACACAAAAGACAAATGATGTAATAATCTGAAGGAGTTTCTCTATCTCCTTAGAACTTTGCATACTTGACTTGTTTTCCATATTTTGTGACTTTAAATGGTGGGAAAATTATATTAAAATGCTTGTAGCAGTTCCTCTAAACTAGCATCCTTTTTGTTTTATTGTATTTAATATAAAAGCAGCAATTATTTGATTTCAAAGTTATGAAAATATGTACCTTATGAGAAAACAAGCAATTTAAGCTTTAATTGGTGTCATTTTTCACAGAACTGGCAAGATTCTTGCATCCCTGGCATGTTGTTTTCTATAAAACTGCAGAGCTGCTTTCAATGAATGTTTTACGAATGTATAAGTTGTTACATGAAGGTATGTGAGTGGATGCCTGGAAATATAAGATTTCTGGGGGGATTTATTCACAAAAGATGCATTTCATTTCATAGTGTATATACTGTAATTTTTCCTTAATATTCCTAATGTGCTTTGCTTCCCATTAAGCATTTCTTCCATTCTTGCATGGGAAGAAAGGGGAGGTCTGCAAGGGGGATATTTTGCACAGGAGAAATAGAAATAAAGATGGGGGAAACAATGGAAAAAGACTGCTTTGAAAAAATTATTTTATGTACATTTTTTTGTGTAAAATTAGACCCCAAACCAGTTGGGTTTCGGTCTGTTTGGGTGGAGGTTTTTTCCTCTTTAATGAAAGGCTTAATCTTTAAATTAAACTTATAATATTCATGCCCTTACCTGTGGAAACAGGCATGATTTTATTTTCACCATCCCTAGAGGTGTTCAAGAAACAACTGAACGTGGCACTCAGTGCTCTGGTCTAGTTGACAAAGCGGTGATTGGTCACAGGTTGGACTCGATGATCTTGGAGGTGTTCCAACTTAAATGATTCAGTGATGCTGTGTACAGATATCAAACCCCACAGCAACCATGGGCTGCAAAAACCAAGATACCCAAAGTGTTGCAAGGGCCCAGCCTCAAGAAGAAAGCTCATGGAGTTGAAACATAATCACAAACCTGAGACTTGACTATGATTTGTGTCAGTTTTGGAGCCTTAGGAAGGGGCAGGAGCCTCGCGGATGTGATGTCCTGCAGTGCCACTCCTCTTCAACTCTCTCTCAGAAGCCTGTAGGACCAAGCTAAGAGGACTCACTGGTCTGCAGGGTGGTAGGCACCCTCAGCAAGAGAGCACTTCATGGAATCATAGAATCATTAAGGTTGGAAAAGATGGCTGAGACCATCGAGTCTAACCATTAACTGCCAAATCTGCCATCGGTGGGTTGGTCCAGGATTCAGTGCTATCCCAGGGTAAGAGAAAGAACAACCCGGTGTCAAGAAGGATGTGAAGAATGATGTCACTGTGGATCCATCAACCCCATCACACCAGGGAGCAGTGCTGCCTCTCTATGGGACCATCCTTCCCTCAGCACACAGACAGCGACCACCACTCAGCAAATACATGTAACACTTCAGTGCTTTGCTTGAGCAAGCACTAGACATGACATCATCCAAAAGGATTTCAACCAGCAGATCTTTCACCCTGCACATGGGCCAAACTGGTGAATTAATTCACTCACATACATACCAAGGAAATTATTTCTTCCAGAGTAACTACATTCCATTAAAAGCCCACTATTGCCACTGTTTTTGGAGTCTGCCCTGTACCATCAGCAACAGGTAAGATGGTCAGTGCCTCAAAGAGTGAGAATGCAGCGTTTTTCCCACTCTTAAAAATCAGGAACACCATGAGCTGAGGCATCACAAGCTACCATGTGGGGAACATCAGCTCGTCTCAGGCCCCACTGGGAGGGTAAATTGGTGCTGAGCACTTAATTGTGGGTTCCCAGCCATTTAATCCCTCATTTCTCAGTTCTAGATTTTACAAGGTAGACTCTGGTGCCTTTGGCTCACAAATGCTTCTCTTCAACCCTGTGTTTGCTGGAACCAGTAGTGGGTACCTGTGAAACACCCAAACACAGTGACAGGCTCTGCAGCCTCTCCTCTCCCCATCTCCCTTCTCATACATTCCCCTCTTACATCAAAACACCTACTACTGTGACTTGCTATCTGCCTGTGACCATTCCTTCTTTACACTTCAACATTTTAATTAAAAAGCAATAAAACACTTTAATTTGAGGTTTGTACATAAAAATACAAGTAAAAATGGCCTGAGCACTGGGCAAATACTATTGAAATCTGAGCTGAAAGGCAGTTAGAGTAACTTTAACCACCTGAGAAATGCAATAATCACCCTGAAATGCACAGCCTGGAGTGTTTTATTGCCATTATAAACTGCAATTTATACATTAAAATAAGGAAAACAGTCAGACCCATCCATTTATGAGCTATAATAAATATGGTTATGACATCACTGACAACCAGTCACAAACTTCCAAACACATCCAGAGCTCTAAAGCAATTTCACGATTACCTTTTAAATCTGTTTTCTATCAGCACATGTGTATTTCTTGGGTGTGCACGTAGCCACAGGCCTGACTCAGCAGCCCTATCTTCATGGATGAAAAGGTCTCCTACATTGTACAAGCTCTTGGTTTGACTCTGTCTTTCATACCTCTTGCACCCTGTTCCATTTACATCCTCTGTATTCCCCATGACTTCCATGGAGAAAAACCAGAAAAATCTCACTGTTAGAGAACCATTCCTAATTTTCTTTTTGTGACTCTCAAAACGCCACCTCGACAGCATTTGGGAGAAATGCTGCTATTAGGGAAACCTCTAAAACAACCATTATAACTCTCATGAAGTCCCTCTTTTTGAGGGACAAGGGTTTCTCAACTATTTACACTAAATGGCTGCATCCCAGAAGTTTTCCTTTGCATGCAGCCTTGAATCCAGCTGCTCAATCACTTTTGTTAGATTTCTCCTTCAAACACAGTCCCAACTTTTGTTCTTTCCACTGTTGCAAGTTTCTTGGGGGAGGAGAGTTTCTAAAAAGGATAAATTGTACCTCAGGGAACAGCTCTTCTCTAAGAACAAGCTAACAGGATAAGCCTATAATAGAAATATAAATCAACCACAGATCTTTTGAGTTTTTTCCCTTTGGAGAGCGTTTTTCTCTCAGAACCAGCAGTGCAACAATTTCCTTCTCTTACTGCTCAACTCCTGTCCTGATGGAACCTCTCCTGATCCCTCTGCCTTCCAGCTGCCAATGCATGTGTCACACGCATTGTGCCTTCATCGGGATCAAAGACCTTTGACTTCATCCTCAGACTCTGATAACATGGAGCTGAGCTGGAGGAGATGAGCCACGGTAGCAGTTCCACGGGCATGATCCAGCATCAGCTGCCAAACACAAGGACCCCCTACATGGAGGACAGCAGCTGAAGACAGTCAGATCAGAGGGAACTCGCTGTGCTCAAGCCAAGAGGAGCTGGGAGTCGCAGGGCGAGGAGCTGCCATCAATTGGTGTCGTGCTGTGTGAGACAGGCTGGAGCAATGCACCAGGGTGACCTGCCTGACTCAGGAACACAAGGAAGGGCTGAACACCAAGTGAGGGCAGGAAGGGGCACACATCGTGCAGAAGACACAGTCTTTGATAGGCTTAGTTAAACACAAAGTCTTGTGAGACTTAATGGTTCTGACACTGTTATTTCACATTTTATCCCTCCCACTCAAAGCATCTCACTCCCCTTCTGTGTCTCTCTTCAGAGTGGTCACTTCTTTTCTCCTCAAATTTTCCCTTAAATCAGCCCGAAATTCTTGCAAAATTATTCCTGATTTTTACTCTGCTCACAAGGAAATCATCTCACCATGGGATTGGTCTTCAAATTCTCCACCCTCCCTTGCCAAGCATCAATCGCAGACTTCGATAGAAACTTCTAACAATAAAGTAGAAGCAAAGGAACACTGGTCAGGCAGTGACTTAAATAAGACCTTTCAAGTACCTTGTGGCCAGCAAAGGTAGGACACCAATGGCAGTAGGTGATAGGAGTGGTCAGATAAGATAAAGCTTTTTCACAAGCCTTCATAGAAATTTCCTCTGAAGGCACACAGGTTATTTGCACACAGAAGTATCTTAGGAGCCAGCAAGACTCAAGATATTTGTCTTTTCAATGACCCTCTGAATTAGATGAAAAGAGTACTATTTTTACCACTTTGAGGAAGTAAAAACTGAAAAACAAAGATATTCTGTGATTTTGTTTTTCACGGTTGTAGAAACCATGGGAAACTGGCAACTACGGCAAAAAATTTTCAGGCAAGTTATTCCATACTGCCTATGGAATGTTGCTTAACACCTGAAATGCAAGAACCAAGAGTTTCACCTTGAATTGGAGGCTTAGAAGGAAAGCACAGAGCTCTTAAGTGTAACTCAGTATTTTAAAATGAGCCAATAGTCCAGATCTAACACGCTTCATGTTTACAATTTATCACATCATTCTAACAACTAGAAAGGAAACAAAAGAAAGTATAACAGATGAAGTCACACTTCAGATGAAGTCAGCTACCTGCTTAAGAGGAAGCCTCCTTTTCAACCAACCAGAGATGGTAGGAAAGGTTAATTGTCTTCAGCACTGAAGCATCACCTCTTCCATTCATCCAGGTCGTCCATATATCTTAACCAAAGCTGATGATAGGACTTTTGTCTCTGTGACTTCACCTGCCCACTAAGGGTGACAGGACATGGTCTCTCTTATCAATATTTGCAATTTTACATTACCTTGAGATTCACTGGCAGATGTGCATTTAATTCCACTCACATTTTGCTTTCCTTTCATGAAGACCCCATCCATCTCTTCACCCGTTTCTCCTTCTTTCAGCTGCAATACTTACTGCTGCAGCTCTTACACATTCCTTCTCCAGCACCATCCCTGTCTTGCTTTGGGTCAGGGATATCCCATGAAAGCCCAAGGAAGCCTTCAGAGTTTGGCCACAAGCACAGTGACAGTTCTGTAAGGAAAATTATCTTCTTGACCACAGAAGAGACCTGGGGCAGGTCCATCAGGTGGGTCACAGGGAAACAGTGATCAGCATGGGAAGATCACTGGAAGATGTTGTCTTCAAACCTCTCACAGCACTGACTTTCATCAGTTGTGTAGATGCAGGTGAGACAAAAAGGAAGCTTTTGCTTTCATTTTGAATGTATGTTCATATCTGAAAGGGTTTATTCTGAATAACTCCTGTAGATTTGATTGACATGGTGCTGTTGGGGGAAAGGAGAGAGAAGCAACTAGTTAAAAATAATCAACATCGGTTATTAGTAAAATACTGCTGGGAAGACACAGAGGAAAGGAAGATGGATATGGTTTCTCATTTAAAATAAAGCTCTTTCCAGACTTCATCATGTATCAAGACTAGAATATAAAGCATTTTTTTCAAATTTAAGCAAGTCAATATCTCTCTTTGTGTTCATAACTGAGAAAAGGCAAATAGGAGACCAGGCAGAGGAAACTCTGCTCTTAATCTGGCATAATTCATACTTAAATACCCATGGCCACACATCCACACCCAGTGCTTCTCAACCTTATGTGTGCAAGCTTAGTGTTCCTAGTGAAAGGAGTCACTTTGATAGTCTAAATTTTCTTAAAATTTGTAATAGAAAACAGAAATGTTGAGAGGGTTTATAAGAATAGGTGTCTATCAAATATATATATGTTCTTCTAGGAAAATAAAATTATATGAACTGGAAATTTACTTAATTTCATGGACTTTTCAGCATCAGCACATATAAATTTTTCACTGGTACAGGATAATTTTTCTTCCTTTCATCAGAAAATCATTTCTTACTTGGAAAAATAACTCCTTAGTGCTCCTTATTAATATCTTTAATAATTTAAAATGTTTATCAGTTTGCTGTATCCTAGATATCTAATCATTTGCAGACTTTCACTTACACATTGCTAATGGGACAAACATCTTGCCTCATTTGTTTTTTATTTGGGGGAAGTATTAGGTTACAACAAATGCAGCGTGTGATCTACAACTCAGAATATTTGACCATTTCACAATAACCAACTGATAAGCAGGGATCACTCTCTCTCCAAACACTGAGGACACTGTTCCTGTCAATATTTGATGTGTTATTTTCTGTCTGAACCGAATGTTCCATCACTGTAGTGCTCTTGTTCTTTGATTAGATGATCTGAGCTATAGAAGCAGGTGGCTACTCTGAATAATTTACTTTGGCTTTGCTTTACTCTGAGGGGTAGTGGAAATACTTTAGTTAGTGGGAATGAAAGGCCCTGAGAGGGTGGAAATCAGATCAGCAGAATGATAAGGATTTTAAACCTCTTCTTGGGCACAGGAGAAAGGACTGGGTATGTCTTAATACTTGGAGCAACAGGTTACCATGTCTAGCCTTTATCTTAATAACCAGGGCAATAAAACAGTGAAAGCAAAATGCATTTTTAGCACTGAATTCAAGCTTTTTTTTTTTAAGACCTCGAGTGAAAATCAATCTGTACAACTGTAAACCAAGCCTTAACCCTGCAAAGACATATTTATATGTTTAGCTGTACATCTTAGCAAAGCAGCACCATTTTCATCAATAGGATTCATCATGGGACTACTTAGGGACATTAACACTAATTAAACACAAGCATAAAACTCTTTGCAGGATTGAGACCCAAACGACTTCAATTTCCACTAAAAATTATTTTCATCTCGTAATTAAAGCAAATTTTTGCTACTGGCATAGTATCTGATCTCCACTTAAACGTATGGAGATAAAACTCTGTTAGCACAAGTGGCTTTCAGAAAGGCAATGAGAGCAGTGGAAATACCTGCAGTTCAATTTCTGGGTAAAATTTGGCTTCTGAGTTCTCATTTTTACTTTGCCATTCTTCATTATTACCATGACTTCACTACTAACCCTATATGTAGTCTGACTCTCACTTTTATTTACTTTACATCTGATGGCCTGCTAGAAACACTTCCAAAACTATAATACTAATTTCTGTGCCACTGAGGTACCACTTGGACCTGCCTCCTTGTGGGTTTTGGTTTTTTTTTAGTGCACTGCGTATTTCCCCAGTTCTTACTTGCTTCTCCAAGACTCTGCCCAAAACGTGGTCTATCACTCCTCACTAACTCCTGGTGGGTTTGGGCCACACTCAAGTCCTTCAGAGAGGCCACTCAATCCACCTGATCCCCACTGTCTGGTGGGTTCAGCTTTACAGCATCCACCAAAGACGTGTGTATTAAATCCTGCCAACTACACAAAAATTGAGTGTTCCGGGCATTGCAAATTCTCTTTTCCTAACTAAAAGTTACCTTGCATATGCCATAAACTACTAACAACTGACCTCTCTACAAAGAGAGACAATGTTTTTATTTATTGGAGCATCTCCATCAGATATATTGTGTCCAAGTCCAGGTTGGACGGGGCTTGGAGCAACCTGGTCTAGTGGAAGGTGCCTCTGCCCAGAGCAGGAGAGTGAAACAAGGTGATCTTTAAGGTCCCTTCCAACACAAATTATTCTATGATTCTATGATTTTAGCACAGGCAGACCCAGAGCCTGTTTTTGAAGGCTCCCACTATTTACGCCATGATCTGCAAATGCTGAAAAGCCAAAAAATAATAATAATTTTTAAAAAAAGATAAAAGTCATCAATATTACAGACCCACTGTGGTATTCCTGTGGAGCCTTCATTAAAGAAAAAGATATCCATGAGGATGCTAATGAGTACAGGCACTGTGCCTTTTCTGAGGTCAAATTCACGATCCTCCCAAGTTTGAAAAGTGAATATTGGACTTATGATCAGCATTTTGTGGTTTAAAATCCAAGAAACACTTAGCCAGTTATTTCCCCAGCACTGTCAACCACAGCAGAGAAAGACATCTTAGGACTGAGACAGTTATACCATTAACAGCATTAATGTGGGTTTGGGGTGGGGTTTTTTTTTGGGGGGGGGGGGAGAATTGGTAATCTCGTTCCTAAAAACATATTGTAGGGTTCAATAGCAAGGCCCATCTGAGATTATAACAGGTTTTAAATCATCAGTATAAATAAATACATTGTTAATTCTTATTTTTTTTCCTCAGAATAAATACACTTTCAACTTCTCATGGGCCTCTTCCACCTACTTTTCTAAAATGACATCAGCAAGCCAAGGCAAAAAACTTAGTATGTCTGCTCAGACCAAAGATAAAATATCACTGTTTATACACCCCAAATGGTGAGGGAGGTCATTCCACTCCTATTCTCTGCTCTGGTGAGATCCCACCTGCAGAGCTGCATCCAGCTCTGGGGTCCCCAGCACAGGAAGGACATGGAGCTGCTGGAGAGAGGCCAGAGGAGGCCACCAAGTTGATCAGAGGGATGGAGCAGCTCTGCTGTGAGGAAAGGCTGAGATAGAGTTTGGGATTTTTCAGCCTGGAAAAGAGAAGGCTTTGGGGTGATCTAATTGTGGCCTTCCAGGACCTGAAGGGAGTCAACAAGAAAGATGGGAGAGACTACTTACAAGAGCCTGGAGGGACAGGGCAAGGGGGAACAGCTCCCAGCTGAAAGAGAGGAGGTTTAGATCAGATATTAGGGAAAAACTCTTCACTGTGAGGGTGGGGAGGCCCTGGCACAGGTTGCCCAGAGAAGCTGTGGCTGCCCCATCCCTGGAAGTGTCCAAGGCCAGTATGGAAAAGTTTTGAAGCAACCTGGTCTAGTGGAAGGTGCCCCTGCCCATGGTAGGGGGTGGAACAAGATGGGCTTTAAGGGCCCTTCAAACCAAGGCCACTCTGACTCCACAAAGTCCAACCATAGGCACAGCCATGGGTGTCACAGGGAGCTTGTGATCTGGAGTGAGACTGGGGAGCCCAGGAGAGCAGCAATGTCTGAGTGGACAACGTGGGCTGGAACTTTGGTGCCATCACAGCCCCACCACCATCGGGCTCAGCACAGAGACAACGAGGAGCTGAGCGCGAGCTATTTCTGCACCCTGAGTTGATTTTTTGCTATTTGTAGTACTGGAGTCCTATTTTGAGTATTTTGAGTTCTATTTTTAGATTTTTGAAAAATCTTATGACTCTACTGTACATGTAATCCGGGAATATCAGGAAATATAACATTAACAAAAATATCCCTTCAAAGAGGGTTTTTTTAGCCTGCTTTCTGAAGCTGGATGAAGACAACCACTGCACTCCACCTCCCATGCCATTCCACAGCACACACCCCTACCTCTGTGCCACTGCCAGCTTAGGGCTCTGAAGCCTTGAGACAGCTCTAAAATTATGAGATTTGCTCAAAAATACTTCTTCCTTTTTTTTTTTAATCAAAAGTAATTGAGAGAGTGGGAATGTTTGCCTGTTCTTTGTTATGAATGTGCTCATATATTTCTTTAAATCTCTCCATATGGGCAATCCACCAGGAGAAATAATTTTTTATATTTTGAAAATGAAAAAAAGCTGAAAATTTCGTGCCAGGGAGGTTTGAAGAGGAGGAGCATCACTGTACTTACTGGAGCTGACACCTTCATCTTTTTACTGGGAATGCCTGTAAAGAAGGGAAGTTCAGTGAGACCCTTTGGCCTAGAAAGAGGAAAAGGAATGGTGTCTGGATTTTAACTTTCTAAGGCATAATAACAAATGAAATTTCTGCAATAATAAATGTTATAGCACAGCATTAACTTTTAACATCATTAACTTTTCTGTGTGACTAATATTTCTCTATCAGTTGAGGCCCACTCAGACTTCACTGTCCAACTATGGCATCAGACTGTAATACCTGATTTGCATTCCCAAAATGAAAATTGTTTTCCAAAAGATTCATGTGGCAGCAGGAGACTCCGAACAGCATTTTCATAGTAACACCCAGTAACACATTTCAAGCCAACTAAACTTATTGAGCCCTCCTCTATGTTTACAGCATGTTTCAAATAATTTTTAAGAGCCCAGAAAGTAAGCAGCAGGCATGGGTGATTTACTGAAAATTTATTCCTTTAAATCTTAGAGTTAAGGGCCATATTTTAAGTTGTTGATAGTCCACATGTGATGCATATATTAGTAGAAAAAATTACCAATAATAAGGTGCAAAAAGAAAATGCAATCACTGACAAAATAAAAGCAAAAAAGGCAGCCTTTCTGGTAACTCTAAACTGTTTCTTTTCTCTAAAGACGCCCAAAACTTTTTAAAATATGTCAGTTGAGTCCCTCAAAACTTCTTTTCTGCTCCTGGCCAGCACAGCACGTCTTCAGTATCTTATAACACCCTCATAATGTTCATAGAATGATTTGAGTTGGAAAGGACCTTAAAGACCACGTCATTCCAACCCCCCTGACACGGGCAGGGACACCTTCCACTAGACCAGGTTGCTCAAAGCCACGTCCAACCTGGCCTTGAATGTTTCCAGTTGTGTTGATTACACCACACAGTTTGGTGTCACCAGCAAACTCGCTGAGGGTGCACTCAATCCCACTGTACCTGCTGCCTAAGGTGTTCAGGTGTGCCAGTCCCAACACTGACCCCCGAGGAATGTCACTGCTCACTGGTCTCCACAGGGACATTGAGCTGTTGACCTCAACTCTTTGGGTGGGATCATCAAGCCAACTCTTTATCCACTGAGTGGTCCATCCATCAAATCCACGTCTCTCCAGTTTAGAGACAAGGATGTCATACAGGACAGTGTCAACTGCTTTGCATAAGTCCAGGCAGATGATGTCAGCCGCTCTTTCCTTGTCCACCAACACTGTAACCACAACTGTGTTGACTGTCACTGACCACCTCTTATTTTCCACGTACCTTAGCATAGTTTCCAGGAGGAACTCCATCATCTTGCGGGGCACAGAGGTGAGACTGCCAGGCACAGAGATGAGTGTATTCCTTTTTGCCCTTTTTACAAATGGGGATTATGTTTCACCTTTGTAGTCAGTGGGATCCTCACCGGACTGCCTTGGCTCAAACACGATGGACACGGGCTTAACAGCTTCATCCACCAGTTCCCTCAGGACATGCATAGATGCATCTCACCAGGTTCCACGACCTGCGCAGCTTCAGGTTCCTTAGATGATCTCATACCTGACCTTCTGCACTGGGTGCTTCTTCATTCTCCCAGTCCCTGCCTTTTTCTTCTGCATCTTGGATGGTGTGGCTGAAGCACATCCCAAAGACTGAGGCAAAAAAGTCCTTAATTAGCTCAGCCTTCTCCATATCCTGAGTAATCAGGTTTCCCATTTCCTTATGGAAAGGGCCCACATTTTCTCTAGCTGTCTTTTTATCTCCCTCTTAAGATATTGGGAAACCAACAACAACAACAACAAAATAGAAATGCCAACCTGCAAATTCTTGCAGGTGCCTACATTCACCTTGGGCTGCACATGTTGCAGATCAGCTCTGACACACACAGATCATTCCTGGGTCCCCACCTGCTCATGTATCACAGTCCATGTGCTCCGGTGGCGGCACATTTGGTGGCAACACCAGACACCATAAGGTGGAAACTTCATTCCCTGCTTTTGCTGATGTCCAGGAACCCTTCTCTTGGTCTGAACCTCGCAATCAAGATGCCATTGTGTAATGAAGTGAAGCTGCTTTAAAATATATTTATGTGCCTGTAAAATAAAAGCAAAATGATGGTAAGGCTGAGGAAAAAGTTGCTTTACCAAATAAAGCCAGCCAGTGTTCACCAAACACTCAGATATTGGCAATAGACTTGGCAATAACACAGAAATTTGTGGAGGTTGCACTTGGTCAACTCATGGAGGAGTTGGTCACCCTTTGATTTCTCAGGGTTGTTTTGGCAAAATCAAGATCAAACAAGAAGCAGAAGATATGTACATACCATACACTGCTAAATTTTCTAAATTCTTGGTGAAGTCTTCCCACCTGTGAGTTTCCACAATTTTCCAGAACATTAGCAGTCCATCCAAATTTAGTTAAAATATCATGAAAATCTACAGCACAACACTGTCTCACATAACGGTTTCAAAAGAAAATATCCTTTTTAAACTAAACAAATATATTTTCCATTTTTTTTACATTAATTTTTTTACATTTCCTTAGTCATGATAGAAACATGATGACTGTTAAACAAAAAGCTGAGGAGAGCAACAGTATCATGTTTGTAAAAGAAGTTATTTTTGGAAGATATTTTTCACTTAGGGAAGGAAAAAAAAAGTCCAACTGAAGTAAACAATTTAGTTCATAATCATCAACACAGGGACACTTTGCATAGACATTTCCTTTCATAGGTCACTACATTCATTAGATTAGAATTAGTTAGAGGATTGAAAATAGTAAATGATAAAAACTGTTGGAAGTAGTAGCCCATGAAGGAAAACACAGCCAGCTGAGATGAAAATTAGATCACGTTATGCTGAACCTACTCCTACCTGTCCTATAATTCAAGATCCAGTTTGCATATGTACAGTTTTGTTATGCTATAACAAAGCCTAAGGTTTATTAAATATCTCAGCTGGGGGAAATTGATTTAGGTTGTGGAATCCCTTAAAAAAAAATAAATTAAAAAAAAAGAAATGCTTCTTAGGTCGCAGTTTTTTTGTTTTCTGGGCTTTTCTTCTGCATAGCTTTAACATTTGCTAATACAGTGTAATGCATCAATACACTATAGCAAATTTTCTCTGCTTTAAATATCACCCTCATTCATACTGTGATTCAATTTAAAGAATCATTCAAAGATAAATCTAAATAAATAACAAGCTGGCTTTCAGGCAAACAAATGAATTTGCATTGTTTTATATTCATCATAAATATTTCACTTAATTACTGAGGTACTATGTTCAGAAATACAAAACAACATTATAAATTTATTAGCACTGTCCCTGCTGATTTTACAGAAGTTCTGTGGAATGCAAGAGCCAAAAGTAGAAACAGGCTCAAGAGCATAACCAAAAGAGAAGAGGCTGCATTCAAATGCTAAACTGGATTGACACCCTCTGCCTCGCTCTGTATATTCACCCCAGCTAAAGCTTCCTGTCTCGAATCAGGTGTTATCCTATTTATTCTCAAAACCCAAGGTCAACAAAAACCCTTTTCCTTCTGTTGACTTTCGAAAGCTAAACATCTGAATCAGGCCGGTTCAAGCATTATCTTGAAAACTATCACAGGAGTTATTTTTCCCCTCATTGTAAAATGGTGAAAACATAAAAGGATGTAACAGCGTTTTTCAAAGGTTTAGCGAGGTCAGTTATGTGGAGGAAAAAAAAAATAAGAAGTGCTCCTAAAACATAAAAGGTACAGCACATACCATTTATCCTCAAAATTATTTAAGTTCTTTTAATGGCTCTAAAGGCTATGAAAGATGTTTTTAAAATGTAAATATGTGGGTCTTTTAGAAGAAGTTATCCTTCTTTGTAAACCACAGTATCACTGGTGATTTATAATTTTCAGAAAATCTTAATCCCACAGGAAACATATAAGAGTCCCTCTTTATTTTTAACCTAATGCTGGATCTAATATGGAATGCAGTTTTTATTATTAGAGAAAAAGATATTATTTTTATTTGCTTTATAATAAATTAAGATAAAATCTGAAAGAGTGCAAACATGAAACCATTTTAAAAACAGATTATTCTTTCTCCTTTACCTTTGAAACAACTTCAGATGTAAATAAAATTGTGGCTATCACATTTCCCTAGGGATTAAGTACTCTTACTGTTCAAATGTCATTAATTACCCTTAATGCTGTTATGAACTATTTGGAGATTATCATTATTAAACTGTTAGAGTATTTCTTAATTCCTCACCAGAAAGCCACAGAGTAACTCGCTGAGCCTGTTCTCCCTCCTCTTTTGTTGAAATAACAATAGCCTAAAGGAATTGTGTCTGAAAAGTCAAGAAACAACAATAAAACATATTTTGTTGAACTAAATGAGTAGCAGAGAGAAGAGTTAGGGTTTTATATTCTGTTTCACAAGCAGAGTATGTGGGGCTGATGCAAAAGAACAGAGAGGCAGCTCTTGTGGAGAGTGACTCAATTTTAAACCAGCTAACACAGACTAAAACAAAACAAACAAACAAACAAAAAAACCACACACCAAAAAAAACCCCAAACCTAAACCACACCTTAAAAAGAAGTTACATGGTCCAAGCCTGAAGAATGAGTGACTGATAAGGTCCACACTAACATCTGAGACTTAAAATTGTAGGGTCCCAAGGATGTTTTACTGCTGTAAAAAATTACAGGAGAATATGGATTCTGTATAGACTGGGTTTGGTATCAAAATATTTCATACTCAAAAATTCAAAATACACACATTTTTGTCATAGCCTCGTCTTCTTTTTGCAAAACACTAAATCAGTGAGGATTTAAGCACAGTTGTTATTTAAACTGTGTCACTTGGCTCTGTCTCTGAACAACCGTGGGGCTGCGAGGACGAGTTTGCTCCACCACAGGGACCACGTGGTCCTACTACAATTCAGATCCTCATCTACTTCCAAGACAAATCACAGTGTTTGAATTCATGTTTTCAAGTCTTTACTTTACTTTGATGTTATTATTCAACTTGTATTTTTCATTCACATGCACACCAGCGCTTTTACACACTTGTGTTTTTAAAAACCAAAGTAACAAATCCAGCTAAAGGTAAATTTGATCAAACAGAAAAAAAAAGGCTGAACTGAAACTTTTTAATGGCTACCCGGGAAAGATGAGAGCTGACAAATCTAAAGTATTTACTCACTTCTGGTGGTGGAACACAAGCTTGAAGGCACCCATTAAAACACACGCTCTCTTAATTTGTGGTTATATGCTAGATGAGCTGCTCTGGGGATTCCTAAGTGTAATTTTTTTCAAATAAAGGACTAAAGGGGCTTCTCCAAGAAGACAAGCGGGACCTCAGTGGTTCTGCTTTCTTGGTTTGCATTTCTAGCTCCTCTTACCTGCTCTGGAGGAGATCCCAATCCATGCCTGGAGCACTGTGAGCCAAATTTGCTGTTTTAATAGGACAGGAGAGCTGGCAGGTGATGCTGCCAGTCACCAGCTTTGTGTTACCCCCAAATCATCCAGAAGGGTTATTTTCTGGGAGCATCTCTGCTAACAGGGAGGGAGGAGAACACCAGAAAAGGGATTGCTGAAAAGCTGTGCTGTGTTTAGTGATGGGAAAAGAGACTCAGAAGGGCCACAGAATAACTCTACTGAGATGGTGTGGTCTGGGATGGGAACAAGTTTTTCTCCACTCCATTTCCAGATCAGATCTACACATTGCAGAGGTCGTGGCTCCCTGACAGAGCTCTGCTGAAAGGTAACGAAGTGCTCAGTATCTGTTATGAGTTATTCCAGTGAGGAATGTCTGGCTTTTTATGGTTATTTTAATTGGTGACAGTACTCACTGCTTAACGTACTCAATCTGGCACTGATGTTCTCCCATGTCCTGCTCCATCCTGAGTGCTCATCCTGTCTCACAGCTGCTTTCTCATCCTCAGCAGAAGCTGCTGCCCCATTACTGTCCTTGTTCAGCCATTATCTGGTCTGGTCTGTGTAACTCCAGCCCGGGGCTGGCATTTTTCACTGGAGATTATTACTTAGGCTGCCTGTCCAGAGAGCATGGAAAACTGATAAATGCAACAAGCTTTAAAGTAAAGCTGAACTCAAACTCCCTTTTATTATATTCTTCAGACCAGTAATTAACAGTTCAGCCTGTTCTTTCATACACATAATAAGCTTGTATCAGTGAAAAGCATCACTGCCAGACTTGAGGTCTGACTAGGGAGACTAAGCTTCACACCTTGACACAACTTTTCTTCTAAGCATCTCAGTAGCAGTCTTTAATTTGCAATACTTGTAGGAGAAGGCAATTATCATCATGCTTTACAAATGAGATGTGGTGACTTAAGTGTCTTGCCAGGGGGCAAATGGAATTAACAGCACTAATAGAGTCAATATCTCTTACGCCCAACTTAAAGACAACTCTTCCAGTCTGCTGGGCAATGGAATTCTTGATAGGCTTTAGATTCAGGGTTGACTCATGCCATTGTGTATAAGGCATGTAAAATAAAGTCTACATGATTCATCCTCTTCTCCCACTTTCCTAGAGAGTCAGGAGCTATGATCACTGGCACTCAGAGGACTTGTCTTATCCCTCTCCATACTGTGAATCGAAGAATAACTGTGGGCTAGTTTAGATGAGCAATCTCTCCCATTTAAAGTCAAAAAAGAGGAAGGAAGGTCAGCTCAGCATCTCCTCTTTCCAGCCTCCTTTATCACTCACCCCTCATAGAAACTTCCTCCTCCTTGCATTGCTCCCACATTGGACCACATCCTTGCTTCACTCCCCACCACCTTCCCACAAGTAGCACAGTTATTCAGCCATCCTAGCACAGTGCATGGAAAAATCCTTATTTCTTTTTCTCTTTTCCAGATCAAACACACAAAAAGACATGACAGGCCAAGAGACACCACCTGGGGGAGGAGATAACAGGCTGCCATTCATCCAGCCAGTAGTACCAAGAGGTGGCAGTTGCTGGAAAAGTGGTGGGAGGCTGAAGCTGGGAACCACCGCGTCTCCCAGTTTATGACCTCCAAGCCTCCATGCCTCACAGCCCTCATTCCTTTGCTTTACACTGCTCAAAACCAGCCCACGTGTTGTGCTCTGCCAGAGCTTGGGAGGCAACGAACCCCCAGCATAGGTCATGGAGAAAGGACTTTCATCCTCGCAGGCAGCCTTTGGCAAAAGGGAATAATCACAGGACAGTAGTGACTCACTGTTTCTGTCAGTGGAAAGAATGTCTACTGCCCAGTGCTCCTCTTGTCCCACCTGGCATCACCACCAAAACCACCACACCGACGGACAAGGAGGTTATGCAAGGCAGCGAGGTCGGAATATTAACTTACAAAAGGCAGGAACGGTGGGAAAGGGCTGCCAGCTTGACTGCATCAGCTTCCCTGGCCTGCTAGGAAAAATAGGTCAAGGTTTTCCAAGGTGACCAACAATTTCGGATGTCCAGTTTCGTGCCTGTTTAAAAAAAAAAAATTATTTTGGAAAAACCGCTAAATATCTATCACTGGGGGGGGGAGAGGGGGAACAAAAGGCAGCCAGACAGCTGGTCTTTCAAGGTCCTTGCAGTTGAGCACCCCAGAAAAAACAAATTACCTTGAGCCATAAGCCCCTGAAAAAAAAAATAATAAAAAAAAAGTCAACCACTGTGCAAAAAAACACCAGAGGAAACCCCGTGGGTAAATAACTAGTGGGAGCTCACAAGAGCACGGCTCAGGATGCATGTGTGTTTCTACTGCGGGAGAGAGAACAATTGAATTACGAGGAGCTCTTAAGCAAGTAAAGTAAACATCTTTTGGCAATTTAGCGCCGCACTTTGAAGCCCGGCGATGTCATACAAATGGCGAAATAGCACGGACACCCTTCTGCCGGCTAGTTTGTTTAATATGGTGAGTCGGGAGTTTTTTTGGAGCGCAGCACTCTTTTATGAGCTCACGAGCTGGAGGAGGGAAAGTGTGGAAGGAGCAGGAGAGGGGTGTTCAGGCAGAGCTGGAGCTGCCCGGAGCACACGGGAAGCAGCGCGGCCGGGAAGGGGCTGCGGCGGGAGCCCCGCAGCATCCGGGGGGCTCCGCTGTGGGAACCGACCCCGAGCATCCCCCACCACGGGAAAAGAGGGCGGGGAGGGAGGTGTGGGGTGAGGCGACGGGGATAATCACACGAGCGGGGTTAATTGCTATAAATATCAAGAATCAAATCAATATGTCAAGATGTGTGTTCCACTTTTCACATGTACGCGGCACGTAAATGAGAAACGGAGAGGGAGGGAGGAAGAGCTAGGAAGAAAAAGGAGAGACTACTAAAGAAATAAGCCCCCCTGTACAGACAGCCTGACGCCAGATGGCTTCTTCTAATAAATATTCAACCTTAACTCAGTTCCCATGTAACTTTGTTGTAAAGCTGCCAGCACACCCACACAGATCTGGGCCAGCAAAATGATTACAGTAGTACAAACAAAATAGTGCAATAGAGGAAACAGGCAGACAGGGTCCTGTATACAGAAAGACAGAGCTGTAAAGATGTGAGTTGATGAACCTTTAGATTTAATACTGAGAAACTTAAAATAATGGCTTGGGCAGAGGGGAGAAAAAACCTGGGGGGGGAAACATGCAAACTTATTTTTTCTTTGCTATTGCTTTTATTGTTGGGAATACAGAGAACATCATTCTGCTAAGACAGCAAATGAGGCACTGTAAATCAGTTGCTATTCTGCATATTTTCTGCATTCAGATGGAAGTCAGATACCTTCCCCTGAAATCATAGCCCAGCTTAATTTCCGCTGTCTCTTGTGCTCACATGGGACACAAGTTAAAAAGTAAGATTTTGTGCATGACATTTGTTACATTAATTGGGAAGAGAAAGAGGAGATTTAGTATATTCTTCTTAAGAAAACACTGGCTCAGTGCTCAAAAACATGTATTTCAGTTGTGCGAGTGTTTTTGCCCCAAGCTCTTTAATTTCAAAATTGGATTATGAGATCTGAATATCAGAACACACCATGTTGGCAACCCCAAAACTATTTAAATAGGACCTTGACCAAATCACAATCCAGTGCTAAGATTAGGTGGGGGGAAAAGCAATGAAAAAGGACATGCTTTGCAGACAGACTTCTATTAATAATGTGACGCAAGAAAAAGAGACACAGATTAGAAATTAAATTTTTAAAATGCTAAAGATTCATTCTACTGATTTCTTGGATCTCTCTCATTCAGAATGTCTCGAGTTTAGAGGCTGATCAAAACTTCTACCTGTAGTGAAGTTAAGGTGGTTGTTTAACAACTACCTATGGACCAACAATGAGTTAGGGAGTTAAATTATGCATTTACTTTAGTTAAGAGAGTATGAACACAAGGCAAAGCTCTTCTTTCTGAAGAACACAGCCTTCTGGTGTTATAACTCATGGTGTGCTCCTGGAAGGACATTATTTTGCATGATACAGAAGATTATAAATAGAATTAATAAGACAGAAATAAAAAAAAAAAAGCGGGGGGGTGTCAGCTGAACGTCAGAAAATATTTCCTGGTTGTGAGAGTTTCCCTCCGCAAAGCAGATCGACAAGGAGATGTAGTAGGCTGTAGAGTCAGGCTTTCACCACTTCCCTCAGGAGATTGTCACTGTGGAGGTTTTAAAAACAAAGCTGAACTCAGCACTAGTAAATATGCTGCAGGGAATAACTCTGTGTTGGGCAAGATATGGACAAGATCAATTAACAGATCTCTTCTATGTCTACTTTCTATTATTTTTGACTGTTGGGAAGAAAATTTTGCTAGAGAAAAGCCCAAACCTCCCTCCACCCCCTGTCTTTTCTTTTATAAAGAGAACAGACTCTGTGGCATTGCAGGCTCATGCCTGAAGCTCTGTTCACTACAACAGCGACGTCTCTCCCACCAGCTTTGCTCTGCTCACCCTCTATCCCCACCATTACTGAGGAGCACTGGAAAGGATTTCCTGGAGAGAAAAGAAAGGGAAAAAGATCTGATTTCTGATCTTTCCAGAGCTCTTTATAATATTCATCTATTCTGAGCAGCATTTAACACTTCCTTCCCACCCACCCCCATTAGGAATCAGCCGTGGATTGCTTCCTTGTGCTCTTCCTTCTCCAGCCTTAAGGTACCCATTAGGATTCTATCCTTATCCAGAGCAGGACAGCATCAAACAAGGGAAGGAGTCCAATGACAGAGGCTTGGTAAGCTCCATGCCTGAAGAAATGCACACCTTTTGTTTATGTCTAGCAGGATGAAAGCCATGAGATGGAGCCGGACACAAATCTGTCAGCCCTTGGGGAAGAAAGCTGCTAACGACGCACCTCCTCAGCACCACACACCACAAGCACATCAAACAAGCCCTTCATTGACTATGCTGGCTTGAAGTTCAAGATGTCTGTGCTTACCTTAATAAACCACGCTGAAAAATCACCATATAAAGCTTGGAGGTGCTTAGAAGTCCAAGATCGCCACTTAGACTCCTCCAGCACTGAGCTTCTTTCTGCAAACAAAACTGGATCAAAATTAGGGTTAACTTCAAAATCAATTTAAATCCTCCCCACACTGTTTTTCTTAGAAGATATGCCAGATGTTGAAGGGAATAGAACCAAAGCACATGGGTTTCTTCCTTGTGGAAAGGCAGAGAGATGAGGCCATGGCTAAGAGCAGCATTTCCCCACAGGCTCAGGGGCCACAGGGTGACCATACAGTCACACAGCACAGCCCCTCGGGATCAACACACAGACTATGATTTTTCCATCTACTTGATCTAATTAGAGTGCCAAGTTTCTATTGTATTTTTCAGCTTGGAAAAGGAAACAGGTAAAGGAACACCAGGAGAGAAAGAGCATTGAGACAATTAAATAGCGAAGAGACATTTTAATTAACAAAGAGACATTGGCAGAACAGAAAGGATGGACACAGTAGGCTCTACCCCATTCTCTCCACATCCCATAGTGCCAGTAGAGGTGCCACAGCCTCACTGGTAGGCAGGGATGGAAGCAAGCCTCAACTTTCCCTTGTTTCTCAGCAAAGCACCAGAAAAAAATCAAATAAAGGAAAAAAGCAATGAAGGAAGTGAACTGAGGGCTGGGGGAGCAAAATGGAACAAGGAGGGAGTTCTTCAATGCCTGAAAGCACACGACACAAATAAGAGTTCCAGTGAACCAGTTTTCACTGCACCTCTATTGGAGGTGAATTCTCCCCATGAAGACTTTGCCTGTGTCCCATCTCCTGCCACGGAGCAGGGAGGTCATTTTTGCCCCACTGTAGCCTCAATGGCTTGGGAATTAGGGAGACGCTAGAGCATGGAATAACCTGAGATGGAAGGGATCCAGGATCACTGATGGAACCAAAGTCCTCAAGACTCTCTAGCTGGAAGGAAAAGTTGCAGGACCACTATCCCAGAGAGGAATGGGTGAGGGTCAACTTCTCAGCCCCTGTAAGCAACCTGGATGAACAGTTTGCTATCATTCAGTTTCTTGACATGCTTGGACACTCAGCACTTTGCTGGAAGCTAACAGGATTCACTAGGAGAGCATGTGACTACTGGATGCCTTACATCCACATAATTCAACTCCCATTACCTGGGATTTCTTCAAGGCAGGGTATTCCTCTGGCTGGAGTTGCATCAAATCTCACTGTTGTTAAGAAATTTAAAAAAAAAAAAAACAGGAGTAATAAAATTGATCCAACACTTTTTTTTTTTGGCAAAATTCTGTGTTGTCTTTGAAACACAAGGAGTGACTCTGGACACAAAACTGAGCACAACACAGTGTTGATGCTCTCAGCCATTAGTTTATAAATTGAATAAGATAGATGTGTTCATTCATATGAACTAATGTAGTTTTTCTTATGAAGGTTTCATATTATACAAATCCATTAGCATATTTACAAATTAATCTTCCCTTAGGAAGAAAAAAAGATCAAAGATTTACACAAGGAAGTGCTTTATTACTTTTAAACTGCCTTTTTTTTTAAAGAAAGAGAAAAAGAAATGAAGGGAAATTATGTTGAACCATAAATGTTTCTTTATGACTACTGTACAGCAGCTTTGTGGGAGATTTAAATTTACTAAAGGGCAAGGGGGACTTTAAGCCATCTATATGAGTTCAGTATTAAAAATATATATACATGACAGGTGCCCATATAAGTTCATGCAGTACAAAATATTCCATAAATGAGCTCATTTATCTGAGTAATTTTAAAAGAGCTTCTGCACAAGGGGAGATATTTAGTATGAATTATAGTCCGTTTACCTTTCATAAGTTTTTTTCATCACTTCCCATACCTCCTTTGGTGCTACTGAAAATATCTGTAGTTATCAAGCGTTATATTCAACCTTGCTATTCCCTATTCCCAGGAAAGCCCTATTGGTGAAGTGACTCCCTGTTCAAGATATGCAGTTTTTAAAGCCCTGCACACACAACTATTTCTCTTCACAGATGCCAGATAAAACAAGATCTGGCTGAGAAGTCTTTTATCTAAGCAAATAACTTGAATGATAAAGAGTATTCTAGGTAGAGGAAAAAAATCTCTGGGTTTGCCTTCATCATTTAGATTTGACTCAGTTGTAAAAGACTCCTCCTTCTATTTTCAGAATGACTTTGTACTATGGTTGGAAATACAGAGTAGTAGAGCAGAAAGGAAATGAAATGAGATGCAAACCTTTAATGATTTATTAATAACCACTTTCTGAGACATTTCTAACTACTAAAGAGAAATCAGAACACTAAATACATTAAGATCTTCAAGGGCAGGTGGTGGAGGGGAGAACTATCAGAAAGTTATGAAAATAATGGAAAATTTCAAAGGGGGAAAAAAAACACCTGACAACCAAAGACTGTTTTAGTTAGAGCTGCTCCTGCCTTGGGACAAGAGTTACAACTAGACGACCTCTGAAACCCCTCCTAGACATAATCTCTGTTCTTCTATGCTGAAATGTTTGAAAATCCTTTGCAAAATGTACCTTTTTTTTTTTAAAATACTTTAGGATATATTCCAAAGGAAAACTTTAAGGCTATTACTAAGACTAAGATTAAATCACCATTCATCAACAGAATAACCCTCATTTTCTTGTGATCACTGCCCTCACTCAAGTATAACTTCTTTCACTTCTTGGAGCTTCCTGAAATATTAATATTAGTTTGTAAAGGACCAGAAACCTCCACTGCTCCTCCTCCTCTACAACACATCCAACAACAAATAAACCTTTCTCATAACAGGACAAATGTAGATTTGCTGTACTCAAGTCACAGGCACAAATAAGCACATACCCAGAGGTTTCTACCAGGCAGTAAATGGTTTCTCAGGGTCTCATGGAGAGAAAGAGAACACCAGCAAACACACTACTGAGAAGCAGAGATCTTAATGCTGTTCAAAAAGCTGTATGTTGCCTCTTCACAGCTTTCATCATCAGTGACCAGACTGAAGCCTACACAAGGAACAAAACTGGACCTGTTCTCCTACCTAAACCTCCTCTTCTGAAAATCTTCTCCCTCTCCATCCACACCCCAACCCTTCTCCATGAAGGATTCACACCCTGAGCGAGTTTTGAATGAAAGATATTCTTCCTCTGCTCTGGAGTTCACTTTAATTGTAAAACACCTCCACGCCCTCCTGTTTCCAGTCAGAAGTGCTCTCCCTGAATCAGCAGGCAACTTCATCTCTCTGTGTCTTTTCCTGAAAGCATCAGAGGGAAGCTCTCTGGAAGGTTTCCCTGTAATAGTTTGAGGGGGAATTCAGTGTCATTTTTTGTTTTCCTTCAGACATTGCACTTGGCTATCAGAGTGCTCGCAGTTCACAAACCAGAACTCTTCAATGTCTCAGTCTACCCACTTGGGAAATCAATAAAAGATAAGACTACCCATGTTTCAGTGCTATGAGGGTTGGTAAATGCTTCTAAAGTGCTTTGAAAACCTGGAAAGGTGCAATGTTTTTATAATGGCCCAAATGCTTTGCAGTTCTACAGAATACTTTATTCCAAAATCTTAAGGTTTTACAAGTAACTAACACTATAACTACGACAGTCCTATGAGATGTCTGTAAATAAACAGTAACATTCAGGGTAGTGCTTAGTCCATCATATCTTAGTTCAAAATACTGACACCAGATACTGTAATTTATCTTTTGTGTGATCTGCTGGTCCTGCTGAGGTCTACGAAACCTTTTTATTGAAAATATTATTGGCAGACCTACTCAGCAGATTAATGCTAATTATCTTAGGGTGGGAGAGTTATGTATTACTTGAAATTTGGCTCAGAAAAGGAGAATGAATACACAAAAAGGATGTTCTAGAGCCAGCAGGGCAGAGGTCAACAACTGAGTTTTAACTACAGAAAAAAAAATTATACCAGTGTGTATATATATATATATATATATATGTATGCATATCAACTGAAAAACCCTTAGGCCAATGTTTGCCCAAACCAAGGGGCATTTAAGGTTAGCACCTTACACTTCCCAGTCCTTCCCATCTCCAGCCATCACCACCTTGTTAAGGATACTGACTGCATCACACATGTGAGAATAAGTTTGGCACCACAAGTTTTCCAGGTGAAAAAGTATGTCATCAATGAAGAAGAATTACAGGTCATTAAACTGGAGTGCATGCTGTGCATGCCTCTTCAATTCAATATAGGGAATTAAGAAGTCAAATGCCTGTGGCATTAAATATGAATGATGAATGCGAGAAATAAAATAAGTAGAAGAGAAATCTATGTGTTTCATTACATGAGGTAGCTCTGCCACTGGCACCTTTTGCTGTTGTATGAAAAAAATTGTCTAAGATTAGAAAGCAAAGAAAACTCAGCTTGTTTTTAAGGGAATTCATACGAAATCTTGGTGAGATTAAGAAATAAAGCATTTTCCAATTCGGACTGGATTCTGATAATCTAAAGAGATCAGAGTATTGTACTTTGTGAACCAGAAAGTGAGAAGAATAGCACACATAACTTTCTTCATAACAGGCTTCTATAAGAAGAGCCAACATTTAAAGAAAGGACACAAACTCCAGAAAAAGAGCAACGTCAGATGTGACACGTTATCTCATTTTAAGGCACGAGTCTGACTCCTTCCTAGAATATGAAAGATAAACAACACGAGCCACAAAGGCTCCTGTGTGTATCACAGAGCACACGGGATGGGAAACCACTTCTCTGGCTCTCTGGAGGAAATGGTTTCTTTCATCTCCGATCAAGTTTCAGAGGTATTTTTATTTATTTACACATGAAGGGCTGTGAACCAAATTCACCTCATCATTTCGTACAATAAATTGAAGAATATGTCTACTCAGCAGGCTCACCAAGACCTCTAACTTCTAGAGCTGAGTCCCCCAGATAGCTGGATGCTGTCTGAACCCAAAACATCTCTCTTATGGACATCTAATATTAAGCAAAAGTCTATTAATTCTCTGAATCCAGTAGAACAAACAACTGTGCCTTAGAAGAGTAAGAATTGAGAACAGTCAGGTGACATTTAGAGGAACTAAGAAAGAAAACAAAATCGTTGGTTGGATTTTTTTTCAAGATGCTGAAGATGTGGGAGAAGAAATTCTATGAACCAACCACCAATTTCACCAGACTGAGGTAAAAAGTGAAGGAGTGCTAAGGGATATTAAAAAAGAATATATTAGTGAGAGGGTAAAATGCTTTTACTTGCCTATTTGGAGAATATGAGGTTGCAAGACAACCTGGTACTCAGTATATCAATATTTGAATATCAATAAATTCTGACCCATTTCATATTACTTATTAATATTTTTCAATACATAATGAAAACAGGAACTGTTTGAAGAGCTGTAAAAATTTCTGTTCCAAATAAGCCAATTCTGAAACTCTTACTGAAACATAACACACCACTACTGATGCAATTAAATTCTCTTGATTTTTAAAGATAACAGCATGCATTATACATATATATAAACACATACATATAAATAACATATATGATGTATTTTGGCTCACAGTGTGTATTCTGTCCCATATAGTCTCATCTACATTTTCCTCAGCTTATTTTCAGGCACAGAACATGAGATGTTTGTACAATGAGATTTCTTTTTCACCACACTGTTGTGTGATATATCGTGATGTGGATGGCATGGATCACATCCAAGAATCACTGTGGAAATGAAATCAACAATTTGAACCAAACACTTACTGATCACAGAGCATCTGACAACGGGAGTAAATGATATGGGTGTTCCTTTAAATCACTTACTACACTCTGGCTTTGCACAGGCAGCTACAAATGGTCGAATACTGCAATTAATCCCTCAAATCTCAGGTATTGCACCTTTGTAAGGGCACTGTGTCCTTTTATGAATTCAACATGTTTTTTGACATTTTACCCGTGCTTTGTTATGGGGACTGGGTCACTCGAGATTTATCACAGGCTTGTTTCTCAAAACAGCCATTGTGGAAAAACCACAACTCTACCAGCACCATCCACCAGATCCACGACATGGTTGTTGGAATAATTCAGGTGGCAAAGAGATCCTTGAGAATTTCAATCTGAATTAATCTTTTTGAAATAAGATTTCTTTTCCCCCAGTGCCACAAACTAAAAATGATGTAAGTGCAAAAATCTCTGTAGTAAATTAGCAATAAAAGAATAAAACAGTTAAACGAATATATTTTTCATGCTTGAGGGCTGTGTGTTTAACAGTTTTCTAACTGTTCATTCATTTATATAAAAATACTTTGGTTATTATCTACTTGAGTTGAAATTAGATATTTAATTGACTGGAGGGAATGAAATTCGCTCACTTTTAAATAAAGCAATGATTTAAAAATATTCCTGTAAAGTGATTTGTAAGACCACACCAGCACTAGTTCTTGGCACACGTCCTTGTCTGTGTATATATTTTAAAAGCATGGTTGTTTTTACAAATGTAGTACTGTGAGAGCGAACTTCTTCAGAAACATGTTTATCTTAATTAGGAAAGTCAACAGACTTCTAATGGGAAGAAATGCGTATTTTTCTCTGTGGTATCTAAAGCATCAAAGGCCTCGTTCTCATGCCAAACCAATCTTCCTTCCTGCCTGCCTTTCAAACCCAGGTGATTGCAGACAGCTGAGCAGACATTTTCCCAAAAGCTTCTATTGACCTGGCTCCAGTCCTTTCCCGTGCTCTGTCTCCTTTTCTATCCGCATGTCACTTCTCTTTCTCTTTCTGTGTATTTGTTGTATTTTTGCCTGAGGAAACCTAGGGATATTCATGGCACTGAGGCAAATAATGTGGAATTAAAAACTAAATTCTTCAGGCCTTATCCTAGCAACAGGACCATCACCATCTGTTCAGAGGACAGGACTGCCATTATCCGCTGCATTCTTTGTACGTACTCCATCACCTGTGAGGGGGAAAACATTGCCCCTTATCCTGGGGTCTTTGTTTAAAAACAAAGTAGTCTGCTTCTCTCTGCTACCAATACATTTCATAAATGTGATATACAGTACTTTTAAAGGGATTAGGCAGCAATAAAAGCTTTTAAAAAGAAGAAAAAAAAAATCTAAGGAAGGACATCTGCATGATAAACAGCATAAGCAAATATTGTTTGATTTAAATAAACAGTTGAGATTAATTAGCAAAAGTTCATACAAATTCCTGCATCTACTACCAATATCAGCAGTGCAAGCACTAGACCTTTGAATTTGGGAGAATTTTACAGCAGTGGTAGAATGGTTATTAGGGTTTTGGTTTTTTAATTTAAATACCTAATTTAAAATCTGTGATCCCCAATGTGCTGTGAAGGCCATTTTGGCTGCTCACTAACATGCCTGCAGCTGAAATCCCAAAATACAGCAACAGAAGCTGAAGGGCTATACACCTTTTACCTCAGGAAAATGTGAAGTTGCTCAAAGATATAAAATACCCCACTATTTAATTTGAAGTCATTATTTTCTACTCTTTAAGAATAGTACTCCTTATTTCTCATGTGTTTCTGCTCTGAGCATTTGAACAAGAGGAAAAGTGAGAAAAGATGAAGAGGTAAAAATCAGGGAATTAAAACAAAAATTCCTGGAAATCAGAGCAGCAGTCTTGACCTCATATTATGTTTTCAGTTTAAAATTATAATTTATAAAAGCTGGTTGACTGCCTGTCTCTGTTGTTTTTATGCCACTTATAAACAAAGCTGCAGTCATATTTATTTCTCAGGGCTTACAGACACATTTGTGGTATGCAGCTTGGCAACAGAAATTGGTAAAATCTGCCTGCTCCTACCAGATCTCCGAAGTGCTCATCCCAGCCCATACAGCCATCAGTCTGAAGGTCAGAGGTGCTGCATCCCCTCCCTCCCAGGGAAAACAGCAGGACAGAGTGGAGCCAGCTGCCCCCTTGCCAGCCTCACCAGCCTCCTCTTCCTCTCCCCAAGGGGTGCAAGAAGGGATGGAAAATCGCAGCCTTAGAATTAAAAGAGAACTTCTTTTTCTTCTCCTTCCCGTACCTTTCCCCAGCCTTCTTCCCTGTTCCATTTTTATTTATTATCTTAATTATCTTGCTTCTGCTTTGCTGCAGGAGGGTGACAGGTAGAAGCTGCCACCCTACTTGGTGGATCATAGAACAAGGGCTGTCCTGGATGGGCATTCAACATCACAAACACAGAGGCCTGACCCTTTTCAAGTAAAAACTCAAGTCTGTTCAGTTTTCCCACAAAGGTTTACAAGTGTTGGAAAAAGATCCAAGGGAATGAAGGAGAAATTACCTACCACAAAATTAAAAAAAAAAAAAAATAAGGTTACAATTCCCATGTTGCATTAATGGATTTCAAGCCTCGGTCAAACATGGGCTAACAGTTTGCCTCAGCCAAGCAGGTACCCAAATTTAGGTGAGTCAAGTGGGGTCTAAAGCCGAGACACAGAAATTCTTTCATCTCAAAGTATCTGGGATGTTTTGCCCTGTGGAATAAATCATAAAGTCCTAAACTGCCATCGACTCCTCTTAAAGCTTTTGTGTGAGCAGGGAAGATTCCTTGGAAATCCAGAGGGATCCCAGAGGTCCCTCAACTCCAGGACAAAGGCTGGTGCTTTAATTTAGCCCAAGAGGATTCAGCTTGTTCTGCATCTAGGTGGCCTCAGATAGGACACCACTTTGGCCAAACATGAAACGCAATTGTGCTTTTGAAATCGCCTCTCAATGGAAAAATCTGTCTCAAATGGCACTACTTCAGTTTTGTCAACACCAACATAAAGATTTATTTTAAAAGTCTTTGAAGCATTGTTTGGATTTTGGCTTTCTTACCAAACTTCTCGTCTTTGCATTCCTCCAATATTTCATAAAAGTAATAAACTGTTGTACATATTTACAAACTGAACAAGACTGATGTTGCCTTCACCGTAGAGAATACAAATACATGTATTAGTATTCACACAGTTTTGCCATCATTATGGACCAGCCTTTAACAAAAAAGGAAAGATAGAAGCATTGTATTTCATATGGAAAACTTGGAGATGGTGTGGGGGGGGGTAAGACCAGAATGTAAATGTACTGAAAGCAAAACTCATGTTTTAGTAACAAACTTAATACTTCTAGCAGTGCTAAAGTGCAACATAGAGCCAGAGTTAATGAGGCCTTCCATACTTTTCTAGTTTCAAGGAGGAAGTTGTTAGCAATTTAGGACAGATAAATCCACTAATTAAAATATTCTGAGACGAATGGTAGCTTCCAATTATTTTCCTGATTTGACACAATCTAGTAACAGCATAACATAACAATGTTTTACGCAATACCAAGGGATTTTGTAAAAGGAAAGTACACACTGAATTGCAATTTTGAGGACAACAACAATAGAGCACTCACAGACCATCCCCTTGCTGGATCCATCATTCTCAGTTTAAATGAATACAAAAATGAAGAGAGAGAAGATTGATGTTGAGAAATAACTGACTTTTAATAAGAATAAAGACTTCAAAGGAGAATGTTGACAGGTAATAAAGGTTGCAGTGGATCATTGAATGGGTTGGAAGGGACCTTAAAGACTGCCTAAGCCCAGACCCTGCTGTTGGAAGGGACACCTTCCACTAGCCCAAATTGCTCCAAGCCCTGTCCAACCTGGTCCTGAACACTTCCAGGGATGGGGCAGTCCCATCACATCTGGGAAATCTGTGCCTGTGTGTCATTACCCTCACTAGAAACAGCACATCTTTTTTCTACAGTTCATGCACAGTGTTAGAGATTCTCCTCTTTTCTAAGCAATCTCCATGCGCCTCATTTCCTATTGCTAAATATCCACAAATATAATAAAGCACAGAGCTTGCTTCAAAATCCATGGCAAGTCAGCAAAAGGTTTGCCATCCAACTTGATATCTGAATGCAAATAGCTGTATAAACTTCCTCTCATCTCGAGTGTAATTTAACACAGCACCACAATAACTGCTGAGGGCACACCCAAGGTCATCCATAAGTGAGCTGAAGTGTCTGTAGGGCTGAGAGTTCAGCTGCTCTAGTAGCACAGACTGGTGTGACAGGGACCTGGCGAGGCTGCTACCCAGCCAGGAGATCTCTCACTGCATAACACACTTGGGTTTAGCCACTCAAAACAAGCTATATCTCAGTTTTACCATTAGTAGCATGGATATTAAACATTTGTCTCCATCCTGATGTATTGCCAGGAATTTCTATTTTAGAGGAACATTTTGAAAGCTATAGAGGAATAGAGATGATCACTGTGACTGTCAAGCCAAAGCTTAGCTGCTGTTGTAGTGTGCAAGCATAATGATAATGGGGAATGGTAAAGACATTTTAAAAGCTGCTCACTACTTCAGCAGGTTTCATTCAGATCTCTGAGCAGCCCAGCCAATTGCTAAGACGGGAGGTGGGAAAAATAAATAAAAAGCCTTTTTTGCTCCTTCAGATAGACCTGATAGTCCTGGAGATTAATAGAGCTCGTAACCAGTATGAGAAAGGGGCAAACAAAGGTAAAACACTATTAATTAAGGAACTTGCTTCATTGAGAAGACCACAAATACAAGAGCAGCTGATGGGGTTGGGATCTTAGACAACACACTGAGAGGCTGGGAGCCATGGGCACTCACAGGAGCAGTGCCAGGGCATCGGTGCCAGAGGGAAGGTGGGGAGCCTGGAGAGGCAGGACTCACCCCTGGAGTGGGGTTATCCAGCCACGGCCCGGCAGAAACAGCTTCTGCTGCTACTGCTAATGATGAATACCATATGCTTGGCTCTTGCTATCATAAAATAAGTTACGTTACTGCTGCCTGTGAGTGAATCAACTCTTTTCTTTCATTAAAAATAGCTATTTGTGCCCATTGATAGTTCCTCAACGCTAGCACGTGGGCAAAAATGTTTTAAACTGAAATATCCTCCCAACTGTTGCTTTTTTCCGCTTTTCATCGTATCACCACCTTGTTCCATCCTGAACTTTTTTCAGACACATCATCCCTTTTCCCAGAAAACAATCCTTAAGCAGAGGAGAGCAAGAATTGATATGATCATTCAGACATCATTTTTTTCCCTTCTGTTACTTTGAACCAGTTCAGTTCACTGTGGTTAAAGCAATGTGTGATTGGCGGCCTTGATTTGGGAAATGCTTCTTTAGACACAGGGAAAAGAGATGTTTGCTGCAGACATCTAATTTTGTTCAGCCTCCCACTATCTGAAGAATCAGTTGTTTTATTAAAGTCATTTTGACCACCATTTATTAATTTATCCGTGAAAAGGAGCCTCTCAGATCCACTTGTTTCCATTTAAAACTTCATATCCAAACAACTGATTTTGGCATGTCACTAAAGGTGATCAAATCATAGGACATGCAAATAATTCAATTAACGTGAATCTTACAGGCCTATTTGCTCAAATACCATAGGAATATTTCAGTTTCATCATTTGAAACTGATACCTTCACAACTGTGTACTCTGTGCTGTTGAGAAATGGAAAAAGACATTGCTTATATTTTGGTTTTTCAACAAACATCCCCTTCCACTTTATAAGAACATTAGCATGTGTTTAAGTATGGTAAAAGGCCATAGCTGTTGTATGGATGCTGAAACAGAAAAGCAGAGCTCAGTTAAGATTGCTCAATGTCTTCTACTTCTGGGATTTCACTAAGATCAGTTTTACCAGGCTACTGTCAAATAAAGCAAAGCTCCTGGGGAGCAGCACAATGTCAGCACAGGTAGAAGGAGAGTGACACAACTGAATGCCACAAAAGACCCCTGCTTTTTACTTCTGACAAAACAAACCTGCATATTGTTTCAAAGCCTGCTATAAAAAGAAAAAAAACTGAAAAGATAAAAAAAAAATAAAAAAGACTGGCAGCAAGCCCTTAACACAGAGACAACCCATTGCAGCACCTCTCCCTGTTTATTTTATGCCAAAACTATTTCCTATCCACCTGTTCATAAAAAAATGATAAGAGCTAAAAGTATCCAGTTATTGTGCATTGGAGTTGCAGGGAAAACTAATACCTTGGCATGCAGCCTGTAGGAAAAAAGAACACAATATATTACTTCCTTCATACATGTAGGAACTACAGGGGATCATTTTCAAACACTTGAATAGGCCACTGTTAGAGATCAGCAGTTGATTGGCCAAATTAACCCCAGGTCTACCTCCAAAATGATTATGATTGCATATTATAATTAACGATGACACTAAGGATATTAGGCTCAGAAGGGGTTTTGTTTGTTTGAATGAATGACAGATTCATTCCATTCAAGGGTAGATGTTCATGGCTTGCTTTGGGCTTATGCACATCCATGAAACCCTGGAGATAATCACACGGCTGATGGTAATTCTGGAGAAATGGGGAAGGGAGCAGGGTGGGAGTCACTTCTGGATTTTAATCTTGTTTCTTCCCTTACGGAATGAAGTTATCTCAACACTTCTTGGGTGAACTCTAGTCTATCATTTTATTTAAACATATCTGAGCAGTCATTGTGAAACCTGAATGGGAGTAATAGGTTGGCAAGCTTAATATTGGTGTCTACACGCAGTAGGGAACATCTGAAGCAAGAATTCATGGGCTGTGTATGGGCCTGAGTAAAAGATTTAGAAGTTTTATGCATATATAACAAACCAGAAAAGGAGAGAGGCCTAAATTACCAGGCCAAATCCAAGCCCTGATCCCAAAGTTTAGGAGTCTGAGCGATTACAGATCTAAATCTTGCTGGTACGAGCCACTATCTCTAAAATAAACCAGCACCTGACACCACATCCCTTGAATTCAAGGACTTTGGAAATTTAGCTCTAATTTTAAAACTTGGCTACACTTTCTTTTTTGTCCTCCTACTCCCCTCTCCCTGAAAATAGGAACACCACTAAGAGCAGTTTTAAAATTTGCAGGCTTGGAGCTGAATTCGCAAAGTGTCTCAAACCCAGTGCTGGCTTCATCATCATCCCAACATCAATCCAGCAGAGAGGTGACACATTGCTGTAAGGGGTTGCATGATCAGGCTCTAGAAACATTAAATACAACATGGTTTACTTTTAAACACAAATGGAAAGGTGGTTGAAAAGCTCCAAAATGAGAGATAATCTGACAAGAGGCAGGGCAGTGGCTAACTCATTCCTGGACAGACCATTCAAACCAAAGTTTGTTTTTTCTCAAAAAAAAGATGCTCCCCCTTAATCTAAAAGCAGAGACAAGTGAAAAAAGACATGGTCCCTGAGGTAGTAATTTTAATTCTCAAAGTGATCTCCTTTGAGAATCTGCTACGTGGCACCAAAATTCTTAAATTAATGCATTTCTTTAGAATATGCAACATACCTGTGGATGGGTTGTAAAAATAACAGGCAGGGTGTGTTACTGCACATCCAAAGCATGACCTTCAGCACTGCATTTATCAAGAGATTTGTGCATGTTTTGGGGGGAAACCCAATCAGATCCAAGATATTTTTCCTTTCCCCTCTGGAAGAATTCCTTCTAATGCCATGTAGGAGCAGACTAAAAGTCCTTTCTCCAAAGCTGGCAGATGCAAACATGAAGCCTCACATCAGCAGTTCAAGACTGTTTTTTGCCACAGAGAAGTTCTGGCCTAGGAAAGAACTGGAAGGAATTACCTTTCACCTGTTAGTGGAAAGCTGGTAATAATAATAATCTCTCTACTTGTTATTCCATTACAACTGCACATCACATATGGAAAAAACAACACTGAAGTGAAAAAAGCTGATGTTGGACTGCAGTAAAAACTTCATTTTCTTGTCTTTCTTTTCATATTTACTTTTACACTTTAGTAATCATATAGTAGTTAATACCTCCAATTAAAATAAATTGGAGTTTTATGAGGCAAAATACAAACCCTGCTATGAATTATTTGTTCCTTATTTTTTCATTCTGCTAAGTACATTGTTTTGTATAAATACATTATAGGTATTTAGAATTCTCTTATGTAGCCTAGAAATAAACATCATAATTACTTTACTTCACGAATTTTTCTGCTGCTAAGATCTATCCACCTATAGTTTTAAATAGAGCAGCTACTTGACAGAGTATATTGATGGGCCTTAATCACTGCTGAACATTTCCTGTCTATTTGTAGGCACTCAGAGAAACCCAAGGGGCGTCATTTACGAGAGGCCAAACTGAAGAGATTTGACAGGATGTCACAGGGAATAATCCAAGAATTATGAGTGTAAAAACAGATATTGAATAGCACAAACCAGTCCAGTCCTGGCAGTTTAGCAATCCCTGTATAACCAGAAGAATCATAATGGTGATCTCGTACCAACATGGCATATTTAGAACAAATGATTTAGGAAATCTTTATGGAAAGCTCAAGCATTACTAAACTCCAGCTGGAGTGTGCAGACAAGTTTGAGAGAAGGGAAGAGAAGGAGCACTTTATGTCCCAGTGTTTCCCCATTTTTCAAAAATGAGGCAATGAAACCCTGAGTTTTTAAAATTAGACACAAAAAAAGGTAGAAATGAATTTTCATTTCTTTTAGTTAGGAACTACTAAAAAAAAAAATCTGCGTTTTTCAGTGTTTTTTTTGTTTCACAGAGGAGTAGAAAGCATGGTACAAGCTGGAAGAGATCCTATTTGCTGCTCCAAACTCAGGAACTGCAGATGAGCTGTTTGAACACAGGCAATTCTTCATTGCTTTACCTGGGCACTTTCTTCCCCAGGGATTCAGAAGCAAGGAGGGGCCCAGATGACACAGGCCACTTCTGTCCTGCCTGACCCCAGAGAACATTGTTTTACACACGTAGCAGCAGTAGAAGTGGAGATTTGGCAGATGGGAACTCGTAATAGGACCAAGTATCTATGGGAAAGAATCCAAGTCAGCGAGGTGACAAGGGAGCTCAGGAGCTGGGGGTGATGGGAAGAAAGAAAACAGGAAAGGAAAAGCAGATGACAAGAGGACTGCTGACTCTGAAAAAGAGTCAGAGGAAGAAAAAGGGGCCAGGGAGAGAAAACCAAGCTGAATTATATTGATTAGGGACTATGAACACCACTTGAAAATAATATGAGCTGGGGACATTATTATTCTCCGTGGTCCCAAGAGCATCACCTTCCCATTTACAGAGACGTGAATTCCTGGGCTGCAGACTGACAGGGAGCAGGTGAAAGGGAGAAGGTGTTGAAGGACTGGAAGGAGGAAAAGCGGCTGCAGAAATGCAATAGAGAAACTGGATTTTGACAGGCCGTTATGTGTAATTCAAATTGGAAATACTCTTGACAATGTCTAGATTTAACACCCCCCCAAAAAAGTCCTCCTTGTGTGCTTACAACTAGATTCTCAGCTCAGCAAGTTGCTAAGCCAGGGCCTTGGAGAAGGGAAATAGAGTCCTTTGGTAATGAAAAATGCCTGTGAGGAAGGAAAAGACATACGTGCATTGTGAAGAAGAAAGACCACAGCCCCTGGATTTATTATATACATAATAATTAATAATGACCCAATTTTTCCTATTCCAGATTTCAAAATTCCTTACTCACTTTAATTAAGTTCGCTCTAAAAATAGGATGCTGTAGAACAAAGAACTTTTTTACTACTTTCAAAATGCAAGCTTACTCACTAGTTAGGATTTTCCCAGCTCTCCATGCTTTGGTACAAAGAGCTTTTATGACACGATATAAATGCACTATCAATGGAAGACATTTTTAGATGAAACTTGATAATGTAACGTTTACTGATTCCATCTGTCAAGAGAGATAAAGAGAATGAGACTTCATAGCAAAACACATAGAAAATGTAATGGCAACAACAAAAACAAGCACAGGCAGCGTAGACACCACTTGTTGACCTAAAATCTGTATCAGTTAAACTCTTTCCCATAGATACAGGACTTGATTTCTTCACCAATATTGCTCTAGGATCTCCAGTTTCAACAATACAATTACATTTACTTGACAGCATTCAGAACTCATTTACATTATGTGTTTTTAAACCTCCTAATTCTGTCTTCTGTACACAACTTTAATGGTGAAGAGCAATATGGGGCTATATAGTTGCCTGAACACACAGCCAGTCCAATGAGATCTCCTTCTGCAGAGGCACCATGAAGCCCATCAGCAGTGCTGAACTCACAAACACAGCTCAGAAGCCTCACATTTCCCTTCTGCATCATGAACCTGATTTAAATTCCGAGCAAAGACCAGCCTCCGCAGTGAAGAAGAGCAATTGCTCTTTAAACAACTTTTGTAAATGCTTCCTGTGCCAACAAGGGAGTGCAGAGTTTGCTTAGGTGAAATAAAGCAGACGGACAGACCTCCCCACATCCTGCTTTGGTTCCAAGATTCAATAATGAACAGGGGTGTGCAAAGAAATTAAAGCGGTGGAAGTGCCAAAGGTATCCCTTGGAGATGTGTGCATCCTCTTGTCATGTAAAAGAGCTCTTGAATGATAAAGAAGCGGAACCCAATTACTACTGGTTTCATGCTAATCTGAACCAGCGACTAACTGTAGGCTTTGGATGGTATCGTGGTGTCCACAGTAATTAATTCACCTCTTCCTTCCCAAAACACGCTAGGAAATTAATTTCCAATGCTAGAATTGATTTGGCACTGGAAGATATTAAAATGTTTGGAGTTACCTGGCAATCATTTTGAAGTCTTATCTTGGATGCAGACCAGTGTCTGCACCTCATGGAGGCAGAGACACGAGCTCAGAAACACCACAGCCATGAAAACCTACTCTGTCCCTGGTTGGTCACTGGGGAATGGAGCTTATCCCAACCCATGGTCTTCCATCCTTCAGGAATGGCAGACAGCACCAGGCAAGGAGAAAGAGTGCAATGGGCCAAATTAGGGCATTGAAATGGATAAACTGCGAATCTTGGTGTTCTAAGACACCTAAAGAAAGAAATAATACCCAAGTTAAAAGTGAATAAGCTATTTCAGCCCATTATAAATGAACACGAACATCTTACTGGCTTTGTGAGGAGGCAGTGATAAGTATGAACTTAGAGGTGTCAAGTAATTATCTAGGCTCCAAGTTTAAAGTGAAGCCCACTCTGTAGAGCAAGTTAAAGTCAGATTTTAAGTGATTGTGGATTAATTTTCATATGTTTGGGCACTGAAGTATTCCTAAAACCATTTTCACTGGAGCTTGAATTTCAGTTAATTAGAAGAACTTTACATGCAAAAAAATCTTAGACTGTTCAGAAATATTCTCACTAATTACCTTTTTTTCCATATATGACCAGCATTTTTAAAATTGTGTACAGAAAGATCTGCAAGATTTTAATGCTTTTAGCCCTGTGAACTCATCCTGACAGATGATACCAGCAAACCAGGAAATGTTTGAACTTGACACAGGATTTTGGCTATGTGGGGAGACTTGAAAACGTTTAGTAAAAGTCTTCCTTACTTTAAAATATTTCTGAATATAAATAATCCTCTACAATTCTGTTGGAAATCAAATTTTTGAGTTTAAGTGTAAAAATAACATGATGTAAGGGTGTTGCTATGTACCCAGTGGTAATTTAGCAAATTTGCATAGATTTAAAAAAAAAAATTACTTTTTATCCCTCCTGTTAACTCTACTTTCAGCCAGTATGTCTTCTCTCTCTCAGCCTTTGAAAGGTTGATGTTTATCTGTGAGCTTTTAAGAGACGTTAAGAAGAGAAGTACTACATCACATCTCTAAGACACAAGGAAGCTTTGCCTCCCCAAACCCACAGCTGGTGACAGTGGACCACTGCAATGGTCACACAACAAGCTTTTGGATCTGGGGCAACATCTGGACAGCATTTGCTTTACCTCTTCACTAATTTTTTCTGAAAAAAAAGCCCTTTTTTCAAACAAAAAAGCTAAAGTTTTTGTGATAGGTAGGGATGTGACACAGCTGCATCCTCCTGCAACACATCTGACCAATTTTTTAATTAAAAGGAGTTTTATCCATCACCTCAAATTAAAAACTATACTCCTGCACTACCTAAAACTTAATTTTCTGAATTGCAGATTTTTTTGCTCGGTAGAGAAGGGGAAAAAAAAAAAACAACCAACACACCCTTGAGAAATGGAATTTTGCCCATAGACTGATGACTACAGATCGCATTTCTAGTGGGCTTATAACCTGCTCCAGTGAAAACATAATTTTTAATTTGCTTTTAGGGTTATTTATTTTTTTTTATTATTACTCTAAGGGTTTATAATTTAACGTCAAACATAATTTCGCACGAATTACGAGGCTGCACTGTGATGCTGGAGATAAGATGTATGGGGCTGGTTGGCACGGCCTCAAACTCGGTTTCTGAGAAAATGGATCACTAATTGGCAGGCTGCCATCCCATACACTGCTTAGTGCAACTTCAAATGAAACAAGCTATCTTTTTGCAAAGAGTTACGCACAACACCCTCTGGTACAGGGCAAAGAAAAGTAGACATCTCTCAGCCACCTTATATTTGCCTATATATATATCATGTAGACGACATTTGATGTCAGTGTCACGTGATAATACTAAATTTGTGGTGTTCTTAAACAAAAAAAAAAAAGCTATTTCTAAATGTTTACGCCTTTAAAAAAAAAGACATTTCATGTACCAATTAAAACCCTAAATTATTGGTCATATCACTTCATAAAAATCACACCAATTTTGATTAATTGTAGTTCAGCCGTTTAGGGGCTGAAAAAACATGACATTTTGCTATGATGTCATTTTCCCACTCATTCCAGTGGTAAAAGTCCTCCACCACAGCTATAGAAAGAATAATATAAAAATTAAAGCGTGGAAATGATCAGAGGAAATAATTCTGACAATGAAGTAATTTCCTAGATTGGTTTTTAAGTATGACTTCTTTGTCAGCTTTAAATAAAAAAATAAAAGATGCCTTGATTTTATTGAACTTGCATGGTGAATGAGTAATGTGCATATGTAAGAAGTGGTGTCACTTGACTTAAAAATCAAACCATATGCTCGAGCCCAACTAGCCCAGAACACCCCAAGAGTAAACCCAAATCAAATATATACACAGGAATCCTGAGCCAAAGTATGGTGCCCTCAGAACCAAGGATTCCTAAACATAAAACCCCCAAAATTGGGATGATGAGTTCAAAGGCAGTTCCGTGAAAAATAGAAAACATGGTCTTTATTTAAATTTTCATTCGAAACTGTTATCAATGCCTTAAATTTCCTACCAGAAATGTCTGTAAATTTTGAAGATGTTTATCTTCTAAATAAGTAATTTCGAAATTTTTGCTGTTGGGTTTTTTAAATAATATTTTTGAGTGCTGTTGAAAGTGAAGCCCTTGCATATGTTTGTATTTTCATAGGTGCCAAACTGATGCTAGGATCTAATCCAACTTCTTTTGAAATCATTTGGAATTTTTCACTTGACTAGAATTCAAGCATCTGTTATTAGCAATTTCAGAGAGAGAGAGAAAAAAAGTCAAAAATAATTCAAAATGTGGTATCAGGACATCAAATTTTTGTCCTGTAGCCTTCGTTCCTCTAGAAATTGTGTTATTTGCAGATCTCTTCCCACAGGGATACAAAAGATGAGGAAAAGCAGCAGTGACAATATCCTCATGAAATACTTCTATCCAAAAAGGGACAGCATTCCCCATCAGGTGCCTTGCTGGGACATCAATACATCAACTTCACATACAGATGCAAAATCCTCACACGATCCTAAATTTGCAGTAGGATCCAAGAAAAGAACTGTGGAATAAATTTCTTTTTACAGCAATTTATGTCATCCCAAAACGCCCTTTGACTGGAAGAAAACCCAGAACTTCTGGAAGGGACCTTAAAACCCATCTCATTCCAACCTCCAAGTTCCACTAGACCAGGTTGCTCAGAGTTCCATCCAACCCAACCTTTTCCAAGATTCCAAGTCCTCAGTTCCCCCATGCAGATAGTACAAGGGCCCTCAAATAACCCACACCCAGAATGAGATCTATCCTTTTAGACACAGAGTGTTTTTTCTTTTTTCATTACCAACCTCCAAGTTAAGGAAAACTTAAATTTAAATCCACAACTCCAACATACCCAGCCAGTAACTAAATATACTTTCAGCACGCTCGAAAAAGAGGGAGTCCCCACTGCAAACAATACAGCTCAGAAATGTTGCAACTGTCAGGAAATGAAATTTCATGGAGGGAAAAAAAAAAAAAAGAGAGAAAGGAAAAGAAAATCAGAAGGGAATCACTGTGCCTGGGCAGAGCAGCGAGGAGTGAATCATCAGTACCAAACTGGTTTTGCTTTAAAACCATGCAACAGTTTGTGTTTTCAGGACGACATTCGTTTAGCAAACAGACGTCAACAAAACTTGCTCAAGGAAAGCACACATATGTTTGGGGTAAGGATGTGACCTCTGGAGAGGAAGAGAAGCCAGGCTCACCGCAGTGCTCTGAGTGACAATTCCCTTTACTCCTGGCTGAGGGTCTGATCATGGCTTCTCTCACAGGGTTGCCCCCAGCAAGGATGGATTTACAACCTCAGCAACTCGTTACAATTTACTAACTGGGAAATATGGTTGCAGCAGCAGAAAAACTTCAATTTATTTAACTTAAGTCATTATTACTTTTCATTAATTTTTTTATCCACAATATTTTCCATTATAGAGATAATTTTTGACACGTAGGCGATACTTTTGCAGCAGGGAGACACGTGCAGCTTTCATGGGGTTGTTGCACCTTCTTCTACGCAATTTCTGGCTGCTTGCCCTGGTCTGAAAGCCACATAATTCCCTATGGCTCCCATGAAATAACAGAAGAGCAGGAGAACTAGCAACAAGTTTAAGACCTTGGGCATGTGCCTCAGTATCAAAGGGCTTAAATCCACGACTTTCACTTTTTTACCAACCCCAGAATGGAGCAGAGCAAGGGAAACCAGCAGCAGTTTTTGTTCATATGGTAACTTGCTGTGTGCAATATTTTATTTAAATCACCGAAATACCAATAATAAAATATCACAGCCACCACGGGAGACAGAAACCTTTCCTACAGTGCAAACCAAGCACAAGAAGGGGCAACACTGTGCACAGAAAACCTGGGAAGGCAGGACCAGCAGAGCGGGTTCTATATGTCTTTAAAATTCATGGATGGTTTCTTTGCAGAAGGCCTCATTTCACATCACAAACTGTAAAAAGCAATCAGAACCTAGCCAGGTTTTCATTTTTCTGCATGTATGTGGGATATTTTGTAAGATGATTTTCATGTCCGGTCTTGTACTACTGGAAGTCACCTGGATAGAAAGTCTCTTCACCATCTGTGGGCTGTGGAAGTTCCTGGCAAGTGAACTTTAGATAAGACTAAAAATTAACTACAGTCAGGCCATCACTTTTTAAAACTTTCCCAGTTTTCCTGGTAAGGATTTAGAGATTGAAAGTGATGATTCCTCAAAATGATTTCACGTAAACGTATAAATGCAAGGTCAGGAGTTCCTCTTTTCATAACGATTGACTAATACCAATCTTTCAGTTTTGCTTCAAAAGTCCAAGTTCTCACTTTCCTAAATTATGTGAATAGTCATTTTTCCCTTTTACCAGATTGTTCTAATGTGTGTACAGGAAATATTATTGCAAAAGACTTCTACAGAATTTTAAGAGATCATTCCCACTCCTAAATGATTTGATTAGAATATTTTTCAGTTCTAGTTAAGAGATCACTTTTTTATAGTTTTATTTTGCCTTTTATTCATTCTTATACTCTAGCACATGATAAAAGCCTCACTGATCCCTCACTAAGCACCTGGAAATCACAGAATGGTTTGGGTTAAAGGGATCATCATCTTAAAAATCTTGTAGTTCCAACCCCCTGCCATGGGCAAGGACACCTTCTACTAGACCAGGTTGCTCCAAGCCCTATCCCACACTTCAATATCAAAACATATATATATATATATATGAAATCCTCTCCTTTGCCAGCAAATGGGTAAGCTTTGTCAACATCTGATTTTAATGTAATATGGTCCTGTGATATCTACAACTTCTTAATCCAGCAACGAAAAGTTTCCACTTGTCTCTAGGAATTCTTCTAGTTGACTGGAGTTGACTTCATCTCCCTCCCATCTCAAAAATCCTGCCATAAAACTCTATTTTTTTCCCCATTTTCAGACACATTTTCCTCTAGTGACTCATCCAATCAGCCTGTGACCCAGTTCACCCAGAATCTTTAAAATGACAATGAAGTTATAAAATAATCTGATATTTTGCCTGAGTTTTTGCATTAGTTCAGCAACCCATAACAGTGACCAGATATAATCACAAGCCCACAGCCCAGTAGCCTCTTGCCACGTCCATGAGCTCAGGTACCAATGTGCCTTTCCCACAGAATCACACCTCTGGTCTCCAAGTTCTGAGCCCAAGCCCTGTACACCCTCTCGTTTTCATTTCCCTCCCGTTTTTCACAAAAATAAACAAACACAACCCCAGCACATGGCCCAGTGCTTTTAGCACAATAACAGGGACCTCCAGATTTTTTGGCAGTGTTAAAGGCTCTACATAAGGCTGTTTAATCACTATTATAACATTTATATAAATAAAAAAAGAAAATTAAAAAGCCATAAAATGTGTCATAGTCTCCCACCTTTACACATATCAAGAATATTTTATTTCAATTAACTGAAATAATACTTAACTGAAATAATTAGTCTCCCTGCACTGTTTCTTGGACTGTTTGTTTCTAAGGGTTTTTTCCCTTTAAGGAAATATGAAATACATGAGATCAGTTTTTAAATCCTTTAATCCTCACAGTTTTCTCCCCCCTCTCTCCAGTCTGCCCAAATTTTTAGGGTTTTTAGGAGAGAAGCAGGAGCAGAGCAGAGCATATGTGGTGGGAACTGGGTAACAGGTATTATTATCCTGCTCCCATTCCACACTTCTCTCCTGCATCTTGTAGCCAAGCCTGTTTCTTCCTCAGCCCTCCTTTCCCTCTAACTTCTTTCTCTTCCACAACTATTTAGACTGCAAAGTTCTCTAGGACAGGGGTTGCCTCTAGGCATTATCATTATTGTTTTTGTTATTATTATTTTCATCATTACCATCATCATTTATATTATTAATTATATTATTATATATAAATGCAGAGAGAGTCTGTAATCACAAGTCACACAAAAAGCATGTGCCACACGCTGGCACGTGTTTCACATGTTCCCAAAAAATTACCAAAACTTCAGATTTTCACATTACTGTATGCTTCCCCCCCCCAAATTAAATACAAATTAAAAAGCAAAGTTACTTGTGGAAGTGCTGAGCACGCCAATGAAATACAAGTTATTTCAACAGCACACTTTAATTTTTAGAAAAAGGAAAATCCAAATCTGTCTGGTCCCAAACTCCATGTGACTCACTAATGAAGAGGACACTGTCACCCTGGAGCTGCTGTAACTTGCACACATGCCCTCCTAACTGTTTCAAAATCATTGAATTTCTTTTTTTTCAGACACATATAAAAGGCATGTATACTTGAAATAAAAAAATAAAGCAGACAGATGATTCTTGAAAGATCTGTAGACTCCAGAATGGCAGTGAGTGAAACCATTAGGGCAAAAATATTGACCATGGAAAACCAGTATCTTCATAGCAAAACAACAAACAGAGTTTTCAATATCTTGAAAACAGAGAAAGGTTAGTGGTTCTTGGACAAAGAGTTCTTTTTTAAGCTTTACATGAAGGGTCTTCATCCTGGTTTTCCCTGTCCAGCCATTAATTGCATTTGGAAGAGGAGCACAGTCCAGTTCGACTCTGACAGCGATGTCTGTAAAGAAACATATCTCTACACTAACAAGAAATAGCTTTCAGGATAAAAAAAAAAATATAAGAATAACCTACTATAACCTTACATCCATCTATGTGCATTCTTGCTTCATTGCTTTGCATTATCCTAGATCCACTTTAATACCTTTTATTGTATAGATCATTCTCTCCAAGCAGCACAATTGCTATTTGCAAAGAGTAAAAGCAGTTTTACAGTTCACATTGCAGGCATAAATGAAAAACTACACCTCTCTTGCTTTCAAAAATACTTCTAAAGACAAGAACAATCAATTTAAGTGGAACCAACTTCAAAATGAAATGCACTTGCTACAACCAAAACTGCTTCGTGTAGGCTCAAGGAGAGGTGAACTTATTACTAGTTTAATCTAGTCATATTTAAGATAAAGCAGTTCATATTTTCAGAACCGAAGAATCAAAATTATAATTGTTTTTGTCATTTGCACAGCAATTTTACTCCTGAATGCGTTGTTTTAGGCAGGAATTAATAAAAATTGCATGCGCTTCAGGTGCTGTGTAGCTCACCCTTTTCCACACAGCCCAGCCTGGAGCTGTGAATGCTCCTTTTCTTATTATCAGTTAATAATTCTCTCTCATTGAGGCAAATTAGGAACTTGACTGTGTTAGAGAGTCCAGAACGCTGCTAGAGGCAAAAAGGGGCTAAATGGCAGAAATTCCTCTCTGAGCAAGATGCATGAAGCACAACATTGTGTCCACCACAAAAGCTGCTCTGTATTTTTGATCCTTTCTAATTTAATTAGCCCAAGAGGTAGCGCATTAATTTGCCAAGAATTCTTCTGATGCGAAAGCTGCCCTCATTGCAGCGAAGGGAAAAAATAACCTGCCTGCTACAGTGGCATGCCAGTAATGAAAGGGGGTTATTTTTGTGTTACAAATGGCATTGCAGGGTTACAAGAGACCTTTAAACCTTTTTATCTCTGGTTGGGTCATATGTAACACAAAGCACTAATTAACCAATTCTGTTCCAGAAATCTTTTTAAATGCTTAGAGTAACACTGTTAGAACCCAGGTCACAGGCACAACTTTTTTTTTTATTTGGGAGGAAAAAAAATTTACTTACTATATTAAAAATAGTATTAAAAAAAGAATCAATCAGCAGCACAAGTCCTGTTCCGTGGGACTCCACATCCCAGACATTTATCCTGGCTTTGTTTTCTTTATGTTTAATGATATTCTTTATGTGGGCAATCTGGAGCCTTCAATTCCCTCAGCCTGTCTCTTGGCTCTTAATGCTGTATTTGTTTGGTAAATTGTCTCCATGTTAATCTTCTTCATCAAATACTTGGGGTCAGATTTGAAAATCTTTGATCAAATCTACTACCACCCAAGCTTCTTCACTGCCATGTGCTTCTGATATGTTCTTGTGCACATTAACGGGTCATTTACTCATTAAAGAACAATTAAAAACATGCATAGTAAGAGAGATCCTGCAGGAGACTTTGAACTGTTTATTAAGTCTATGAAATCATCTCTCTCACTTTCTTTTTTTAAAGGAGATAAGAAGAGTGTTTTCAGGAGAATTCCTGATGCTGCGTGCTCTCCTGTCTCCTTTGCTGCACTACAAGGTTCAGTAGTTACCACACAAAACAAAAACTGTGGCATGTGCAGATTCATCCTGTAGTACCAAGAGTAAATGACAAATTAAAGAGATTTCATGCTTTCCTACACAGAAATCAAAGGGCACACCAGGTCTCGAATGTGCTGGTAGTCTGTTCTACCAGTACCAGCGTTACTACACGTCTCAAAGTCCAGCAATTTTACAGTAGAACCTTGCCCTCAAGGAAGGCAGGATCCGGTCCTAACATTTTGCAAGCGCGCTGCGTACCTGGCTCAGCATTCAACTCTCATGATGCAGATCAAATACTCCACAAACACCTCGCAGCCATCTCTGCTAGAACAGTTGTAGAAAACAAACATTAAGAGCTTAAACTGAAAGTGTTTCCAAAATGGTTTACAAATTACTTTCCTGGAGGGAGGCAGCACGTGGGATGCACTGGGGTAGATGACCTGGCGAGGGACTTTCGGAGGTCAGTGGAGATGCCCATGGCATGGGCAGAACCCAGTCCCTCACCATTACTAGCTAAGAGTGCTATTTCCTTTTTAGTCATTCCTAATAATGTGTTTTGCTGTTGTGTTGGGGTCAGAGGGACCACAGAGCGAGCCACTTGCAAATCAAGTCTGAATATTTTACTCCAGGATTCTTTTCGCTTGCATAACTATTTGTTTTATGTTTATATCAGCCTTTGTTTTTATAGCACATGGCACCAAGAAAGTTCAAGTAGATGGCTTAATCAAATGAAAAGCCCTCTTTTCCTTAAAAAAAAAAAAAAAGCTAAACAAAAACAAACCCAACATCAATATATTATGAAAGTCAAAGGGGAAAGAAAAAGGGAGCTCTATTAAATGCAAATACTGTTTCAGTTAATAATAATCAGTTTCTTTAAGTTTTTTTAAACTATTTTCCCCACCAACAACTCCAAGGACTAAAAACAATATTCTTACAACAGCAGGAATATTACCCTTGTACTGTACATATGAGAACTGGGATATTTTTTGCTCTGTTAAATCAGCATTTGAGACTTCGTGGACTCAACCCTTTCCTTGTGTGTCCTCTTACCATTTCCACTGGCTCTTTAATATGTTCCCATTGCCAAAATTTTCATGCTTGTAATTACAGTGCAGGAGGCATCACACAGGGATCTCCCAGTCACTCCATATAAGCAAAACAAAATAAATCCAGAGAAGTTCACACTTCCAGACTGCAGCTATGAAGGAACTGCTGAGGATCTGGGACTTGTTTTGGCTTGATTTACAAAGATATGGTGCTAAAACTGATGATGAACCCATTTTGGAGCCGGCTGCCCACCCGCAGGGGAGGAAGAGCTGTGAGCTGTTTGAGCATCGCCTTAGAAAAGCCATCGGAACAATCCCATAAACAATGGAGTGAGACGAGCGTTGGACGTGATGATGCTCTGGGCCAGAGCCTTGAAGTCAATGGGAGGTTTGGCATGGGTTTTAATTAGGCCAGGATTTCAGCCAGTGAGCTCTGGGCTTTTAGCAGCCCATTGGGAAAGAGGCCAACTTCAGGAAGAAAGAGGTTGACCAGCAGGAAGAGGAAGCTCCCGGATTTCCCCACAGTGGCAGCTTCCTTTCTCCTGGCGCTTGAGGAATGACCAACCTCATGTCTCTGCTCAGCGTAAGTGGTGTCGGGACCCAAACCACAACAAACAAACCCAGGCACCAGGGTTTTTTTCCTCCTCTGCACAATATCTGGAGTGAGACATTCATAGAGGAGCCAGCGTAGGAGAGGGGCTTTGCCAAAATTGTGTGTAAATGCTCAAAACCAGAAAGCAGAAAAGTGCAAAGTCAAGCAACTCATTTGAGTGATGGGAACTGCTGTGGAAATACTCAGAAGTTACTTGTCCATGATAAAAAACAATCACCTCACAGAGTCACACCTAGAGAACACTGCAGGGTTAGTCATTCTTCCCAGGTTTAACTTCTTGTTTTTTCTCCTAGAGTTATTACTGAGTGCTGCAGTTTGAATTTCAGGGACACAGTAGGCTCCTGAGATAACGCTGAAGTAAATGCACTTGCCTCCCCAATGCAGCTTCTCAACAAGGGGAAACATTCTCAAATGGTGGAAGAAAAGAAATCTTTCTTAAAACACAGAGGGCAAGAGCACTAACTACATTATCAGATGCAAAAAGTACAAGAATCACTAAGTAGGTTTACAAGAACAAATTAATCAATAAGTTAAAGAGAGAAAACACACTGGGGAGATTCCTTTGGTGTTGGGACTAATTCAGTGCCTCCTATAGTCAAAAAGTTCTTTGCTCTAATCCTTGTGTGCATACACTGAAGGATATAGCCCTTCCTCCACTACCCATGGAGGGAGACATGGAAACAAAGGTTTATACATATTTTGGCAAACACCTTTGTCCTCAAGGTGAGGTTGCTTATACAAATAAGGAAAGATTGTCCCTGTTCATTTTTCTTTTGATATTTAAAGATTTAGGGGTATTTATCATCATCACAACGACAGTCACCACCACCACCTAAGATTTTACAGGACTCAGGCAAAGCATTATCTTAAGTTTTAGTCATCACTAAAAGCATTCCATCAGACCAGAGGAAGTCTGAAGAAGCAGAGAGGCCAGAATGAAATCAGAAAAATAATGTATTATAAGCAAAGTAAATTTCCATGTACTTACAGCTAACTCTACACATGGGGCATACAGTGCTTCAGCAGAGTAAGAATTATTCAAGAGCTAGTTAAAGCAATAGAGATTTGCTGCCTAAAGAGGTCCAAAAACCCTGGGAACAACTCCCATAAAAGTTTTCCAGTGGAAACTCTTGTTGAGTTCATGCCTAGAACTGAAACTTTTAATCTCCATTTCCTTTAAGAACGGTCATATCACTTCTTGTCTGAAGACCTCCAAGAGCTTTGTAGGGATTAAATTAATCTTTAGGGATATTTGCTAAGGTAATGTCACAACCACCTCTTCAGGCAAGCTAAAATCAGCTCATATATTTCTATATTGTAAATATATATGTTATCTATATCCACCTATAAGTGAATATACACTTAGGTACCTAAACTGATTCCCAGCAAATAGGTACCTGCTGCTACATTTCCCTTCAACTTGCCACTGAAAATATTCAGCACCACTGAAGCTGGAGGTCATAAGAACTTGCAGGCAAAAGGCAGAACTCAAGTCTTTTGAGCTAATCACAAGACCCAAATCCTTCCTTGTACATATGGGATAAAAACACATCAAAGAGCACATGTCAAAGGAGATGACGTAAATCATCTCCATTATTGGCATTTTATGGAACAGTGAAAGCAGCCTTAAGTAAACAAGAGGCTGGCAGAAACAAGTTAATTTAATAGAGGTGTCATTTTTGAAGATGAGCACTTACACTCTAGACAGACATATTAGGGTATTTTTCCAAGCATGAGAGGTTCACCAGTAATTACATGGTGTCCTCTGCAGATTCCACTGAATTTAAAAACTCTGGTTTTCTCCTAAGCCAGTTTTTTTGCCAGCAGTTTTAACTTCTTCAGCTGCACCAAATGCACAGACAGGGAGTCTTTTATTTTGTGGGAAATACATACTTTTCCAGTGCTCCAGTTCAAGTAAATAACACACCACTGACCTTCACAACCCTAAAACTTTAACATATCACCTGCAAAAACCACCTTCAGCAGCACTTTTTATTTGAGATAGAACAGTTTAAGTATTTTCAGCAAGACAGATTCTTGTATAAAATAAATAGGTACATAGAGCAGATGTAGATAATAAATGTTTTCAAAAATCACGCTGTAGGATTTTCAGGGAAGGTGTCTCAGGTATCTTATCACTGAAATCAGGGTATGAACCCAAGTGCTGCCCTTCATTGTTTGCAAGGATTACCCTTAACTGCTTCAAACCTTATCTGCCCTGTCCTATTTCACAATATTGATATTGCAAGAGAAACTTACTTCTCACATTTTTAGTTTGTTTTAAGACTGTCTGAAAATTAGACTTTTTTTTTTGTAGCAAACAGAAGCAGATCAAGTATTTCAGTTATTCTTGGGTCCTTTGCACTAATACAATTTCATACCCACATATCTTGAATATTTATAGCAGATACGGAAAAGATTTAGCACATGCAATGATTTTCACCAGGTAACTCCACACTCTCCCTGAATACAAAGATGTAGTTTGTCACTCTTTATACAACCTGTGATTCATGTGAACAAGTTTATCCTCTAAGATTTTAATTAAAACACAAATGCCTTGCACACTTTAAATTGCAACACCCTGTATATGTATTTTAACTACTAAGAGAGAGGTGTTTTTAAATAAGATACATTCTCACTTCTGACAAAGTTCTATGTAATTAGCTGAAAACAATAAAATACATTTTTTAAGAAGAACCTAAAATATCAACTCTAACAAGAAGCATGTGAAATAGAAATAAAACTTTTAAGAAGTAATAACAACAAGTATTGAGGTCAAAAATAAAGACAATGTCAGGACTAAAGCAAAATACTCTTTGCAGGGCAGCTATTTCTTATGTTTTAAAGAAAAGTTCATATTCTTTGGAGAGTACTATGAGGAGTTTTTCAGAAAGGAATCCATAAAACAGGAAATTTACCGTAAAATTGAAACGGTACCTCACATGGGATCTAGTGGTTGTTTTACAGCAACTGCATGTGCTTGCTGGTTCAATGAATTAAAAAAAAATAAAATAAAAAAAGTTCTGATTATGACACACAGGGGATAGAAAGGGCCTCAAAATAGGAGTTATTGAGGAACAAAACAGAAGTAACACACCCCCATCACCTTAGGAGCCTTTCATGTTAATGAGAGGTTAAAGCAGTCACTTTTGGATACTTGCATTTTTGTGTGTATATTGACACTGCAAACTGGCTACAGAAATCATCCACCAAAGGCCACATTTTGCCCTCAATTGCCCAGAGATAACTCCAGTAGAAGTCAAGGGGAGTTGTGTGCACACATCTGAGGCATAGCTGGCCCCAAAATCTGTTTCTTAAGTTGCTGAAAATCTCTCTGGAACAAAACAAAAGTGATAATAGGAACAGAATATAATAAAATAACTGCGCTCTCTGGAGACCCCAAGACCACATCCTTTGTTTCTGTGAAACATTCCTTGGTAACTTTTCAGCTGTGTCACTTTTTTATTGCCCAAACTCTCCAGTATTCCCGTCCTCATCATCGTCTTGTTTTTATCACCGCTCTGTAATTTGTCAGTAACCTCTGCATCTTAAAAAGCAGACCCAAAGCTCCCTCCAAACCCTGTTTCAGAAAGTGAAGATAAATGAGAAGAGGAGACATGTTTGACAAACTGATGCTTAGCAACGATTCCTAGGAAATATGGAAGACTTCTTTTTCCTCACTGTTATTTACTATTTTCTGTTCTATCAAAAACTATGATTCACAATTTCTGCAAACTGGGGCCAAGTGGGGTGAAAGGAACTATAAATATCCTAAAAATATATATGCCTTCACCCTGTCACCGATGTTCGGTTCAGTGGGGCTCAAACTACGGGACTTCACATTTTCCCTGCACAGCCAGGAGGATGTTAGCTAAGACCTTGCAGGAATATTTGCTTATTTGAAGTTGGATTAACAGTGCAATTCACAGCACAAATAAATAATGCTACTCTGCCTTACGCAAGTTATCTGCTGTGCCTCTGATTTTGCAAATTCTCGATTGTGTTGGGTAATACTCAATATTAACTTTTCTACACACTAAAACCAGACAAAAATCCCTGGACGCGTTTTTACTAGTTATAAATCAGTTTTGTCTTTCCTTTAAACACAGGTTAGATGAAATTCATCTTCAGAAAAAAAAAAAGGAATGGTAAGAAATGGTTACACACTGGAATCAGTTTGTGTAATCTGGCTGTATTTGTGGCTTCTATTTTTCTGGGAAGGAGGTCTCAAATGGTGTCAGTGTATTTCTTCTATTCTCTAGTCCTAAGGGAAAGTTGACCTTATTTTCATTTTCCCACTGTCCGAGCCTTTGGTTTGCTGCAGAATTCCAGGAAGAACTTCCTGCAGGAGAACAATATCTGGCACCCATCGAGCTGACTAAGTGAAGGAGCAGTATACTAAAGGGTAGGTCAGCTCCAAGTAAATAAGGTAAATCACTGTTATCCTGGATACAAGACCTCTGAGGCAGGGCTGTAACACCTTTCAGGAAGCTGGGAACAGCGAGCCAAAGCTGCTGCTCTCCTAGAAACAGTAAATGGACAGAGCATCATTCTGTCATAAATCCAGTTGCACTTTAGAGCACATCTTTATTCTATTAAAAAGAAAGCATCAGAACTATTTCCACTGAACTTCAGACTTGAGAGAGAGGGTTTGCTTGGATTAGTTCCCCAAAGAAGAGTTTTCATCAATATTTTTAGTAAACGTATGTACTTTTTTGTGCTACGTGGGACTGAACAAAATAACACAATCAATAAAATTAACAAAAGCAGCTAGCAAGTCCCCTCAAAGTCTAGGTGCTAACATAGAATCACAGAAAGACTTGGTTTGGAAGGTACCTTAAAGATCATCTTTTTCCAACACTGTGGAAAGGGACACTTTCCACTTGACCAGGTTGCTCAGGGCTTTGTCAACAACAAAACTCTAGGTCAAGACAGCAAGTGAAAAAGTCTGTGGTCTCCACCTTTAAGCAGTGAATCCACACTCAGAGTGAGTTTACCTTGGTTTCTTACGAGCACTAACTTAGACAGAAAAAATATGATGGAGTTCAATCTGGCAGATGATGAGTTAATGCTACCTAGAGATCAAATTAAAGGTGGATTGGTTTTCCTGAAGCCACCAGCAGACAATGAAGCATGTTTCTTATTTACTTGTCCAAGTCCAGCCACAAATGAAGTAAAGAATAGAACAAGAAATGTAGGAGAAAGCATAAGAGGGAACCAATACCTTCCCTACATGCTACCAGTGCTGTTCTGCAAATCCACAGCAGCACAAGCACAGAGCATGGTGGTGGGCTCCATTCCCACGTACTGGTCAGGACAACAAACCCGTGTTCACCAACCCTCTCCCTTAATCTCCTCTTTCCCCAACCTCGCTCCAAATCACTAACCCAGATCTAAGAAACATTTCCTGATGAAACAGATGTACCAGTTCCTTTTTACCAAAACCCTGTGCCAGGAGTGGCTCAATACATCCATTAAAGGTATATCTTTATATAAGTGTAGCTCTGGAAGTCCATGAGCTGCAAACCCTGGAAGCACATCTGAAAGATTTCACTCAGTCCACTGGCCATGCTCACATAACCCTGCCAGGTAACTCCACTGGCTCCATAGAAAAGTATGGACAATAACAACATCATCTCTATCCGGGGTGGCCTATTCACATTTCTGTTCTGGCAACTAAACTGTGTCCACAGGCACTGGATACACATGAGCCTACAGTATTCCCTGATCCTTTTGGCTCACTCCTTTATTAACTCAGTCCCTATCTGACTCGAGAGCGGGTTTTGTGCAGCAGAGCATTCCTAATAAACACCCACATCTCATTCAAAACCACTTTCAGTGCTGATGCTATTCTTGAATTCTGTGGTTAATCTGGACTCTAATTTCAATGCTTTCACAGCAGCTGAGAATCCATTGCCTTAAAGTGTAAAACCAGAAAGGATTAAATGAAATTTAAAAAACAGAGCCTCTTCTTTGAGGCAAACAGGCATATGGTTTTAAATATTTCAGAATTCTAGCTGTACCTGTGAAACAGAAGCCTAAGCAGATCCCAAGCCCGGGTGCTAGTTAACTAGACTAGTGCAAAAGCTTCAGTGCACTTAAATTAGAAGACTTTTAGGGAAGCACATTCCTTTGAGTTGACATTGGCAATCAGATTAAGACACATGGCATCGGTGGGGCAATTATCCCAAACTCAGTTTGGGGCGGCACAAGTGATCTGCAGAGAGCAGTTGCCCTTGAGATGAAGGGAGCAGCGAGGCCAAGTAGACGGATGTATAACAACCACATGTTTCTTAAGGGAAAAGGAGGCTCTGGCAGAGCTCCAGCAAGGGTACAGCAGGCAGCTGTATCTTGCTCTGAAAATGCAGCAACCACCTTCTAAGAGAGGATGAAAAAAGGGCTGCTTCCCTGTGCAGAACTCCTTGCAATCCTCAAGTTGTGTCTCCGGTGCGACTTTACACCAATGTTTTATTATTCTCACCAGGGAGGAGCATGTTTCTGTAAATGCATTAGAAGTGTAAATATATTAATGCAATACTTTCTCCCAATTAAATAATTTATATACTCCCTTTATAACTGAAGCATGAAAGAATGTGTGGCTTTCTGCTAATATTTGAAATGGCAGTGGTTCAAAAGTTGTGCCACTTCAGGGAGCCGACAAGTTGTAGGTAAAACAGGAGTGTACAATCAGCAGCAGTCACGTTATCCAGGGTCCCTGTGTTATGTTGTACTATTACATGTACCAATGGCTGTATCACACTAGTGAAAAATAACATTTAAAACACATACTAAATTTTTAGTGCTTCCCCCTAAGTATGAAATAGGAAAAAAAAAAAAAGAGAGATATTCCACAGTGAAATACTAAAAATGTATTTGTTCCCCTCCATCTTTTGTGAGAACCTGCAGATCAGACATCTACAAGAGTTCTCCCCAGGCAGGAAAAATCATTTCCTGTCTCTTTTCCCATGAATTTTGCTGCAATTTGCAGGACTTTGTGGGAAATTTGCCACAATTTGCGGGACGCTTCAGTCCTCTGTGGGAGTTTGCAGTGGGCCTCTGCAGCCTGAAGACCTCACTGAGATATAGATTTCATATGGTGTGATTTAAACACAGAACTTCACTTGAGGACAGAGAATGGCCTTGTTTAATCCAGATCACTGGGAACAACGTATTTACTGCACACTCACAGAGGTTTAAAATCACCTGGACTATCAGGAGCCCCATTCATGAGCTCCAGGAGAAAATTATGGCTCAAACAGGAAAAAAGCTTGAGGGAGAAAAAAAAAATCCCAAACAAATACTACATATATTATTGAGGAAAGAGTTAATACTTTGACCTCACATTTTTCCTGCCTTTCACAAAAAAATCAGCTACCCTCCATCTCCCACGTAGCTGATGAGCAAATATTGTGAGTTTTCGGCTCCATGTGATTTCTGAAATGCACAGGAAGAAGAAGTGACCATTTCTGCCAGAGCTGGCATTCTAAGAAAATCTAAAAAAAAAAAAAAAATTAAAAAAGGGAAGGATAGGGAAGAGAGAAATGATGATATGACAGCAAATAAACCCCTGTAAGTGGTATGGTGGATATGGAGAGTATTAATTCACCAGGCATTTGTGTGCACAAGCACTCATAAGTGCAAATGCTTGGTGAACAGAAGATAAAGGGAAAGGACAGTGACTGAACTGAGGAGTGACAGGGAATGACCCTTCAGGAACACTTTTATTTCTGAACTTCACTACTCCAACAGCTCTTTAGGTAAATATTTACTTAGGTCAAATGTACCAATATCATCGTGTAAAACAGGACTTTTTAACTAAGGTTTTTCAAAACCTTAAAGTCTATTTGGCTTCCTGGAATGATGTTGGCATTTCATTTTCAGAAAGCAGAACGTTATCATCCCCTTGGTGCCTCTATTTCAAAGTATCATGAGAAAAGTAGAAATACCCAGTGTTTTCCAGTATATATCAAGAATTTTGCCAGTCAGAAACCACTAGACTTCCCGTTTAGTAATGAGGTACAGCTCTTTTGTGATACACCAATATTATGGCAACAATTGGAATGTGACTAAGAAGGAATGTGGTTATAAACAGATTTCAGTATTGTTTTGTTCCTTCACTTTTGGGCTGATTTCTCTTATTCCAAAATGAGGGACAATAATAAAAAAAAATAGACTGCTTCATGTTGCAGATTTTAAAGGAGAATGCTCTATAAAAGAGATGGATCTCTGTTTTCCAGGCACCGTGTGATGAGAAAGCAGAGCCTCTCACCTCTGTTTGAGGGAGAGTGTGGGATGATCTCTAAGAACTGTTGCTGTTTGGAAAGGCAGTTCTAACCACTGTCATGTCCAGTGGACCATGCTGGAATCAAGGGATTTCCACAGATAGGTCAGAAATACAGTTCACAGACCTTCATAATATTTGCTCTATGTAAATTATTCATCTCAAATTTGTCATCTTCCAAATAAGTTTGAAAACATGCAAAGTTCTATGATTTTTATCTGATGAGCACCCTGGCATTGATGGCTCAAACTAGTTCAGGGAAAGCTCCCACTGTCTCAAGAAGCTACATGAGGCCCACACTTCATATGAACTTTTGAGCTTGTTTTTTATTATTATTATTTTATTTTACCACTGCTTTGCAGAGTACTCTTAACATTGCATCATTTTTTTCTTCCCATCTACAGCAAAAGCCACTGATCTGCTACTTAACAAGACACACAGTTAATAATTCATGTGCTCACGTTAAACCAGGTAATGCCATAAAATGGTGGAACCTGCTTTTTAGTTAATTTTTAAATAGCCCTTCTGAATGCTGAGGGGACTGCGAGCACCTCAACAGTATGTAATATTAACACATAAAAAGCTACATTTATATAACATTTATGCGACAAATCAACAAAAGCACAAAAATTCAAGAGGCAAATGCTCCATCCATGGCTTGTTCAGAGTTTTTGCTCCAACACACTCATACACAGAGGAGCCAGACAGAGATGTGAAGCCCATGAGGCACAGCAGAGCAAGGCAGGGCACAACTGGCTTTCCCTCTGCTTCCTCTGCACTTACAGACTTAGGCCAGGCACTTTTAAGACAACAAATTTTGTTTCATTATTTTTTTAAAAAGAAAAAAAATACTAAAACAAAAAAAACAGGAAAAGCTTAGAACATTCCTCAGGGAACACCAGAAACATGGCTGTTGGTATTGTGTGGGCAGAAGCTTCTGCCCCTGAGAAATCCCACTACATCAGTGCTGGTGTACAGCGCGATGGAGCAGATCCTTGTGCACCACAGGGCCTTCAAATGTACAACTTCATGGAATCACAGGTTGGGGCTGGAAGGGCCCATCTCATTCCAACCCCCTGCCATGGGCAGGGACACTTTCCCCTAGTCCAGGTTGCCCCAAGCTCTGTCCAACTTGGCCTTGGACACTTCCAGGGATCCAGGGGCAGCCACAGCTTCTCTGGGCAACCTGTGCCAGGGCCTCACCACCCTCCCAGAGAAGAATTTCTTCCTAATATCTAATTAAAACCTGCTCTCTTTCAGTCTAAAGCCACTCCCCCTCGTCCTGTTGCTTTAGATCCTTGGAAACAGTCTCACTCCAGCTTTCTCACAGGCTCCCTTCAGGCACTGGAAAGCCACAATTAGGTCACCCTGAAGCCTTCCCTTCCCTTCTAACCTGAGCAATCCCAATTCTCTCAGCCTTTTCATCATAGCAGTGGCTAGCTCCAATCAGCCAAATATCATCTAGTCCCAACACAAGAGACAATGGATGTGCTTTCTACAAAGTGGATCATAACACTCCCTAGGACGTTAATCCAATAGTCAGTGTTTCTTGACTTGGATTTTTCATTTTCCTGTATAAATACGATTTTTCAGACACTGCAACTTCCTTGGGTCAATATGTTCAGTTTATTTAAATACAAAAATATTTGCTAATTTCATTCTAAGATACATTTGAGGTTCTTTTCCTGTACTTCCTGAGTGCTTTAACCTGTGAATTCAGTGGTTTGCTTTCAGTGTGTATTCAACATATTCTTAGCCCAGGCTATTACAGGTGTTTCTATCCAGGCACCTCCTCCAGCCACTCAAGCAGAAGACACCAACATGCTGCCCATTACCATGACATAAAATTTTCCCCCTCACTTTAGGAAGCAGGACCTGGCAGAAGCTTCACTCAGGAGGACTTTCAAGGGAAACTTCTGTGTCTTGTCTCTGTACAGACCATGAGCACACACTCTTGCAAGAGTGGAGCTGCTGCTCCCCATTTTCATCAGAAAATGCACATTCATCATGCAGAGACTGGGTCAAAACAGTTCCAGTGACTGAATTTATTCACTTTCCTGATTCCCTTCACTTGGGGAACCCACATCACCGCACTTGATCTGCAACTAACTGAGACCAGCTCAAAACAGAGCTCAACTTGGAAAACAAAACCAATTGTCACTGATCTTTGGAGCCCTCTTAATAACAACTGACAGCTTTCCCCCCAGTGGAAAAATTGCCATTTTCATATAATTACATTCCATTTTTCAAATTCAAAAAAGATGCATATTTTGAAGAAGAAAACCTGCTTTAAGATGCCTGCACAACTCTACCTACGAGGCGCCACCATAATAAACTGTCATTCAAAGGACAGCAAATTTACATAGCCCACTAATGCATGGTAATACATGTAATATAACTCAGCAAAAGGCTGAATGAGATGAAGTGATTTCCTCGGCTTGGGACCGCCCAGATGAGGGTGTTATTATCACACAAATTAGTATGACTTGAATGTCTCCCTTTAAACGTATTAGGATAACAATAAAGACAGTTCACCCTCATGTGACCTGCTTCTTCCATAACATTTAACACAGTCAAATTAAAAGTGCAAATCTGTTACCACTGCAAATAAAAAATAATGTACCTCGTATTATTTTAGGACTCTCTCTTTTTGTTTTGAAAAAAAAAAAAGTGATGGCCAACTAACATGTCCTTTCAACTGGAAAAGAGATCAAGTTCTTTGAACAGGTAAAAAATTAATTAGAAGTTCAAGTTATGTCAACTTGAAATAAAACCCACCTAATTAAGGGTTTGTGGTGTCCATATATCATCGTTCACTTCATGCTGCAACAATTTGACACTTTTCTGTGTTTTCTGCAATTTCTCATACACTTTGTAAATGAAATGGGAATACAGGGCATGAGTTGAGATCTCACTTTTTTTTTTTGACAATGTCCATTAAAGATGATTTGTGAGTTAAAACTCCTGTATCTTTTCTGTGCAGTATCTAGTTTAAAGTACGCATTATTCACAGCATTACATGCTTGAAGAGTTTGTGTCCTGTACCAGTGATTGTCATGATTGTACTCACAAGGTGGGAAGAAAAGGGTCAACCACTCCCTTCAACAGCAATTAAAAAAAAAAAAAAATCTCAGAGTTTGCAGCCAATAATTTTGAGGTTAACAAAATAATCAGTTCCTAGAGATCAACAAAAGAACACTGTGCAGAGCCAGGTTCTTAACTTGGATGGATTCACATTGCCTCAAACACAAGCAGAGTTAGATCAAATAAAGCAATGGCAAGTGTGGCCCATGGCAGGGAACAATGTGGGACAAAAATGAGTGTATAAGAGATAAAGGGTTTAACTTGTAAGAATGACTTTTATCTCTGAGCTACTGCCTGCCAGAGGTGAGGAAGAGAGAACAGTATTCTGCTCTGTTGCTCCATGTTTCAGGTAGGAAATAAAATCTTGGCTCTTGGTACCATGAAAGATGTCCTAACACCTTCTTCCAGAAGGACATAAGAGTCCTGTTATGTCAAACCCAATAAGCAGTGGGAAAGTACAAGAGTGTTGTTATGACTGTTAAATTTTCTTGATATTAGTGAACACTGTAAACAACTTCTATAAACAAGCAATTTGTTGCTTTGAAACGTTGAAATAGCGACAGAGCATAAATTAAACAACCTTCCCTTCAACTGGTTTTTTCACCTACTAATACCATATAACAACACTGATGTTAAAATATATTTTTAGTGGAAATTATACATGAGAGATGCTGTAGAATACAGCAGATGAATGCACTGCATTGTCCTACCATGGCTTCCCCTGCTCCCCTTCACATATACAAATCCCCCTCCCCCCATGCACACATCCCCCTACCTTTCTTAGCCCTTAAAAGCAACATAAGAGGCTGCAGCAGCAGAGCAGATGGACTCCAAGTCTACACAACTTGGTTCAGCTTTTACCTCCAAAATTAAGCCAAAACTGGAATGGAAGTACACCCCACTCAAAACACTGGCTTGGCTCCAAAATCCATAATTTGTCAACCACAAATCAGAACTTTCTGAAACCCAAAGTACACTGGACTTTTTAATATAAAGCAAGTTGCTTTGCTGCCCATGTCTGGCTTTATGTTCCTGACTTCACACATCTAGCAAGAGATTTTCAAAGTACAAAGGGCAGTCAAGTGCTCAACACCATTGATCTGCAGCAGAAATAGGCCACCTAGCTAAACCTCTCACATTTAAATATCCCTTGCCTAAACCTGAAAACGAGGACTACTGTTCCCCCTTTCTCATCATAAGCTTCTTATCCCAAAGGAGAAACATCAAAAGAGAAAGACCTTAAAACATTAAACAAACACAAACTGTTAGACTTGCTTTTTTTTGTAATAAGAAAAAAAGAAAAGTTAAGACAAAGCCAAGTATTTCACCAACCAAGGAAAATAGGATGGTGTTAAGCTCTAGGTCAGGATGTTAATGGTGTTAGAACAAGTCCTAGGGCTAAGGTTAATGATGGTATCTTCCATCATAATCCTAAATGTAAAATACTTGCTATTATTAGAATCTTTTATTCCTAATCCTGTTAAATTTCTAGTCTCACAGTGACTTGAAGAGTCAGAGAAGTAGAGCACAGGTCAAACAACTCCTCTGTGTTAGAATTTTTTAATTCAAATGGAGGTTGTTCTTTTCTGTGAGCGCGTAAGTTAATTTTCATTTACTCAATTTTTTCCCTTCCCCTTTAATCAAAACTAAAATATTTGCCAAGAATGGGAAGTCAATGGAAATTAAAAAAGCTGAGATTTTACCTCTGTGACTATAGCCTTGGGTGAAAAATCAGGGATTATTTGAGGGGCAGGAAAAGGAGGGCAAGGGCCGCTCAGCGAGCACTCACCACACTGAAGTCACAGTGCTCATTGGCTGTGTTAGTCCCTGGCTCAGACTCAGCATGCTCTAGTTTCTAGAAATATCTACTGCATCTTCAACAAAAAAGGCTTCTGCAGAGCAACCTGCCATGCAATATACGTCCTGTTAAGACCAGAGCCAAGAGTGATAAAGACATCTGGGCACTACCGAACCCCTCCTGTCTCCCATCTTCCTCCAGCCCTGTGGTGCTGGAGGTCAGCAGGATGTTTCTATCAGGAAAAACACAGAATCAAGGCCAAGTCTTCACTTTCCAAAACTGCTACCAGCTCACACCAAGGCTGACCACAGGCAGGGAGCATCCAGGCCCCTCAGGTCAGCATCCTAACTAGCCACATCCACGGCACTTAGCAACTGATTTTTTCCTCCAAAGTCTGGACCATATCCCCCAGGATCACCCTTCTCACAGCATAAACATCTTCAGAAATGCTGCCAATAGCAATCCCAAAGAAAAAGGTAGCTGTCATGAAGCACTTTCCCATCACCATCCCAACACCAAAGACTCAGCTCTGGTGTAAATATATGCCTATAAGTGATACAAAAGCATTACACAAAGACCTCAGGTCCAAACATTAAGAAATGTTTAAATATATCTTTCCAAGCATTCAATCAAATTTTATATTTACAGCTTCAAACACTATTTTAAGTATAGTTTAGACAGCATTTTTGCTTTGAAAGAATAAGCTTATGTTCCTTCTAGGTAATAGTGTAGTCAGTCCCCTCTCCTTGATCTCAGTTGAATTATTGCCCAGAGAAGCTGTGGCAGGCCCATCCCTGGAAGTGTTCAAGGCCATGTTGGAGAGGCTTGGAGCAACCTGGTCTAGTGGAAGGTGTCCCTGCCCATGGCAGGGGGTGGAACAAAGTGATCTTTAAGGTCCTTCCAACCCAAACAACCCTATGATTTTAGGATTCTATGAATTCAGTAATAGTTCTCAAGAAAAGGTCCTTTTTCTATATTTCTGATTTTATTTGTTACTAAAAAATATTTTCTTCTCAATTCCTCAAGCGACATAAAACATTTAGAAGAAATCACTAACATACACACCAGAATCATCCCAGTGAAATTAGCAGCAGATGGGCATTTGCACCCCCAAACTGGGTAATTACATGGCCAAATACCCATTTGCACGTGTTATTACCTAATTTATGCACACGTGGATGGAACCTGTGTTCCTCGTGGGTTGTGGGCATGAGTTCTGTGTGGGTCTCCAGCTTGAGGTTTCCATGGATTTCACAGCAGATGTGTTGGGAAGGTGAAGCCATAAGCATCTGTATCTGAACCTTTGATCTCTTATAAAAAGTCACGGAGGGAAATTGCAACCGAACTGCAGTGATTCCTGCTACCATTACAGAGTGTAAAATATTCTACTAAAAGGCTGCCTCTTGCAACATAATGTATTTTAAAATTATCAAAGATGTTTTACTTTAAGAAAACCAGTTTGGAAAAATATGAAACCGCTTCAGTGATTTTAAAAGTAATATGCTATACATTACTATAGTCCAGAACCAAGATCAGTTCCAAATTAAAGCACCTATAAAACATCTGTAGTGCTCTGATAATTTTAAATCACTTTACACCGCTGAAGTCCAGATTCCCTATCACTTTCAAGCTGAAACACTTATGATAAATTTGAAGAGCTCTAATAATTTTAAATCATTGTGTATTGCACATGCTCAGAACCTTGATCACTTCCAAATTCAAGGGCATATAAAAATTTGAAGAGCTTCAATTATTTTAAATCACCATGTGCAGTGTATAGAGTGATTTAAAATTGTTGTAGTGCTTCACATTTTTTTAAGCACTTCAGTTTGGAAGCGAGTCAAGAAGCATTCCAGCCTCGCAGCTCAAGACACACTGGACTGGTTTTAAAATGTAGCACTGCTCAGAACTGGAAATAAAACAAAAAACTTTTTTTTCATTCCTTTTTTTTTTTTTCCAGCGAGTGGTAAAGGCAGGGCAATTGAAATAATTAGCATGTCCTTTAAGAAGAATTGGGAGAAATATCAGGGAATTTTGCATCAGAAAAAAGAGGCAAGACATTAAAAAGACAGTTTGAAAATTTCTTGAAACTCTGGATTATGATTTTTCTCGAGTTTCATCAGGACTGTACAGAGTTAAACATGGAAAACTCTAGTTTCTCCATCCTCAAGTCTGCTAATAACATCCTTTTAACCAATCAGTTTTTCATCCTTAGTCCGAGATCCTCTGGCCTTGACTGTTGCTCTGAGGATTAGTAATCTCCAAATTTTTGGGCTCTGCTGGAATTCAGTTAGTCCTGCCCTATTTAATATTCACCCCCATGCCAGAACTGTTTGATACTTCATTGTGACGGACCTTGGAAACATGAAAACTACCCTCCAGCAGGTAGGAATGCCTAAACTGCTAGGAACTACTTGGTCTAAACTGGTAGGAACTAACTAGTACCTGGAAATAGTACTGGTTAGTAGCTAACTAGTACCTAGAAACTATAGAAATATAGAAATTAGGTACCAGTATGGACAGCACTTCATATCCTCAAGCCTAGTGGGAGATCCCTGATGACGGACCAAGGCAGTGATGCTGAGGCACCCCCAACACTGCTGCCCTCCCATCCTGAGCCCTTCTCATCCGTTTTTAACCATCCCACCTTCTTTCTGGGTAAAACTTGACTTGGTGGAGGGGAGGAGAGAGGTCATTTGTTTAACTTTGTGGTCATCTCTGTTGCCTGTAGGTCTGCGCGTGGAGCCAGCCCGGCAGTGCCCGGGAATCAGGGCGTTCTCCATAATTCTGCTTCAGTGAAAACATACTGTCCTGCAGTTAGCAGGAAAAAGGGAAAAAGAGCCTGAAGGCGCTGGAATAATTAAGCGAATGCAGTGACAGCTGTGGCAGGTCCTGGGCAGGACTGGCTCCACTGAGCTGAATTAATGGCATCAACAGCCCAGCATCTCCATTAGCATTTGATCATTAATTATTACCCTCTGACAGTAAGATCTGAAACCTTCTTATGAGTGGTCTGTTATTAATCTACCTTACCTGCCCTGAAAACCAGGCAGCTCCCCACCTAAACAGAGCAGCTCTGCTCTGCTTTGTTTTTATCTCCTTTAAAAAGAAAACAGCAATCACTTTTGGGATCAGGTTAGCAAATAATACCCACAGAACTACTTTTAAATTAATTAGGTGCATTCTTAAAGCATCAGCAACATTCCTGGCGTGTTCTTGTGTTGACTTAAACATAATGGTTACCTCGTATACGTTCCTGGCTGCCTGCACTTCACATCCTCAGAGGGAAGAGCCACGAGTGCTGCTCTTGAGCTGCCTGTCATAACCAAATGAAGGGCTCAAAATGAGGGGTTTGAGTTGTTGTGCTTGTCGGGTTGTGAGGGTTTTTTTTAAAGCTCTGCACAGCTGAGAACATCAGCTTCCCAAGCAGCACAGTGACCGATTTATCAAACCCAAGTCACATATCTGCTGTCATCACAAGGCCTGTTGCAGAAGCTAAACAAAACCTGCACCTTTAGACCAAAAAGGCAAATAAGTGTAAAAAAAAAAAAACCCCAACCTAGGCTTTTTTAAAAGTGGAAAACAATAGCGACACCCCTAATTATATCACTGAATTTGCATTTAGCAACCTTTGCGCAGCCATTTGGGTCTCTGTCTTGCTAAAGGGGAGTTCTAGAACGTTGGGGGAGTTTTGTTGTTTTTTTTTTTTTAAATCAACATAACTTGCTAGTCCTATGAATACCAGCCAGGGAAAGGAGAAGTGGTGGAATAAAACAAATCTAAGCTGCTGTGAATCAGAAGTGAGCATTTCCCCACCCGAGAGAATCAGGCTTGTTTCAGCATCACAGGGTCCATGGACCTTCCCCCTCCACCATCCACACGCCTCACCCACCCCCCCCTTCCCCTCCTTGCAGAAGGACTTCCAAGTGCTGAATAGAAACCAAATCAGATTAGTTGCCTGTTTGACCTCTTCTCAAAGCACAGGGCTGCAGAAGGTGCCCGGGCCAGGTCTCTTGCAGCACAGTGGCTTTGCTGATAAGAGAGGCAAACAGACTTGAGCAACGAGGACCTCGGGAGGGACAGAGGGAGGAGGAGGGAGAGAAGGAAAGAGGAAGAGTGTACAGGTGGCCAAAAGCCACACAGCCTGCTGCCCTCATGTGCCTGAGCTGCCTGCCACAGACAAGAAGACAAAGGGGCCAAACTGGAGGTTGGAAAGGGGTTGGGTTATTCCCTGGCACACTGGAGCACAGTCCCCAGGGCATCGCAGGAGACCCGCAGCAAGACAAGGGAATAAGTCATCCTGCAAGCATGGTGCCCTTGGGAGAAACTTCTTTTGCAAGATACACTCAGGACAAAAAAGCCATAATAATTAAAAATATTCTTTACATTTTTCTTCATCCCCCCGTAAAAGAAGGGGAAAAAAAAAATAAAATATTTCAAGAAAAAAGTTTTCTACATATTAAGATACCATCTCCTGTTCAGAGGCAGAGCTGCTCAGACTGCCTCAGAGCTAACATAATGGGATATGTATTTTCAAAGGGGGCTGTGTTTCAGACCAGATGGTTTCTGTCTTCTCATAGAGAAACAGAGACTACACAGTCGCAGCAGTGTTCGGCACCGAGGCAATGGCACCCACGTTTTGGGGACAGACAAAAGGATGATTCGTGAGAATCTCAGTATAACTTAGAAAAAAATTGTTTCAATCCTCCAGTGTCACAGTTTGCTGTGAAACTGGGTATCGTGTATCATCACCAGTGATCACGCAAGCCTTATTCTGGTTTCACAAATACACCTATTAAAAGAACAGTGTGACAGTTTGCCCAGATTAGCCAGATAACGGGCAGCGAGTCTCCCACAGCCCTGAATTTTCAGGAATTGCCAGTATTTCACTATTAAACAGTATCTTTCTGTAAAGGATTTCAAAGGGTTTAAAATATTCTTCAAGAAAAAGAACAGAGTTGCTCCTTTATATACCCTGGGAAATGTATACCTGAAAAATAAGGGCTAGGTTCCTCTTTACTGTGGATATCTGGCCCCAGATATTTGCAATCTAATTTTAAAAAATTATTAGTTCCTTCCTGCCCTTGGTTTCTGCTGGAAATGTAGCACATGCAGCATTGCACAGTTTGAAGATGTTGTGAATATGCCTTACTCAGGAAATATATATTAATATAGAATAATATATATTTTACCTGAGTATCCCTTATTTAAGCAAGAGTGCTCCACTCTCATGGAATTAAGTGGATGAGCTAGTTCCAAAGCAAGAAACAGCAACAAGGAAGCAAAAGTCTCAGTTACTGCATGCATGAAAAGTCAATGTTTTTGCACTGACCTTTCACTTCCAAAGGTGAGGCTGGAATGGATTTCTGTAACCCTACAGGGAGTTTCACTGCTTTCAAACCTTACAGGTATTTGGGAGGTTATTAAAGAAAACACCCACACCACAAGATGAGAGGTTTCACAGAAAACTTGGGATAATTAAAATGCTGAGCAAGTTTTGCCCTCTGCTTTTCTAGTAAAGTGTTTTAATGAAGGGAGGACTATTTCACTAATAAAAAACTCCATGTACAGTTATTCTCCATATTTACATAGAGCTCAAAATATTTTAATAGTTTGACTTTTCCATTACCAGTCAAAACCACTTTTTTTCTTGTTGTCTTCGTATAGTAAAAATTATAGATTAAGCATTTTCTAATTTGAGTGAACAGATGCATTCTTTGAAAAACAGGTCAAACATCCACCCCTTCCAAAACACTCTAACATCATGAAAGCATCACACAGAGCATCTTAGAATGAAATAAATTCACAAATTCAGACAAATTTGGATTCAGAAATATGCTTAACTAGTCTGAAATCACCTGATTAGCAGGAGATCCAGTGCTCATTTTCCACAGACATTGACAACATTCATTTTTCTGACTCTCCTCCAGAATAAATTTGTGTCCTAGTGTTACCCATGCTGATGGGGATTCGTGTGAGAGAGACACCTTGATTAAAACAAAATGTTTAACATCCCTCTCCATACCCTGGTGATAATCAAAGCAAGCTGAATGAAACAAACAACTCCCACACCACCTAGAATTTGGGCAACAAAACAAGTTTGGGAATCTGGTTCTCAAGCAAATGACCAGTCAGATCAACTTTATAAAGATTTCCCTGAGAAATTTCATTGTGCAACTTGACTCAGAGCAGGGTTCAGATAACATGCAAAACTCCACGTACACGTGGCCAAATTTTCACAAATATTCCATAGATTATCTATTACCCCATCTAATCCTTCCTTTTCATTTGTTCTTGATCCATAATGCTGCAGTATAATTAATGCCACATATGAATGTGATATGCTTAATTGTTATGAATACCAGAGATTTACCAATGAATATTATTTGCATTGGGTTGGGTTTGTTTTGGTTTTTTTTTTACTGGCTTTACAAAGAGTTGTTCTTTTTTGGTTTGGATGGGGATTAAAACAAAAGGATCAGGTTAACCTCTAATTGCACTGAAGTTAGAGATCTAAAATTCATGCAGAGAAAAACTAATGAATAGCTTGAACCTGTTTCAAATATTTGTTGCATTTAGAGTGAACTGGGTACTTCCTGAAAGTAAGCAAGTTGAATAGTTACCAAGTCCCTAACCAAGCCAATAACTTCCCATTTATTTCTCTAGAACACGATATTTCCCAGATAGTTTGAAGAGCAAAAATATGCAATACACAATTTTAAAATCTTAACTGTAAGCAAAGTAGGGGAAAAAATAAATAAAACCAAGGATGTAGCTTCACAGAATTCTCCAGTATGGAGAGCCTTCAAACACATTCCTCTTTCTAAAGAGCATCTCATTGCATTAAAAAAAAAAAAAAAAAATTCTTAATCATGTTAAGGATTTGGCCAAAAAACAGACAGATGGAAAGTAGGTCTCCAGTTTCCGTGTGCTACTGGATAAATATAGCAGAGTTTTTACATAGTTCATACATAACAGACAACATTCCACTCCCTTTGGATCACCTGTGAAAGCAAGTAGGCAGCACCTGAGGGTCAGGTCCTGCTCTGAGATTCCTCAGAACAACAAGGATGAAATTCTGGCCTCAGCAAAATTTGGATCAGTTACGAAAGGATGTCATATCCTAGACTTTTCTCTCTTTTTTTTTTTTTCTATGCCTGCTGCTTAAGTTATAATTTTTGGAGCCATAGCTGCGCTGCAAAATCATCGTGATGTTCATCAACAAGCGTGTGTTTTATTCAAGAGGCCCAGATAACTGTTTTTTAGGATAGCCTACATCTCACGCTGTGGGAATGTGCCAGCCAGCAACAAGTCAAGCTTTAAGCCAAGTTTTAATCATAGAAGAAAAACTCGGTCCTTAACAATAAACCATCAAGAACGTGTTTTCTATACACCGCGCGTTGTGCCAGCCAGTAGCCCTCGTCACTTTGATGCCAACCAAATGAAGTACAGATTAAACAACCCAGATTTCCTCTGCCATTGAAAGCAAACAATGACAATGAACTCTAATCACTGTGCTGGGTGTGCTGAGTGGTGTCATGGGAGGACAGCAGGGCACGGGGTAACACATAGACTTGGGTTTGCAGTGACCCATTACTCTGTTGGCTTACACGCTTTCCTTCTCTAGTCCACTTGGTATCAAAGCCATGTAGGAGCACCCTAGGAAGAGATCTGTGAGGACAAATCTGTGAGGAAAGAGAGCAGGATGAAACCTGTTGCCTTCAGCCTTGCCTGGACGGACAACATTCCCTGAAAACTGCAGGATGTGTTAACTACTTCCCTGTAAACACTGAATCACTTATGATCCTGCACTAGGACAATAAAATTGATACCAGAAGTTGCCACAACCTGACAAACTTCATCACTTCTGAGAAGACAAGATCATGTTTCTTTGACTTTAGCTGATAACTTCACTGGTAAGTTCCGTAGAAAACTCATGGACTAAGTATTTCCCAATCTCTAGACTATGGCACGCTGCCCAGATTCATTCCCTGATCTGACTTGGTTTTGAACTGCTGACTCACAGCAAGAGGTGCACCCTCCACAGTCAGTGGAGTCTCCCAAATCAATAAGATGGCTGTACAACATCAGAAACCACATTTCCAGCAGCTGCATCCCTGAAACCAAGAGCTGTTTTCAGCCCTTAACCACCTATGCTCACTAAAGCCTGTATGTTAAGCTTCCAATTACTCAATTTTTCTTGACAAAGAAACTTTCAGAAATGGGCCAAATCCATCTGTGCACTATCAGTGCAAGTGCAATTACAGCAAGAACCACCTCTGTCCTCCTTCCTGTTAACAATAAGATTAGTACAACTATGGAGGCTGTCAAGATCCACTTTGTAACCATTTAATTTTCCTCAGCGTTTCTTAGTCAGATGCTGGAAGTTGGCAAACAGCAGGTAATAACTCCAGAAAAACACATCCTGGAGATTTCCGAAAACTGTATTTCTCTCAGATTACACACAAGACAGTAAGACTGCATCCTGAATCTCCAGCCACCCAAAGTGACCAGTTATCATATCAATGGGCAGCAAAGTTACACAATTCCATTTGCAACACCCATGTCACTGCGCATAAATTCCTGACTTTCTACTGCTTTGTCAAGCTTTTCCTTCATTTATTATTTAATAAACTGCTTATAGGAGCTCTAATTGTAAACATTTGTTAAAGATATCAAACCTAGAAATGTGCTAGAATGTTTCCCACCTCAAGCTTTAATGAGTTTACAATACCTTCAGCCCATATGCTTCAAAAACGTTATCCTCAATTATGTAACAGGAGGTGCACTGCTGATATCTGTTAACAGCTAGAACAGCTGTGGTTTTCTGCTTTTTTGCACTGCTCAGGAGAAGCAGCAAGTTCAGCTTCCTTTTTTTTTTTAATTTGGTTGCAAAACCTCTGGGCCGAACAGGTGTGTGCAATCACGAACCACAGCAATGAGCCCAAACTGCTGCTTTTCTAAAAATTCCACCAGTCAGTGACACACACTGGTCAAGGTTGCACAACCTTGTTTTCCACAGGCTGTTTCTGATGATTCACTGCCCTCACGGAGGTGAGTTTCAATTATCGTTAATACACTTTTTTTTCTCTGGTACTGTGCTAAGAAACTTCCTCATTTTCATTTCTTCTCCTCCACCCCCCAAGCTCTCCTAAATGGAGTCTCCTTAATAATCAGGAAACTTATATGAACATTAAAGAGACAAATCTCCCTACGTGTGCCCAGAGCACAACTATAACAGCAGAAAATTCCCTGTACAACTTTCATCCTCATTGGTCTCTGTGAAAGTGCTCTTCATTCCTTCATCTCTCATTAACAATTAACAGCTAAACTTGTGATGTTGTGAGACTGTTTTGCAAGGGGCACTTGTCCAGAGCTACCAAACTAATTTCACATATAGGTGAGCTTATACATCTACTGAAATCAAAAGAAAGAATGTGATGTGAACTCGATTCCCTCACAATTCCTGTAACTCCCCAATCCCTAATTTTTTTGTCATTTGAAGTCTTCTGACTTCACCTTAAGAAAGGAAGAGTTGTGAAAAAAGCACCAGGAAATGCTTAAACTTAGAGAGCCAGATTTTACTACTTTCGTTGTCAATGTAACCCCTGTTTCCTCTCCCTAGGTTTCCATCTCCACCTAAGTGTCAGCACACTACTGTAAGTAACAGGACATGTGTGGAAAAAACTGGGTCTTCAGGAGGTCAGACAACACAAAGAGCTGCAATTGTGAAAGCTGACATCAGACAGATCCCACTTTTATGTCTTCACCAATTCTGTCTGCAAATACATCAGACACTTTGTTTTATAAAAGGTAATAACAGCTGCTTCCAACTGGAGAGACAGGAGCTGGTGCCTCGAGTGCTGCTGTCTCTGCTCAACGTGCACAAAGCACCCTGTGTTGGTTCCTGCAAACATTTAAATAAAGCATCACCTGGGGCAGAAGTAGGTTTTCCTTCCTCACGGGAGATGTGCTTTCATGGGGTTTTCCAAACCCACAAGTTTACAGGCACGTCCTTCCCTACGGAGCAGCCACACCAGACGGAGGGAAGGGCTTGAGAAGGAAAGGCTTGAACCTCCCTCCACTCCTCCATCTGCTTCCCTTCACCCCACTCAAGGTTTCCGAGAAGCCCTGCCTGGCTGACACGATGGAGGGAGGCAGGAGAAGCTCTGCTTTGTGTTGCCTGCTGTGCTTGAGCAATTTTGGAGTTCTCAGAAGCACTTAACAGTTTATCAACACACACTTCGTATCTAAGGAGTTTAAGGTCTATTCAAAGGTTAGGAGGCAGCAGGATGTAGAATCTAGGGATCTGAGTTTTGGATTCCTAGGGCTAAATTCCAGATGAACACTCACAATCAAGTGCTTTTCTAGGGCCAAAACCTATAATATCTCAAAAATCCCACCTGGTATGTACCTGTATTTTCAGACATCTAATTACCAAAGACCAAAGCATGTTCCTTCCTAGAAGTCCTCAGAAAGTTGATGCTGAAGGGATCTGAATGCCCTACCCCAGCTCGGACACCTCAATAGGGGACACATTTCCTACAACTCTCCCAATACAGCACAGAGAACTCTGCAAACCTTTCCTTCCAAGGCATAGTGGACATTCTGCAAGTTGTCACATGTGCTGACCCTCTGCAAAAACCAGGTCATTACAAAGCAGCCACACCAAAATACAAGACCATGAGTTTTATTTCAAGGGAAGTCGGATGGCAGCATCCAGGACATCTAGAAAGAAGGAACCGAAACTTTTTTACCCTGAACTTTTCCTTTGGAGCCTCATGACTTGAGATTTTGCAAGCACTTAAGGAAAGTTACGTGCACATCGAGAACCTGTGATTCACTAGCCTGCAGTCTGTAAATTTAACTCCTGAATCACAGGATCTATAACTGCATAGTCATTCCCCTACCAACTTGTAACCAAACAGCCAAGGAGAAAAATCTACATAGAAAATCAGGGGGAAAAAACCAAAACCAAGGTGTGTGAGCCTCATCTTTTCTACAAAGATGGGGCATAAAATTCGTGATTCATCATGTAAATTCTGAAATTCAACACTGGTCACTGCAACTTGCTACTTAACAGCAGAGCAAAAAATAAATCTTGCTAAAAATGACAGTACAAGCACTGTATGTCTGTGGAAGACACTGCAGCCAGACAGCTAGTCCATGTTTAAAACCTTACATGCACTACTCTAATACTTAAATGATGTTTTAATAAATAGCAGTATATGTCCTTGAGTAGAAAATAGAATAATCATCACCATCATCTTAACTTCAAACATTATTATAAGCTCCCCTTGATGCCTATTGTATGCATGGAATGCATACAGCAGGATCACAGAATACCAGTATGGTTTGGGTTAGAAGGGGCCTTAAAGCCCATCCAGTCCCACGCCCTACCATGGGTAGGGACACCTTCCACTATCCCAGGTTGCTCCAAGCTCCGTCCAACCTGGCCTTGGAAACTTCCAGGCATCCAGGGGCAGCCACAGCTTCTCTGGGCAACCTGTGCCAGGGCCTCCCCACCCTCACAGGGAATAATTTCTTCCTAGGATCACTGCTGGTGTAGCTTTTCCAGCACAATTTATTATAGGAGACCTTAAGAGCATCTATCAGTCAGCACCTGCAGTGTTACTCATGTCATCCACCATCACTTTTCCCCTCACATGATGGCTGTTCATTTTAAATAGGTGTATTAGACAAAACATAATTCACAGCACTTTACTGGTGCAGGAACATGAGCTTCCAGCCAAGGAAAGAGACAAAGCTTCCCAAGGCAGTAAAATACACACTGGAGAAAGATGACATGCATGATGTAGACAGATTATCTTAAATATCAGGTGTAAAATTACTTCTTACACTGTGCTCCAGCAGTCATAGAATGACTTAAAGTCTGGTGCCTTATTTAAATATCCTAAATCCCACTCTACAGTTACCAGAGCAGCTGGCATTATACACCATTTGCTCAGAAATTTAAAATAATAATAATAATGAATTGCCTAGAGTAGTAGTAATAATTGTTTTCTCTCTCACATCTACCCCAAAAAAAGGTGGAGACAGAAAAAAAACCACAAAAATAAAGCAGAAAGAAAAGGAAAAAAATCCTCTTCTCCATAGGGTCAGAAGGCAAGGGCTTCAATTCATTAGAGAAGACAGCTTCCTTCGCTTTACATCACCTTGAGGCTAAAATTCAGGATGTACTTTTTCACATCCCACCAGGGCAGGTTTTAGTGCTGCTTCTCCTCAGAATGATACAAACATTATTGATTCTTAGTTCTCCTTTTTTCCTTCTGTGTCAGTACCATCATATGCATGACTATACAATATCATAATTGCCCCGATGCTTTGCAATTTTGAACGGCTGTGGAAAATGCAAGGAAACAACAAGGAAGTTTGGCAGTCAAACAAATCAGGATTGTTTGGGGAGGTGAACTGCCAAGCCAGTTTTTTGGAAACAGGTAGGAGAAGAGGACCTCAGCCAATTTATGGGTATCTGGATTGTGGCAGAGAAACCAGGTTAGCAACTGTCCACGTTACAATCAGACAGGTTGGAGAATTTTTTAATTGCATTTTATTATTTCTGTGGCCCAGAGTATAACAGTGAAAAACAGATTTCTAGAAGAGAAAGGAGAAAAAAAAAATATTATTAAGATTCTTTCTTCAGAATTAAGCCAGAAGAGCTTTTTTCCTTCCTCTTTAGTGATTCTACTGGAATAGCCACTGTCAGTAAGGTATATTTGCACACAATTTTTTCATAGAGAAAAAGAGTACTTTGAGTCAATTTGGCTACATCTGTAGTGATGTGTAAGTGTTTGTACTGCTGGTTAAATTCTTTGATTACTTCTCATTAGGGATCAGGGAGTAGTGATTTGGTATTTCAAACACTTCAAGTTCAGGCCAAAATCAGATTTATGTCAGTCCAATGTAGGGTTTGTAATTTAATTTAAGGCCATGGCTACAACTCACAAAAGTGGAGGTGTGATCAGATTGCATATTGGACACTGAATTGTGGAAATGAAGCTCACAGTTTAAATTCAGCTCAGCTCGAGGAAAGAAAGGATGTTACTGTATTTACTGACTTCATCTTTTGGTGGAGAAATAGAGGCTATATGCACTTAGGACTTGAGATTCTGGTAGCTACATATGCTTCTTAAATATTTTTAAATACATTTTACTACATTTCATCTGGTTCTAAACTGGATGTGTCATAATAGAGGTCATCAGCTTCTGCCTGAGCACTGCTGCATCGTGCAACTTTAGTTACAACACTGAGTATTAGCTCAGTCATAAACCCTCCCATTTTACATAGGGATTCAGATAAGACTCTCATTTGGCTTCATGTTTTCACCCAGACTTTAAACTCCATCCTGTCAGAGGAATATCTGAATTTTTTGCTAATACAACACTCGGCAAATAGCACATTTCTAGTCAAGGGGGGGGAAATGTTAGCAAATAGTATAGTTTTAATTTTTAGCTTATCCACTGTGGGAGCAATGGGACAGTGCAAGTTCCTAATCCTAAAAATGCTCTTTTCTGTCTGCTTGTCAGTAGTCAGCAGTAACATACAGAGTTGAGAACTGTTCTGAACTGCAGCTCCTCCTTCCTCCATGGAAAAAGTGATTCTTCTCTAAATGACACTGGAAAAGTCCTATTTTATGGCATATATATATATATGTGTGTGTGCATTTAAAATAAATCATCAATTTTCATTTAGTAATGTGTCAGAAGTGTTAAAAAATTCTGCTAAAGATTTAAGTGTTAGGAGAAAAAAAGTTACCAGAAATATCACTAAGTATATAAAATAAAATAAAATTTAAAAAGTGAAAATGTATTTCAACATTTCCACAAAAATTGAAGTCCTCCTTTAGAGCTATGCAGGCCCTAAATGCCAGGTGAGCAGATTGTTCAGAACTCAGATGTTGGAGAGCCAACAGCACCCAAAAAGCCCCCATGAAGTGCAAGGTAGCAATATATTTTCCCCCCAAGTCAGTATGGATTTGGCTGTTAAACCCTGTATTGAGGTCTTGGTTCAAACCTCATCTTAATGAATGGCAAGCCCCATCTCTGTCAAGAACAACAGTGTTGTTTAGACTTCAGTGCCCTCCAAAATCAAGGAAGTAAACTCTGAATTCAGAGTTTGATGGAGTTATCCTCGATGGTGGGTCTCACAGAGCCTCCACCTTGAATCATTAAGGTTGGAAAAGACCTCCAAAATTGAGTCCAACCAACATCCCAGTGCTCAGTGGAATCTCTTTCTCTTGTTTTATGACACCTCACAATATTTGCTACAATATTCACTGTCCCCCTTGGTTGTAGCAAAATAAAAGTAAATCCAACAGCTCATGGGCTGCTACTCTCAGTTAACAAGTTATATTTAGCTCAGGCTCAACACTCCTGGTTTTGATATAAGTCTTTACTCCAGATTCAAAGGTAATGGGTTCTTCTATTAAAATTTTATCAGACATCTATAAATGCAGCAGTTGCCACATAGACTGTGTTGCACAAAGGGAAGAAAGAAGGAGAGACTGATAAATCTTAGAGAGTTTATTATTAATACAGGGAGAATTTCCTTTGTTTGCTGTGACGTGCTTTATTGGTGTGCTCACCATGGTTCAATTTAGATTAAAAAGTAGGAAGATTATTGTTTCCCAAACGACAAGTATCATAAATAAACACAAGCAGAGAAATTCTTGTATTTATATCCCAGAGAGATATGCCAAACTACCCACAAACAGCCAGGCTAAAGGGGTAAATCAGAGTACCTGCAGGTCCACGCGCAGCCAGCCTGTATTTCACTGCCCTTGACAAACACAACTGCTGGGGTTTGCCGAGTTTTGATCCACTGCAGTGCTAGCGCTGCACTGTGTCAGGTTACACTGGGTCACATCTCATCTGTGATGTGACATAACGTGACATAACTCAATGTGATGCGATGCACAGAATAGGCAGGTGCCCACAGGAAGCATATACTCCATGACTACGAGCGAGTTGCTCAGCACAGCAGGTACAGCGCTCCGAGCCGCCCTGCACATCCATTGATGTAGATAATTAGTACACAAAACAATGCTCTGCAATATGCTCATTCCAACTCAGCTGTTTCCCTATAAAACATACCCCTAAAAAAAAAAAAAACTATTTTGTGGGGGCTGCTGGCTGGGATTATTGGGTGTTGTGGTGGTATAAAGAGTGAAATTACCCACGTCGATAAATCGCATCTTAGTTTGGGATGCGGGGTTCAAATATTGGTGTGCAAAGGGATGGAAGGGACATCAGCTAAGTGGATTTTGCATTTTATTTTGATGGATAAACCTTTCTATAATGTTTTCACAAACTGAACAACATATTTATAATGAAAATAGTGCTCTTTTCAACCCTGAGAAGGCTCCCAGCCCACCAAGTGAAGTGTTGTTTACCTCTTTATGATAAACAGGATCCTGCTGCATTACAATTCATTACCAAGCAACAAAAGTACCCAAAAAGCCTGCCATGAAACAGCAAACTTACTTTGCATGCTTTTGCAAACTGACATGTTATGACTTATCATAGGAACATCAACATTACTGTTTCTGATTGTTAATTGGCAAAAAATTCAACAGCACATTTCAACAGTTGTGTCATTTGATTTAGTTTGTAATTACCATAAAAAGCCTAGTGGATTAACATAACTCTTGTTTCTTCGATGAAGGTCTGCTAATCTCCTTCTATTTCATAATCTATGCATTGAAAAGCATCCTGTCTTTCCAACCCAGGCAATATTAAGTCAAAAAATACCAGAAAACCCTGCCCGTTGCTCAGTTTAGAGTCAGTTACCAATAAGTTTATTTTTAATCAATTAATTTCACTTTTTTGAAAGTGCCAGCATAAGGAACAGTGCAGAAAGCTAGTCCATGTTAGATATTTTTAGGTATCATATGAACAGCAATTTTAAAAAGGAAAAAAAAATATCTCTCCTGGGCACACTACCACGATTACCACGAGGCTATTTGCTTATATAATTCACCAAGTAAAATACACTGAGAGTGCTCACTGACCCCCCAAATCTTGTATCCCCCCTGTGAACAAAGGACTAAGGCTAAATGCACTGGTCTGTAAAGGCACCAGAAGGCCCCTTTCTCCTCCACCCATGCACCAGATCCCTGCTGCCTCTGTAGATATGGTGTTGTGGTTTGGTATTTAATTGCAGGAAAACGCTCCTGAGCGCGGACTAAGTGGTGTGTAACAGAGGTATGAACCTGAGCGGCTCACAGACGTGATCAAACACATTCTCCCTGTCCCTGCCCACGGCAGGGTGCTGGAACTAAATGATTTTTAAGGTCCCTTCTAACACAAACCACCCTGTGATTGTCAGCAAGCTACAGGTGCGTGTAAGGAAAGGCAGGAGAAGCAGCTGTGTGACTACGAGGGGAAAGGGCGATAACAGCCCCGGCCAGGAAGCATTCAGCCCAAGGTGCCCTTGTTTTATATTTAGGTATTCCTTGCCTATAGTTTTAAAAGCATGTGTGCAAAATGAGCAGCTTTATTTTGCCCTTACAGGAGAGATGTTCCCAGCCAACCGAAGGGGGATGATGTACTGTAGACTGACAAGGGCTGCTAGGCTCGATCACCGCAAGTGTTTCAAACTGTGGGAGAGCTAAACACAGAGTGAGAACGTTTTATTTTTAAAAAGCCTGGCAAGCCATGCTCCCCATATAGCTCACTTCCTCCCAGAAACTTTCCCTAAAATATTTTTGTTTGATATTTTGATCCAAGTCCTTATCAGATCCAAATTCGAGCCTCCTGACATCTGCTCCCATCTTTTCTGGAGAAGCTGGAGCCTTCAAAACAGGTAACTGCTGCCTCTGCACCCCAACTGCAAACACGCTCAGGGTAGTGACAGTGGTCTGTTCTCAACTGACAGCATTTACCAGCTACTACCCACTTCTCCCAGCTACAGCCCTGCCATATGCTCAGAGTGGAGTAGCCCTTGATGATGTGTTGTAACGAGGATGATCCTGTTTAAAGGTTTGTACATAATACAAAAATAGATATTGACATTATTGGCAGTGGCAGCAACACATATAATCATTTGCCTGAAACCTCCTCTTACTAATAGACACCCGTTTCAGTCACTTTTTGTCTAGCCAATTTTAACTGTTTGAGCTGGCAGTGCTATGCCAGGTATCTGCTTGAGAGACAGATGCTTTGGAAACACTTCAGCTCAAAAAAGTTGAGGCATTTCTTTGATGATGGCTGGGGAGAGGAAATGCATTGCCTTGCCCAGAATAACAGCAAGGCTTATTCTTGCCAAAGATCCTACCACTATTCCAAGTAGGAGCTTAAGATTCAGTGGAAGCAGGGGTAGAGCTTTTGTCCAGTATCACCCATTTGAATTCATCCAGGTTGTTCTTATTTACATCTCAAATTTCTGAGACATTTTTAATTTTATCTTCTAAAAGTTGAAATTTATTTTCCTCACAAACCAAACCTATCCTTTCTCAGAGTTTTCTAAAGCCGTCTATGCAGCATGGGCAAGTTTTGTGCTGAGCTTAGGACTACAGGAGTAAAAGAATTTATCACCTGCAAATGCTGATCCTGGTTTCAGGGCTGGGTACCCAGAGCAAACCCAAATTCAGACTGTCAATGCTTTTCAGCCAGAAACAAAACAAAAGGAGGGTTCGGGGAAATCCGGATGGAGGGAAACTCAGGGACTGCTAAAACAGGATGAAAGTAGGAGAAGAAAACCTGATCAAGACCAGGTGAAATGCTGGGTACTGGAAAGGATGGAGCAGCCTCTAGGTAGAGCTTCCCCAGAGACAGAACCCTGCCCAACATAGATGCAACAGCAACCAGGCTACAGGTAAAAACCACCCTGCAGGGGAAGTGTGATGTGCTTTGGTTTTAAACTCCCATAGAAAACAGCCTGTCCACAGAAGAGCCCACATGAAAAAGCTCAGGGTGCCGATGTTTGGCTTCTCAAACCACAGACTTTTTGTTTCTCTGTCCTCTTCACAGAAACATCTGTCTTTCTGTAACCCCTGCCTCCCTCACATCACACTTCCAAACATTTACCCCATCGAGGACGGCGAAGTACGTGATCAAACCATATCATAATGTATACACATGAGAAGGCCACTACATGTGTAAACAATTAGGGTCACATAGGCATTTTCTGAATCTCAGGCACTGCAAGATTTTGTGCTGTACAAACATGAGACACACACAGAAGCCTCCCCCCGGGACGGGGTGTATTTGGGATCAGCATCCTACACTGAGGCAAAGTCTCAATGGAGTCTGTGGGAGCTGCAGGGTGCTCAGCACTTTTGAAAACCAGAACATTTATATTTAGACTCTTAAATGAACTTTGCAACCTAAATTTAGGCTCCTATTTCTGACACCAAATAAAAAAAGAAAAAAAAAAAGAAAAAATCCATATGAGCCTCTAAATTTAGAGCTGGGTACCTCAACATAGTCATGTTGGAGTGAAATGTAAGCCTTGCACTTCGGCCCACATTCCTATCAAGTTGATTTCCAAAAGGGGAAGTGATCAAGCACACAAGATTTTTAAAGGAAAATAATAATCTGGACTTGCTCACGTGAATTCCTTCCATCCTGACTTATTGCTTTCACCAAGTCAATTGACTTAGATCTCACTTGAAGCTCTTTTACACAATTGCAACTCCACCAGCTTTAACAAAAGCAAGATTTTGCAAAATTTCCAACTCAACATCGGCTGTTAAATCATATTTCCAAAGGGAGCAGTGGCTTATAAAAGTTTGAGTCCCAGCAAAGTCAACGGGGCTAAGGCTCCTAAATCCACGCTGAAGTATTACACACCTTTCAATTCTGACTCGTATAAAATATCACTGTGCAAATATTTTCCATTTGCAGGAATCACCTGCTCCTGAGAGCTTCTCAGGGAATTTTTCTTCACATGTAATACAATCTAAACATGTGTGTTGCATTAAGTTGGGTTATATCAGGTCATGCCACCTGACACAGTATATCCCAACATAATCTAATGCGATGTAAATCACTCGTTACAACAAACCTAAGGAAAAAAAAAAAGGCAGAAAGAGACCAACTTTTCTCCCACCTCACAGACAGCTGCAGCAAAGTGTTTATATCTTCATAAAGGGCCAGGTGAGCATCTGTGTTTTGGTGTTATTTCAAGGCATTTCAATACGTGTCCATTTCTGTGGTGGCCACAGCTACAGTCCTAGCTTGCTGATCACTAGTGGTGAAAGGAAGGGAAGTTTTATGACTTAGTTTTAGAGAATATTTTATATATTTTTAGCTAATATATACTACAACAAAAGGCAAAATGTCAGAAATATTATAGCAGAGCCATAAAATTCAATGCAGGTCCAAATCTCAGTGAAAACCAGCTTGGGGAGGCAGAGGAACAGGTGGGAGAGCAGGCAAAAGGGAGCAGCTGTCCCAGGAGGTGAACTCAAGCCACGGTGCAAATCCATTCCCATAGAGGCTGGACTTCGAGTTCTCCTGCCTCAGCTTAATAATTCTACAACACTTCTTCAACTCTACCTAACTGAGGATGATCAGCCTCTCTTACCAGCCCCTCTGCTGCTCCCTGGATAAAACTGGGCAGGCATGAGGAGGGATAACCTGCACTATGGTTGTCTCCTGCAGGAGACCCCACTCCCATCATTTGGAAGCGCATACAAGTTTTCTATATCCCATTCACTCTGCACAAGGTTTCATCTGCACGCAGCCCTTCGAGCTGGCAAAATTATTCTTGGGGTTTTAAGGCAGGCATTGAAAATCAGCAGTTCTTCCATAAATATTAAACTATCACACTCATTATGACAAAGGCATCTGCTGAAGGCGATTATTTGTCTGAACAGCCCACACAGCGTAGGTAGAACATGGGTTATGTTAAGAGCCTGTTGTAGGATGCAGTCTTGTATCATTTCATAAAGTATGAATTTTACACCCAAAGGGTAAAGCTGAATATCATGAATTATAACCATAGGAAGTTATTGATGATTTTTTTTTTTTTTGCAATTCTGTAATTTTAAAGTTGTCTGCCTATCTGCTAGAACTGCGCTGAGTTGGATTTAATTGTCAACAGATTTCTGGTTATAAGAACAGGAGTGTCTTGTGAGTAGCTACAAAAGGATGCTTACAGGAGCAAGAAAATAGTATCCCTTTACACTGAAACAAACAATTACTGGTGATGTAAAAATATGGAGTCTCATAGGCAAGCATGAACCCTGCTTACAGTTGACATTATTTCAGCTGAACTGGCTTTAAACTCAAAATCATGCTAATGAAGGTACTGTAAACATACCTTGAACCCTAATTCAATAATGAGATCAACAATTACACTTAAAGGTTACTTAGCACTGCAGCAATGTGAGCAAAATCCCTTTGATCACCTATATTGTGCTGTTCATTATTTTCTTTGATGGTTAATAACACTGAAAAGCACTTGGTAAAAAGAATAAAATGAAGTTCAATATTTATACCTTAATACAGAGTGCATTAGCAAATCAGAGTGCTTGGAGCACCTACATTAAAAAGAAAACATCATCAATATTTGATGTTTGTCTTCTTTAACATCTAGCTGTGGTTTTAACATCAACTAAACTTTCAACCTGGAATCCACTGCAGTCCCCAAAAATGACATCTTTTGTGCACCAGACCCACATGCTGGCCATTTTGTTACACATCTTTGTTTCCATCTTTGTGTGGCCTTTAGAAAACAGAAATCAGCACTTGTAAATTTGTAATTTCAAGAGGTGAGTGCCGGGAGACATTTTAGTAAGCAAGAAGAAAGCAGTTATTTGACTTGGTGATTTCAACACTGTTCTACGTCGGGGTGGAGGGGGGGGGGAATGGCACGAAGACATTGTGCTAGGCAACAGATCATGTAAACATTTCCTATGACAGTCTTTCATCATCTATAGGAACATTTACACTGCCAGATCTTGTCTTCTTTAAAAATGTCAGCTCGGTAAGTTTGATGCACATGTGCTCCTTCTGTAAGTGTCTGCTCAGGCAGACAGTTTACTAATTTGTGGCTCAGTAAGCCTTTCACTGCACCGAGCACCTTGAGGTTAGCACATCTCTAATCATTATTTGATAACAGAAATCTGTAAGCATCACATCCCTGGTAACAAGAACATTGTATCTTAGCAACCAGCCTTGATATTCAAACAATTTCATTAAAGCGTAGCACCTCTTAGCAGGTGGGTGAGTGCGGGTGTTGATAAACATTTATAACATGATCAACCATTGTGTTTGCCAACACTATAATCATCATGACAAATTTATGAATTTGTTTACAAGCTCTTAGGTACCAACCTAAGTAGGTAAACCACCCTATACTACGCTTCTGTGTCTATAGATAGAGGCACATTCTGAGATTTGATGCTTCTTTAAATTGAACATATTGGGTAAAAGGTTAGCAGATGAACATCGCATGTCACCGTAAAAATCACCATTTAAATTAAACCACAAAGGATGTGTTAGAGCGAGGGCAAGGATTATATTTCACCCCCAAGAGAGCAAGGAAATTTAAAGTTGAAACTGTCTGTAATTTATTCCCAGGTCCCCAGCAGGGCACGTATGTGGACACGGTGCCCCAGCCCCACACGGAAGAACCTCACCGCCATGGGGTGAACAGCAGGAACCTGGGGGTCACCAGCACCACACAAATGGAGCAATGGCTTCCTGGCCTCAGCCAGGGCTTGGAAACCCTGCCAGAGGGTGATATCAGGATAACCCATCTGCCTCTCAAGAGAAAGGGGCAAAGCTCAAATTATTTCAGTTCATCAAATACCCCACAGCATACCTATACGCCAGGAGGATGGCAGACTTTGAAGAGAGCAAATCCACAATCCTATTTTGGAAATGCAGCTTGGACATTCTCAGTCATACTCAGCAAAAAGGGCTCACATAAACATATCTTCTGAAGTGGAAGCACTGCAGGCCACACTGGCTAAATTTTCTATAGAAAGACAGGAAATCTTTTTCAGTTCTGGGTTACAGAGCCCTGTCCCTTGCTATCCCAGGAAATCTCATCATATAATGGTCTTCATAAACTACTTAGCTAAAACTGGTAAAGTTTGTTAACCCCATAACTTCCATCGGAAGTTTTTTTTCCCAGAACTTCACTCCTTAGATAATTTGAGGACTCCTAATCTGGGTCTGATTTTATTTATGGCTCTTGAATATTCGTTTGTTCTCATGCCAATATTGTCATTTAACTGAGACCACTCAACCCTTCTTGGTGTTTACATCCCCTTTTTTTTTTTTAAACCACAGAGCAATCATGACCCCTCTTAGTCTTCATTGTTGCTAGGCTAAACAAATTGTGCTCTTTTATGGCTGTATTACATCAACACAACCCCGTGGAGGGCAATAGGTTTACTCTTTTGTAATCAAAACCAGCATTTGATCTCATGAACTTAAATGGAAATATCCTTCTATGAGTGTTACTTTCTAAAGTGATTTCCAGTGTTGAGTTGCTGCCCAAAGGGGCAAGGGGGAGAGAAAGGGAACAGCCAGAGAAAGTTAGCTGGCCAGCTCAGGGTCAGAAAAACTGACCACTCTTGTTTGCAATTCGATGGGCCAATTAAAGTTACTCAAATCCTTTTGAGGGCCAGATTTTATGCAAGTGTTTTGGTTGCCAGCCTAAACTGTGAAACCACTTATCTACCCAAATCCATCTACAAATGTGACAGTCTCTCCACCCCTTATTTTCTCTGCATGGACAAACCACCCTTTCCATCTCCCAGGGTTCTCTATGAGCAACACCCTCAGACAATAACATCCCCTATCGTGCAGACTCAGCTCCAAACACTTTTCTTGGATTCAAATTTCACATCTTCTTACATCTATATTGTGGACACCAAGCCAGCCTGTGGTTGGAAAGCCATATCTAGAAACTTCTAGACATTCCTTTTCTGTGAGCATAAACACCTTTTTAATATTATCCATCAGTCAGCCACAGATACCTTTCTGCATGGCATCTGTGGGGGAACATGGGCCAAGATCCAAACAAAGGCAACAGGAGTGGCAAAAATATCTAAGGTCAATGGGTAGATAAACAGAATACATGTCATACTTCACCTTTGTATCTGATTAATGGATATTTTACAAAAACAAATCAGAAGCAAAATGCTTGGAACAGTCAAGAGTTCCTTGGTGCTTCAATCTAGTCTTCAAAATAATCATCTATTCCCCTTTTCAGTAACTGGTTTACACTAACTTTTCAAGCAAACCCAATAACAGCCTTGCTCAGACTGCAACGTGTGTTTAAAATTTACCAAAAGGTGGGAGATGGAATGCAAGCAGGAGGAAAACAGGAATATGAAGTTTGTACCTTGTACCTATGGCATCCAAGGTAACACTGTCGCATCACTGATTTCACACTGGGCACGCTACATCAGGCTATTAATCTACCTGAAATACCTGGGGCCAAGTGGAGCATTATGGAATAGGTAACTGAAACTCCCTTTTTGAAACTAAAGTCATCCACTGGAAAAAAAAAAAAAAAAAAGAAAGAACACCACATTTTGTCATTTCAGCTTGTTGTCTTTGTGGTTAGCTTTCCTCACAGTGCTGAGATTTGATGATAATCCTGTACACTGGAGCTGGGAAAGGAAACACACCTGACACACCAGAGTAATGTCAGATTCCACCACCACCACCCCTCTTTTCCTTTAAACTGACTGTCCAGGTTTGTAAGGTTACATAAGCTTGAATTAGGTATCTCAAGACATTAAAAAAAAAGAAATCAGAAACAAGAGCTAAATACTGCAATGAACTATAGTGAATACTACATACACACTCTACTAAACAAGTGCCAACTGCACATACACGTAAATTGTATATAAATATACCTTTACCAAGAAATTTGGATTAGTTTCACACAAAAGGGGAGAAAACCTATTTAAAACAGGAGGCCAAGGCAATCCATAGTTTCTCCTATACAAACAGAATACAAATTCTACTTTCAAAAATACACGTTTTTTGTTATGAGAAAATATTTTTAAAAAAATTGACAAACTGTGGCTACTCATGCCTCAATTTCACCTTCTGTAAAATGGGAGATTGGTTTAAATCCCATCTCCTTTCCTGCAAGCTAACATTTCCAAAGCACTCCAAACCTGAAGCTATTTTTGGAATAGTAACTTCTGAACAGGCAGAAGAAATACCATGAAGAACAACATAACTTGCACACAGAAGTCAAATTCACGTTCGTTAGCAGAAATCTTTATACTCTGTGTTTTCACAGCACAACAGAGTCTGATCTATGTAATGACGACAGCAGTAAACTAGAAAGACATTTTATCCTTCCCTTTCAGCTCATTTCTTTTGCAGGACACACGTTTAGCAGTCAAAGACAATAAATGAATATTTGTAATGCCAGGAAAACTTTCAAGTCTGGGTTAAAATTTCTTAGTACAGTTTGGAATGGGGCAGGTTTTGAAGACAGAAAGAAGAGTTTAAAGGTGGCCTTCAAGCAATGTTGCCCCGCCCTCTTACTCCACCCACATGCTGCTCATGGATAAAGATAGATTTTGGGTTCTCACTTCTCCACCAGCCTCAGATTGCAACTGCTCCCCAGAAAAGCTTAGTAAAGGTACATGTGCAGCCAAAAACTGGTGGAAAACTTCTCTTTCTGCATCTCTTGATTCCTAATACTCTACTACCCCAGCTTTCAACTCTGTCCCACATCTCTGCCACGCAGAGGAAGCAGCCTGACAGCACTTACTTGGCCACACAATACAGCAGGCAAGTACTCGTCCAAATCAGCAAGGAACAGACGTGGGATTGATAATAAAACATGGTACTATAGAAGGAATAATCACTTAACACCAGCACGGGTTGGTTAAACATTATCCCTCTTCCGCAGTTATGGAAAACTGATGGAGGTTGTGTCAAGGCTACGTGGAGCCACTCATCACAGGTGGAGTTTGATCTCCTTGGCTTGAGGTCCCTATTTTTATATCCAGAATCAATGCCAAAGAGGGAAATGCTGGATGTTTTCAGATACAGGGGTTTCTGGGGTTGGGAGGGACAGTTTCTAATGCTTTTATGGCTTTCCCCAAACCAGCTATAAGACTGTTCAAGAGTTTTGACTCACAAAGGGAGAAGGGGCACATGCTGAGGCCACCTGTGGCTCCACATTCCCCTCTTTCATTCTTCACCCCTCTCCTCCCCTCCTTCCTGGGAGGAACTGCGTGTTGGCCGCTTACAAAGAGACACACGTTGGGTATCTGGGAGGTCCCATAAATTTCAAATTTCCCTGATTCAACCTCCAGCAAGCTGTTTTTACCCATACTGGCCCAGGAGCAGCAGAATGGGGAGAGTATGCTGAGAAACAGTGTCCTACTGCACCAGCTGGGGGTAACATTTACTTGCAACAAGTACAAGATGCCACAGATGATGCCTGAAGATAAATATACACCCTTTCATATTTAACCAGCATATTTTGCCTTTTAGGCACAATACTCAAATCTGTTTAATTTCCATACTGCCAGTTCAGAGCTTCCTGACATTTTCAGTGGAGAAGAACGAGACCACCAAGGCTGAGGATGCCCACGCAGAGCACTGCAGGTGACATCACTTTGGGCCTTTGACAAAAATGTCACGACAAAGGATGGTAGAAAAGCTGATTCCGACGCCACTCCACTACACAGCAACTTCCAAGACTCCAACATTTATTTTACAAACACTAAATAAAGTCCTTGGAAAATTTTTTTTGCAAACTTTAGGCTGTTGAAGCACTCATTGCAATCACAAACTGAAAGTCTTTGTGCTGATGTACACTGGGCTGGCATGTCCTAGATACATCCTTTTGCTCTGTTCCTAGCAGAGCTTTTTGTTCAAAACACACACACAAACACAGCACAAAACCAAAACCCACCAAAAACCAGGTAAAGCTGAGTTTCATACTGGCCTGAGACAACTTATGGGCCACCTACCTACTACTATCACACTAATTAGGAGTGTTCTAACAGCAGGGGAAGGTGGAAAACACTTTGGATGTTCTGCTGAATCTCCTGGAGCTGTATGCATTTCCAAGCTTTAGTTCTTCAGAAGCCCATCAATAGATTAGGATCTTGCAGTGGTCAGTTGAATTATATATGTTTTTCATTAGAAGCCTAAAGATAAATATGAATTCATAAGTGTGTGTCTATAAACACACACACACACATCTGCAGGATTTAATCATTCAGAACACAGTGGAAAGTAGTTTTAACACAGCAGTGAATTTTGCCTTTCTAGTGTGTTAGAGAAAAGAAAGAAGTAGAGCTGTGTATGAACATAAATCAGAGTGACCTTTACCACTTCTTTAACTCCCAAGGAAAAGCTATTGCATTTTAGGGAAAGAATAGTCTCCGTTAAAGGAAGAGACAATCAGCCCATTAGGTCAATTTTAATTTTAAGACCGGAATATTAAATACTCCCTTTGATTATGAATTGTATTAAAGTGATTAAAATCATCTAATAAAAAAAATCCTAATCCCAGACCTGCTGCCATGTAAATATATATGGTTCACAATGTCTCAGTGCAACTTAACATTTGTAATAAAGTCCATAATTTATTAAAATGATAATCTAACCACATTTAAATTGATTTTCAAACTCAAAAATACACACACTCTTACAATCCTACTGCGTGATATAAAAGAATGCCAGTAAAGCCAGCATTTCTAGCATTTTACTTCTCTCCTGATTGCCTGACCACCTCTACAACATAAAAGCATCTTCGAGACCTCAAAAGAACTCCACCAGATACTGAGAGAGACAAGTGACAAAAGCTACAGGCAGAAATCCTAGCATTTTCCTGAAGAATCTTTGTTATTATTTATAAACACTTTTTTCTGTTGCTGTAACACAACTAGGAGACATATGCAGATAGATAAAACACCAAATGTTTATTTTTTTAATTTTTTTTTTTTTTTATGTTTTAAAGTGATCTTTGCATTATGCAGGCTTTTTCCTTCAGATCACTATTATAGTCTTCCGAGAGCCAAGCTGCAATCCCCGTTTGACTCATCACATTATGTGCTCATATTAAGTTTTGCATTAAATCCCAGTGCCATCTATAACTTACTACTAATATCTTTACACCACTGAGGCTTTGATATTTGATGGAAAGCCCCTGAAACCTCACCAAGGGTCTCATCAAATCAGGCAAGCCTCACTTTCCTATGTATTTACCAACTGAAGCATATATTCAAGTCAACCTCGTTTGAGGAGTCCATGGTTGGTTAATCAGCTATGCAGAGTTTTCTCAACCTATTGTTTTTAGCAATACAGCCAAAATTCTGTGAAATGGCATCCCTTGATGTTATACTTGAATATCAATGCTTTACCTGAAGAGAATCAAAATGGTATCTCTCGCTCCCCTTAATTCCTTACCTCTTGCTTAGTGCAATGCATCTAAAGAAATGAAACTTATTGAATCAAGTTTAATGACATAATAAATTCTTCCCTTCAGACAATGTTGAGGCTTAATTCACTAGAGCACTTTAAGCCTTTGCCTTTAGCATCTGATGGGTCATTAGTCTGTAATCCAGCAGCCAGCCTGTTTGGAATCTAAACTAAATCAGGAACCGTATCAGTAGTTTCTGAAATATGACTGGCAGGTCAAGTGGCCTCAGAAAGACTGCCTGGGGCAGTTAAGACTAGGATAGGGCATGACTAGAACAGAACCAGTGATGAATCTGGAAGCATGTACTCAATAAAGACTTCATTCATTCTAACTCACTAAACAGCAGTTCTTCAAATGACTTGACTTATATTTTTGATGTTTTTAACCAGTAGGTCATGCAATAAAATTGTCCTGTATGTGCCAATAGGCTTAACACACAGATCATTGACTTGTGTGCTTGGGCATATTTTATTTATATTTTTCCCCTCAAGTTTTTCCATAGCAGCCTGAAATAGGCAATAGAATCACTGCTGTGTGGGAAAACATGTAATCTAAAGGACTTAGATCATAGAATTCTGAAAAGCAGAAAGTTTGATGAAACACCCTTTTGTCCAAAAAGAAATGCCAGTTCCTACACCTGGAAAGTCACATTCTTGAGATGCTACTAATAATCTGTGCTCCCAGCTGAATATTTCTCACATTACATATTAAAAACCTTGTGCAGTCATTTTAGGGCTTTTCAATACAAGCCAGAGAACCAACTCTGCTTTAGAATTTCAGCTGGAGTATTTCAGGCTTACTGGAGAGGAAAGTGTGCTGTGCTCATCTCCATCACCCTCCACTACAGCATTTACTGAATGCTCATAAGACTTGATTCAAAGTCCACTTCAGTCAATTGACCCCAGTGGTCTTTAGATCAAGGCCCTTAATCTGTACATTGCACTTAGATAATCAGTAACAGCTTAGTTAGAGGATTCACTTTATTTTTTTTTTCCACCCACCATTCCCCAGATTCAACAAAACACTTCCAAACCCCTCAAAATCAGACTAGCACTTTCAGAGAATACAGTGTGTCACACGCTGTAGTGATGATTTAAGTGGTATTTGCAGTTTTAAAAAAACCCAAAACACTACAATGGGGAAAAATAAACAAACTCACACATGATTTTGATGCTCTGACTCCCAGAAAATATGGGGTTTTTTGCTGCTCCCCTGAACTGTGCTGCGACTGATGCCATAGTGGTTTCTCAGTGGGGACAAGGGGACACTGGCACCAAGCAGGGGGTGGAAAGGAAGACTAATTCTTGCATCAAGGCCACTTTACATACTTCTTAACCACATCTCTTTACTCACAACGATGTAGTGTAATGATACTCAGAAATATTTAACAGAATAGGATAAACTCTACACTAACTGAGCTATGGAGTGCATCACAAGCCTACGACTTCCACATGGCACAGGTATCAGTAGGCAGGTGCTCCACAGAGCACCAGTAGCCAAAAATGCCTATAAAGTAACTCTAAATGCCACAATATTTGTGGAAATTGTAAGTGCTTGGCCAATTCCTTAAATCAAAGCTTCGCACTGTATGCCTGTGATGAGAAGATGGTTCCCAGCAAACCATGCTGTAAATTGCCACAAAGAAACCTGCCTCTGCCCTCAGTATGTTGCAGCAAGAGAAAACAAGACTTGGAAACAGTGCATGAGGCTGGGTTATGAAGTGCAGACAAGTGTTACCCTGCTTCCCTTAGAATACCAAGACACCAGGATTCAAAGTGCAGACAGGGATAACCTCAACATCCCCACTCCCACTGCGGAGCACGCATGGGACAGGAGCCCACAGTCAGCCCATTGAACAGTCACCTTTCACAGAGCAGCTGTGTGAAATTCAGCAGGGCAAATCCCAAAATATCCCCAATTAGGAAGATAACTCATTTCCAGACCCAGCCTGCTCAAAGTTGTCTACAGATTAATTTAAATATGCATTAAACACGCTGTGTAGCAGAGGCAAAATTACTTACTGCTTTAAGCATGCCCATGCTATTTTAAAATAGCCTGGCCGTCATGAGCATTTCTCCTATTATCTTTGGTGACATTTAATCAGTGCTTAAATGTTGGGAACACAAGGGAAAGAAATCAGGTTATATATTTGGGAAGGCGACTCTTAGAAATTAGGCTTCTTTCCAAAAGAAAACTTAACCAGTTGCTCACTGACTAAGCAAACAGAGTCAACACTTTCTCCCTGGTAGGAGGAAAGTCACAGGATACCCCAGCCAGGATCAAATCCTTTCTGGGGCCACACTGGCAAAACTGAATTCAAATTCCCAAAAGACTCAGACCAATAACAGCCTCTGTACAGTAATATTCTCTTTTTTCCTGTTTCTCGCACACTACAGAGGTAGAAGGTATTTACAGAAATGAGAAAATGTAATTATTTTTAATTTATTATTGAACTATTAAAGGCTCTCTGTCATTTGGGATCTCCCTCCATCTCCAGCCTTTGTATTCCAAGGTACTTCAGTAACAGCAGTAAGTGAGCCTAAAACGCCAACTTGAGATTTGCATTATAAATGGCATATACAAAGAGAGATTTTTTAAACTTTGGTTGATCTAGCATATCAAAGATCTTTTTCTCTCTTTTTCTAAGCTACTTCAGTGACTGTATTGAAGTGAACTGAAAGGATTAGCTTGAAAGTGGCAAGAAATCTGGCATGCAAAGAAATAATTTTTTTTCCCCCCACACTTATTTCAGTTGAACTCTTCATTATATGGGGGCCCCTTTCCTCCTCTGAAATGCATTTTGCTGTCTATCTCTCTCATGCCATCCCGTGCTGACACAATGCCAAACAAGGTGAAAATACAAAGTGTGCAGGAATAGCTCCTGCCAAAGGTTCCTTCAGCCCCTTTTCAACCTTCTGCACCCCTAAACTGACCGTGAGAGTGAAGGTTGCAATGTGTTTGCCCATTATTTCCTCTTTAGCCAGAGCTAGAGGTAAACCCAGAGATACTGATGGCCTCTGCCTCCCCCACATTTATCCTGGTTTGCTTCCCTACAGCGCAGACCATCCGTGTGATCACAACACACAGAGGATGTTCTCCCCTTCCCAAGGAAATCACACGGTGTTTTCACTGCTTGTGGTGTGGTTAGCATAGTCTTGCTCCAGTCTAACTGGGAAAAATGAAACAGCATGGAAAAGTCACCAGGGGAAGAAGAGCAGAAGGAATGACTCAGCTCTGAACCTGGATTCCGACAAAAATGACTAAGAGCTCCCAAAATCGAGGAAAAAAAAAGATTCATGACCGCTGATACCAATTCTCCATTCAGATTTGTTTCTATTTACAAAGTTTACAAGTTGGATTATTCTTTAGATATATCAGCCACTTTGCAGCTCCCTACCTAGCCTGATGTCCCTTTCCTTTGAATAATTAAGCAAACCAGCTGCATTTACTTTTTGAAACAAAAGCCCTTTATGTTTGCTGACAAGTTCAGTGACAGCCCTACCCTAGATAACAGCCTCAGAAATGAGCTCCCAGCCTGCGTTTGGTGAAAGGCTGAAGGTCTGAGGGGAAAGAAGGGGCAGGCAGGCACAGGCAAGGGGAAGGGTTTGGGTTTCCCATGCTGGGGCTGAAAATGAGAGGACATCTGAGTCAGAGCACAGGGCTTCGTTAGCACCGCGTGTTTACAGAATAACTCGTTATTCCCATCGCAGACGTGCTGCACTGCCCACTCCAGTCCAAGCTCATTCCCCTTACATCAGTGACTCCACAGCAAGATTAGACAGACATGGAGCAGGGAAAAAGCCAGCTCAGGACAGTGTGATCCCTGCTTTCTTGACTAACTCGTTTCTGCCAGGATAGCCCAGACACTTGCAATAGAAGCAATGTGTGTCCAGGCTCACTGCAGAGCACCACGCATGTGAGCACAAACCATGGGACACTCAGAGAACCCAAAATATATCCCAAACATAACCAAATACAGCTAACAGTGATGTGCCACTGGGATAGTCTTTAATGCATTCCCTCTAGAAGTTGATTTATCAGCAACTAATTACAGAAAATACTAGGGGGTTTCTTCACATCACATAAGATACAATAGCTGCTCCATCCCTCAGTGCCGATGACACGGGCATCCTGTCAGAGCTGAATAGCTGCCTACTGACCCCTCCTCTTCGTCGAGGGGGACTTGCTAATGTCCTGAGCTAAAGCTGTGCCAGCACCAGCTGGCAGGCACGCTCGTGAACCTACAAAACCCACCCCGAAGACAAGTGAGACCTCTGAAACCTGCAGAAGCAAGACCAGAGTTTCTCCTTCATCCCAAGATTAACTGCAGGAGAGTGCTCCAAGAGCTATTCATCACCACCACCACCTAAAGCCTTCCCTACTGCATATATCAACGTGTCGAGGGCTGTGACTAATGGAAAAGGCACCACCCTATAAAAAGGAATAAAAATGAAGAAACCATCAGTAACAAGCATCAAGTCAGCTGCATCAAGATAATTTTTTTTATGTAAAGATTCAAAGTAAATACAGACTCAAAAAAAAAAAAAACAAACCAGCCTTCTTTTTAATCTCCTGATAAAGAAATGCAAAATATTAAATCAGTTTAGGTTTATTTCAAGCAGTCTTATAATGATAAATAAAAATAAGCTTCTGAAACACCCAGGGAAGCAACACAAGCCGGTGATCCCACAGAGGCTGCATGGATAGTGAGCCACACGTAAAATACTGTTTGCATATGTGAAGTTCAGCACACAACAGACTTCTGAGAAGTGAGTAATGTCAAATAAAAGAGTAGCTGTATTAATAGCTACATGTACTTTTGCTGTTGCTTTCCTATAAGGCTAAATGCAGGTAGAGGAATTAATTGTCTGGGTGCTCACAGGGGAGAGCCCACCTTCACTAATGACCCAACTGGGTCAGCCTGAGCCTGATGGCAGAAATGAGCAATAAAAAGTTTAACACTGTCTGAAATAATCCCGGATTTCATTTAATCTCCCTCCTAGTACTAAAAATAACAGAGAGCAATAAAATCTCAGATGGTGCATATTGCAAGAGCCGACGTTTAATCTTGCTGATGAGAAAAAGAAAAAGCGACAGACCCCTTTCTCAGCTTCCCAACACTCCAAATTTTGATTTTTTTCCTGCAGTGCTGGAATATGCACCTACTTCCTTGAATTAACAGATCTCCAAATAACACTCATAGGGCCTATTTTCCTACACATAAAGTTGCTTTCTCTGTTCATAAGAGTATAACTGGCTTTGGGAAGAAATATAAAAGAGTTGCTAAAGCCAGTAATTTCCTCAGCCACACATATGGCTTCTAAGTTTAATAGCAATTATGTCATTTTTATATATGATTCACTTGATGTTGTTTTCATGTGAATCATTTGACATATATAACTCCGGCAGATTTCTTAAATAAGCATATCACCAGAGACTAAATTACTAATCAATTAACCAATTTCTCCCCCCCTTTCCCCATCTTGGCACGCAATTAAAGGAGAAGACTAAACTTAGAAAGGCAGTAGAGGCACTTGGAGAAAATGAGGTTTGATAAACCATGGATTCTCATTTTGGGGGGGGGAGGAAGGGGATTGCAGAGCAATAAACTGAGGGCTACAGCAAGCAAACATATGCAAAGACACTGCATTCCACTCCCTGCTGTGACCTGAAAAGCATCCCTGCAGCACCCAAAGTTTCTCCAGCGCCCCAAATGTTGTGCAGCCACCCTGGGCCCTGCTCAAGGGCTGCAGACCTTCATCCCTTCCTTGCAAGAGCAGCAACACCAACGTGGCCACAAACACCTGCAGTTCAACACTCAAGCAGGTGCAGCAGGGACACCAACACCCCCAAATACATGAGGTTTTAATTCTCACTTCTCTTCTTGGTGGGGATTACAGGGGAGGGAACAGGGAAGGAAGCAGCCCGGTCAGAGAGGTGTTTACAGTTTTCTTGCCCGACCTCCCTGTGCTCTCACCACAACACACGCCCTTTTTCCAGAAGAAATTTCATACTCTGCAACACCCCTTCCTCATTTTCAAACCGCTCGCTGCCCTGGTGCTCGGTAACCTGTGCCCTGGCCACAGGCACAAACCAGCTCTTCCTCCCCTTTCCTGGAGACACACAGCTGGGCATCCCCTTCCAGCCTCCCGTCAGATCAGCTCCCTGTGTGTTCAGGAGCAACAATCAGAGGGTTTATTTTTCCAGCTTAGCTGATTTTAACATGTTTCCATTAGCTAGCAGCCCAGCATATAAAGGCAAAATACCTGACTCATTGCATTTATGAGCCTCAAGTGAACCAGGCACAGGCATTTTCCACACCCTTCTTGTTGCTCTGCTTGGGGACCAGGCATCTTTAAGAAGGAAAGCCACTGCTCTTTCTAGAAAATAGCTTGGAAAACCAGTTGTAACATCTTCAACTTTAACTGCATGCAAAGGTTCTACACTTAACAGCAACTTTGCACTAATTATTTGTTTCCATCTTTTAAGCTCCACTAGTCATCATTCACAAACACACAGAAAGCAGAGATATCAGCTCACAGAAGCTCCTCAGAGTAGTTATCTGTGTACTTTGGCTACCATCAAATGAACAATTAAGCACACACTTAATATAATCACACAAGTAAATGCAAGTAACTCCTTTAAGACAACCTTATTTGCTTGTTTTATTTAAGAGCATATTCAAGAGATTTGTTTGAAGAAACCAAAGCAAACAGCAAGACCAAGGCTCAACCACTAAACATCCACGAGACTAACCACTCCAAATCTTTTCCAACAAAAAAAAAAGAAATTCAGGTTTCACTGTTCAGTTTTCAAACACAAAAAGATCACAAGTCATTACAGCACAGTGTCCCAGCTTTGCTTTCCCACTCCCAGTAGCTGCTTTTACCTTAAAAATTAGTGTGTTCTTTCTTTCTTTCTCTCCTTCCTTCTTCCCTTGATCGAAGGGATGTGATTCCTCAGCTCCTCTAGTAGTCACCTCCTTGCAATCAGGCCCAAGTGAAGGCACCTATGCCTTCTGGAGCAGCCCCACCCTTTACCAGCAACACACCCTAACCAGAAAACCTCAGCAATGCTGAGCTAAATGTCGAGGCTTTTTCTTCTGTGCACACCTGAGTGCAATGAAGGAGATTAATGAAAGGTCATAAGCCAAGCCAAGACACCTCAACTGGCGAGTGATGAGTGTGAGGTTTGCACCTGTACATCTATTGAGATCAGTAATAATCCTCCTGCTAGGATGAGCAGCCATTCTAATCACCTCTCTCTGTTATTCATGGTAGTCACACATAGTTTTGCCTACAGGTAAAATTACTTACTTCAGTGTGAGAGAGTTACAATATATTCTAGAGAGTATATTCCAGTCCTTTACCTGATTCATAGTAGAAACTGGTTATTTCATCATCTCGAATCATTGTGATGAGAGAATACAATCACTAAATCATTTAATTTGGAAAAGCCCTCTTAAATCATTGAGTCTGACCATTAACCCAGAACTGCCAAGTCATCACTAAACTACATCCCTACAAGCCATATCTACATGTAATGCCCCTCAGTTTTTACAGCTGAAGATGCTTTTCTGAGTCTCAACAACTTTATAGTGGTGGATTCAAGAAAATAATAGCAGCTGTTGGGTGAAGCACCTCCTGAGCAGCCTTAGCATCTCTAAAGTGCTGTTGTACTTACACATATGCTCTAATTAAACTGTAATAGTTTTAAGAGAATTGGAAAAAATCTTTGTATGTTCAGGGGCAATGCAATTTTTTTCTGCATGTCAGGTGTTTGGATCCAAATCATCACCACAAATCAGAAGAATATTCAATGCTGACCTTCTCCCTTAGCAAACCCTCTGCCCATTGTGCCTCCTCACCCGTGTCCAACCCAACACGCACAAAGTGACCACCACAGGCAGGTGCAGAGCAGGGGTGAGGTGAATCCTGGCAGCTCTAGGCACAAACCAGACAGTAAATCATGTGATGACATTGGGGATTAGTACATCTGTGAGGGACGGGAGCATCAGAGTAAGTAACCAAAACCCTGGCAAAGGGAGGAGTGGGGGGGGCTCATGGTGTCCAAAGGGTGAGATGAACCTCCCTGGTGAAAACACCCCAGAGACTCGAGGATGCTTTCCATGCCCCAGAAAATCATCTTGGAGGTGAGCTGTGTTCACACTAAGGTGAGCAAGTCCACAAGGTTTTTTTTCTTGCAGCAGTGGTCCTCCCTCCTTCTGTTCACTCATTATTTCAGGTGCCTGCCCCAGCTGCTCAGGTTCAGATGCTGCAGATTATCACTGATAGGAGCTCTTCACTTCTAGAAGTTTTATTCATTTTCATTCAAAACCTGGGGGTTTTTTCTCTTTTCCTTCTGCTGTACAGACCTGGCAATCTGGTTTTATAAAGCAAACAATTCCCCAAAGAAAAGTGTGCTGACAGGAGTCAATAGAGCTGGTTTGACTCCTTTGAGATATGGCTTGTTCAAGGTGAAAAGCCAGCTGGGCTTTCTTTATTTGGTTGGTGAACAACTTATTTATAAGGAAGTTATGAGCAACAGAGTTGATAGAAACACAGAATCATAGAATGACTTGGGCTGGAAGGAGCTTTGAAGTTCTAACACAGTTCTAACCTTCCTCCAATGGGCAGGGACACCTTCCACTAGCCCAGGGTGCTCAAAGTCCCATCCCACCTGGCCTTGGACACTTCCAGGGATGGGGCAGCCACAGCTTCTCTGGGCAACCTGTGCCAGGGCCTCACCACCTCCTTTCTGTTCATTACTCGCAGGACCATCTTCCCTGCCCAGGAGACAGGAACTTCAGCATCCAAGATGTGACTGTAATGTGGAGGATCAGCTTTGGAGCACCTGTCCCAGCTCTTGGCCATGGCAGACCTCCCAGCATTTTCCAGAGGGGTGATACCTCACGCTGCCATCTTTTCACCTCATCATAAATGTTATCTCTGCTGGTCTGGGTGCTACTGGCCCAGTGTTCATCCAGAATCCTATCTTTGTTCTGTGAACACTCAGTTACCTTTGCAGGGTGCCTACAGACCCACTGCAGTCATCTGTGGCTTCCAGGGAACCACGTGTGCTTCCTCAAAACCTCAGAAAACACCGAAGCTCGAGCGCTTCTCAAAAGTGAATCCCCCTGCCTCTTCTTTGATCCTGTTTACTCTGTCTTAATTAATACAACCACACTCTGAGGATACACGTTAGCAACACCACATGCCCTGGTCTGACAGCAACCACAGCAAAACATAAGTAAAAAGTCCCTGCTTTGCAGGAAAAGTAGCTGCAAAGCTCTCCTACAGCACGTACCAAACAGCACGTCTTCCATGGCATCCCCACCTTCCTCGCCTCCCTTTTCCTGTGGCTGGTCCATCTGTCCTCACTTGGGAGCTCTGATTTCACACATCTTTTCCCATCCCCTCTCTCCCCTGCTCGCTGTTTGCTCCTCAGGCGCTTCGTGATTTGTAAACCTGCACAGCGCTCGCACTGTGCAGTTTCCCATCGCTCCCAGGCTGCCCCGACTTCTGTATTTTCTGCTGCCAGCAAACCCATCCTCTACCCATTTCCAGGCCCCCCAGGGCACGTGTTCCCACCCACCCTCTGCTGCACGTGGTCTGTTCTCTGGATGTCGGCGGTGTGAGCTCCTCGCACGCTCTGCCTGCCGAGTTCCACTCACCAGCACCCCGTGCCCTGACACAACCAAATGAAATAATCCTGCTGGCAGGAGGATGGAGATAATTTTGCAGAGTAGTCACATCCTTCCTCTGCTCCCCTCCCCTTGGCTCCAGGCTTTGCCCCTGCAGAGCCTCCACACCACGAGTGCTGATGATGTCCTGCTGAGCTGTACCCCCACGGGCATCCAGCTCAGGAGATCCTGCTACGCTTAACTCCCTTAAGGAACTTTCCCAATCCCAGATGAGTCCTGAGAAATACTCACACAAGGAAGACATCCCAGCTGCAGAATCCTCAGTGCCAATAAACTCCTCAGTCCCAAACCTGATGTGGTCTAAGTTGGGACTGCACCTGCTCAGACCTGCTCAGAAAAAGTTACAGACTTAGAAACTAATAAGAAAAGAAGCAGAGCAGCTCTTTTTCTATCAAACCAAATCTAAATAAGAAAAGTTAATTACTATCCTTGCTTCCCCATAACCTGGCCAATTAGAAAATAACTGATCTGGTTCTCTTTAAATGTTGTTGTACGCTCTTTAAAAAAATGTTAAGATTTTCCGGGTTTTTCTCTTCCTCAGATTGATTGATGCTGCAAAAGGACAGACAAAGCTTGGCCTAGAGGAATTTTCATGAGTCTTTCTTCCTCTATTTAGTGAAATTGTGTGCTGCTGATACATATTATTGGCCTACAGAGTGAGACCCACCCACCCAAGGAAAAGGATTAACTGAAATATTGCCATTTCTAGGAATTAAAGTTATTGGAATTCAAGCTGAAGCCCATTTCCTACATGCAATCTTAATGTGATCCTCAGGGAGCTCTGAAATTATCATCTGCAAGTAAGTGATCTTTTCATGCAATTTTATTCTAGCACTATATCTAGGTATCTTCTCCATAACTTCTATGTCCACAAGCTTATTTATCTCCTTGCTAAAGTTCAAAATCTAATTTCCAACACAGGTTACTTACTGTAATAAACTCTACAAGCTTTAAAGTGACAAGTTGAAAGATACAATTTTTTAGAGTTATGAATTAATAGCCATATATGTCAAAGAAAGTGCCAACTTTTTCATATTTATAGATATATTATTGAAATGATAAAAAATGAACTGAGGAAAGAGAAAAGAAGTGAGGAGAACTACATATAATGAATCAAACATACTTAACAAGACATGTACAGACACTTTAGTGTGCATCTCTTTTATTACATTACATTAATCAAATTCTGCTAAAGACATCCATCTAAGCGAAGTGTCACAGTGATATTCTATAAAAACATTCTTTTGAAAAAGAGTCTTCCCTGACAGCGGTATCAACTCCACTGTCTTAAGTGATTGTCAGGACTGCATTACTCAGAAATTAAGAGAATTTATGTAAGTGCTTCCCGAGCTCCCCTGAAGAAAAAAATAATTTAATTGGAGCAAGTGTACAAACTCTGATAAAGGCTGGTAAAACACGGATAAGTGATTTCAGTTAGGGAAGCATGATTTTTTTTTTTTTCTGCTTCTTCCTTCTTTGGTTCACAGCACCAACAGACTTTCTTAGTCTGGAAAATCCTGGAAGAAAATCTTCCCTTCTGCTAAAATGGGCAGAATATGAGCATTTTTGCTAAATTATCCAGCAAGACCTGATCATCTGGGATTTGAGGCACTTTTATTTTTTCCTACATGTATTTATTTATTTATTCTAATGAGCTTACAAACAGCTCTCAGGAAGGCAATGGAGGCTTCTTTGCCACGCAGGTGTGAGGGCCAGATGTGGCACCACCTGGCATGACCTGGATCTGGGGAAGAGAGACAATTCTGGCAGGCTGGGCACATGGGTTGTGTCCTCATGGAGCTCAGGTTTCTGTAAGGCATGATCTCGCTTCCTACTAGCAGGCAAACCAGTGGTAACAGTATTTTTACAGCCTATTTTACCTGTGCATTTCATAGTGGGATTTGTAACAGACCTCTGTTTGTTACCTTAAAGAAAAACAATGTGGAGTTAAAACTTTGGTTTAATTATTGCACTATTTTACCTCCTTCTTTAAAACAGCCTAACCCATGATTTCTCAACTCTGGTCACACCTAGAAAAAATTTGAATACCGAAATTCCCATCAAATAGTGGATTTGGATAGTGAGAAATTACTTTCAGACAGCAGTGCTGGTGAGCTACAGAGAATGAGGGGTGAAGGGTATTGCATCACTTCTCCTCCATTATTTAGATGCAATGGGATTCATAAATCCATGGAGGTGACATCCATTAGGTAGCATTAAGGTACTACTGGTATCCCCACTCAGCTTTCCTTTGTGGGTGTTGGTTTTACTCCCCTGCAAAGGAAGGGAAAGCTCCTCAGGGTAATCCCTTAACGATGTGGCATCAAGGGTCAAAATATAAGACAAGGAAACAACGAGTAGGGAACAGTCTTATCTAAATGATTCACTGACAGATCACAAAAGCAATGATTTGCTCTTCCCAATTATTCTCTAATTTCACCATCAAACTATTAAGCCTGGATGTTATTCAAAACTCAAAGTCAACACTACAAAAAAAGCCAAACATAAAATTCACCATTTGCATGACTTATTAAGTGAAATATGGAATTCATGTGACAGACAGAACGTCAACTTCAAACTGTGTTTTCAGCCACAACGAGAGCTGTTTGATCTGCACGGGGTAGTTCCCTACTCAGGCAAAAATCACACACACACAAACACACATTTTGTCAAACTAGTCGATGCAGTGCAATTTTGCAGTGAACTGTGTAAATACAGGAGATCTGTGAACACTCTGGATCAAAATTCTGCCACGAATTCAAACTAATATTTACCGAACACCCAGTTCACTGTTCGCTCAGCTGCTCTTATCAATGTTATAATAAACTATAAATCCTAGCAAGCCCTGAGGCAACTTAACTGCTGTAGTGATGCTGGAGGGTGATTAGGAAAAAAACTAAAGATAAGATCCATTGTTTTTTTCATGGTTGTGCACATCATTTTTCTATTTCTGATGCTTTATGTGTGATAATCTGAGCTTCCTCAGAGGTAAATTCTCATCTAATCATAAGTCCCTACACATCAACAGAACATATCCTATGTGGTCTAACAACAAAAAAACAGAGAGCAAGAAGTGCTTCATTAACAACATGGATTTAACCTGCTGTAAGCTCATTTTTAGGCTGCAACAAAAGCCCTGGAAAAGGTGAAAATTAAAAGATGCCACCTGAAGAGCTCTCTAAAATTAGAATTAATTTTAATCTGCCTGGAAAAAAAAATCTGGGTGGTGTTGAGAGCTATGAAGAGGGGGATTATTTTAAAAATATATATAATATCAAACTAAAGGATCAAGCAGCCCTATTAGAAAAACAGGGCAGACACCATATTCTGCTGGTCACACAAAAATGTATTGGCAGGGCCCATCCTGTGGCACTTTTGATATGGACAACATACAGGGATGAGATCCAGGATGCAGCCAGGTAAGGGCAAGAGGAGGAAGGGCACCAAAGGCAGGGACAGAGGGGATGCAAAGGGGTCATCTCTCATTTTGGTAACCTCACAACTGCCAGAGAAGGGTCTTGGGTTTCCAAGGGACATTAAAAAACCTTGTTAGCATGTTCTGCTCCATAATTGCTCAGAGCAGCATTGTGAAGCAGGAGACATCTCCTGTCACTATTTTTGGGTTGGAGCATCCCTGCTCCAGACAGTTTCTGGCTCTTTGCCTGATCCACCACAACCAGAGCAATAAACCAGAGGAGGACAAGGTGGGTTAATATCAGGTGTGTCATTAACAATCATTTCCCTGTTTCCCAGTGTTTCTCCCTCTGTCCCTGCCTGGATCAGCACCCCGAGGAGCCCACCCCTGGCTCTCACAAGCCGGGCTGACCTTTCTCCACGTGTCACTCGCGTACGCGGCGCTGCCAGGATCAGCCCCAGCAACTGGAATTTGTCTCCCTCTAAGTGACAGCTGCCATTTTAATGATCCAGCAGCAAAGGTGAGTTTCATCTCAGGAGGCAGAGAGGGAATGCAAAATAAAGAAGGGGAAAAAAGAGTGTTTCCACAAGGAGCTCCTGAAGATCAGATGGCTGGGAAGTGATTTTGGGGGTGAATTCTATATTTAAAAAACGGTTTTAGCCAATTTAACAGATAACTTAACTGGTTCCTACGTTGCACTGATGTATATTTATAAGTCTATTTGAATGGATTTGTATTAAATTGCTGATTTTCAGTGGTTCTTAATAGAACCCGACTCTTCCCTGTCCTCATCTGCCTGGTGAGCTTGTCCAAAGACAGCTCTCTGTCAGACTATTACACTTTAAAAATCATTTCAGTGACTTTCCCCCTTGGTAATGAGATGGAGTGATTAGAAGAGCTCTCACAATTACCCCACCATTTTCCTTTAAGACACATATGAAAATTCCTTCCCTTTCTCAGCCCTTGGCACGTTCAGAGTTACTGTTCCCACTCACAGCTGTCACTACCATGCAAACTTAATAAATTCCATCTATGCATGACTTACTTAGCTAACCTCCATCCACCAGAGATACATGCTTCTTACTCAGACAAGCAGGACAATAACATAGTAAAGCTTCAAAACAATAGCTCTCATGTTTCAAATATGTATAATATTGCAAGGGGCTTATCTCAGCCCTGGTGATCCTGCCCGAACAGAAAGGAGCTTTTCTTTCATACTATTTAACTTTTGGGATTTCTTTTTCTTTTTTTTTTTTTTTGGAGGGTGGGGAGTGGTTTTGGGGATTTTTTTAGTGAGGTTGGTTTTTGGTTTGCTTTTTTTTTTAATTCAGGAGTAGTTTGAAAATGCTCAGGCAGGCAATTGGAAAAAAAAATAAAGAGCTTTTTTAAAAGCATAAAGGTAATTATAAAGGGATAATTAAATAAAGGAAGAGTTAAAATAGGCAGGGTTTCCCTCACTGAGCAGAATGCACCCCAAGACACAGGCAGCCAGATTCTGACCCACCCCAGCTTTGAAATTTCCAGTAACAAATGAACCCTCTGAAACTGTTGCAAATTTAAATCCACATAACCCAGAGTAAAATCAGGCCCCTGAACAATTTTGTTAGCAGCAAATTTGTCATGCACATTAAACCCTCCCCACCAACAGCCTCGGGCCACGTCAGCTGGGACCCTGAACCAGACACCTTTCCCCTTTGCCACCTTGTCTGTCAGTAGAGCAATCAGCACTTTTTGGAAAAGCTCAGCATTTTTCAGAATTAACACCGTAAGAGAGGTAATCAAGCCTGTGTTAAATAAATACTTCCAAATGCCAGGTGAAATGCACATCAGAGTGCATCAGGCAGCCACACAAGGTATCTGGAGGCAGTAGAACAAAGTATGCTTCACTTTGCATTAGAGCAGGCAAGCACTGAAGCCCAGGAGCAGCAGAAAAATGCAGGATGAGTAATTTTACTAGGTGCTTCCTCACAACATTTCCCGGGGCCAAGCACTGTCCTGGCTACGTAATTTTGATTAAATCAATAGCTGTTTATCAGTGTGCCATAAAATGACAGGAGCCAGATGCAACAGGGTTGAAACCTAACACAGGTAAGCGAGGAACAGCAGCAAGGCTATTAATAACTGGTAATTTCCAGGCTGATTAACTTGGGTTTGAGGATGGGTGTTGGAAAGGTTTATTCAAGACTTTCTTCAGTTTCTCCTGTTCGGTATCCTTTAGATCATATTAAAGGATGGATTTCCAGACAGGTTTAGGCTGCTAAGCATCTCATCTCTGGTAGTGTTCAACCCCAGGCTGGATGGAGCTTGGAGCAACTTGGTCTATTGGAAGATGTCCCTGCCCATGGCAGGAGTGTTGAAATGAGATGGTCTTTAAGGTCCCTTCCAACCCAAACCATTTCAGGATTCTGTGATTCTGCTATTTTTGCCTAGGTGCTACGGTATAGTTAATACTATGCAATTTTAAAAGTGTGAGTCCAGACGAGTAGAATTTGAAACAGGATGCCAAATATCAGAATATATCTTTTCTTTCTGTTTACTTTCTATTTTAGAGCTTAGAGGCAAACTTGAAAAAAAGGGGCCACAAGAAGCAATGTTTTCTTGGAGCACCTCTTCCTCTGCTTGCCCTGAGCTGCTGATGACAGTCTTGACCTGACTCTATGGTCCGTGGTCCTTGGATTCCAACCCCTTGATGCTGCCAGACCTCACCAGGTGCCCCTGCCAAAGGTGGGTCAGAGGAAGCTTGAGGACATTCAGTGAATCTACAAGAAATCTGGACCTTTCCCTAGACCAAATCTTGCTTACGGTGTCTGCCTTAATCCTTCAAAGAAAAAGATGGCACAACAAATGGAGTGCACAAACACATCAGGAAGGTGTAATGCAGAACAAATATATTTTAAAGGTGCCATTCCTTACTCCATCTTCATGCAATTAAATTCTGTGATAGTCTCAATTTCCACTCAGAAAATGGATGTCATAAGAGCACATATAAATTATTCACATCTTTACTAAATGAAGGGCTATCAAAAACTTGTCATGGGCCATCCATATGCAGTATGACTTGAGCCACAATTGACAATGTAACTAATATTTTTAATATCCCAGTAATTTCATAATTACAAGAACACTGATATTTTACAGTATTAGTTCAAAGTGTGAAACCAGGGAGACCAGTAAACTTGGCAAAACCTCTGGGCTTGATCCTGCATCCTTTGAAAAGCCCAAGCGAGAAGCTCACGGTGCTTTTATGGACCGGTGGGTACTTTTGGGTATGCACAGAATGAAGAAATAGAGCCCCATAGTGGTTAATCCCCAAAGCTAAAAATAAAAACAAAACAAAACCCTACTGAAACCAAAGCCTTTTAAGCCGCTATCTCATATTTTAAGCGAGTTATTAAAATGTTAATTATCTGAATAACATTATGCTTGAACACAAGGGGAAAAGACATTTTGAAAATTGTGCGCTTTTTTAACTGGGAGGGTAATTCACAGATTTCTTCCAAAATGACAATTTCTTTTTTATTCAGCAGCTTGAACACTAAGTCAGAGCACTCTTCAGACTGCAAATATAGCAATTATCCCAAGTAATGCTTTGACACTGTTACCACAGGCAAGTGGCCAAAGTGCATCAGCAGTCAAAATATCTAAGCAAGTTAACAAGCTCCTTTTACTCTCAGCAGAGCAGGAGAAGAAAGGGAATCCAACCCCTGAGAAATGTTAAAATAAAGGCGAAAGAAAAGCTGCTGGTGTTTGTTAAAGAAAATGGTGTCACTGTCTCGGCCTGATCAAGGTGTAATATGTGAGTCCCTGACAGATGTCCCTGGCAGTGTGGGATGGGGAGGGCTCTTCCCCAGCATCGCTGCCGCGTGATCCCGGCTAATGACTGGCGGCAGCCCACCAGGACCCGCCGTCAGCCCACACCTTGCTCCTCAGTTTGGTGCTCTCTCTCCTCTCTCTTTGCCCCCATTTTTCTTTCTCTCTCTCTCTCTTTTTTTTTTTTCTTTTTCAGCTCCATTTGCAAAATACCCCCACATGTACCATACAAAAGACATCTAAACTCATTAAGGAAATTCCCAAAGAACTATTAACAAATCATTTTGCTTCAGCCAGAGATATCAGATTTAATTAGGTGAGCGGTGTTGATGGGGTGCAAAAACAAAAGCCATCTCCTGTCTGAAAAGGTTCAGGTCCTGTGTAGGCCCCATTCTTTCCTCTATGGCACAGACAATAATTGAGCATTTTTTTAAAGGACATAGGGATGAAAAGAGGAGTCTGTCTCACAGACAAAAGCTTTCAACTAAGATTTGTTTTCCTTTCTCACCAGGTGACTTAAAGGGAAAAAACCTTCAGCTGTAAAGAAATGGCTATAACCTACAGTGAGAACACAGCGACAGAGAATATAAAACAGCTCTAACAAGCATAATTTTTGCAAGTGATTAATCAAAATGTATTTAGCCAGTCATTTTCAATGATAATCAAAAGACCCGCTTAAAACAATAATCATTTTGCAATAATAACAGTTATGTTCATTCAGATGCAGGCAGGCTCTGCTGCCTGGAATGAAACGTCGACGTTGGCCCTGCTACAATGCCCTGAAATACTAAAGGATTTCTCCGAGTGGGAAATCACCAGGATGGAGCCTACAGGTTGCACGGATTAGTGCCCTGTACAGCACAGGAATGCAAAGTACCAGGGAGCCAAAGGTTTATTCTTCCTCTCTTGTTTTAAGTCTTTGGGTTAATGCTCTTTGGAGGTCTGGCCAGTTGTCATTTTAGGGGAGTATTATCTGGGTGGCAGGATAATACTGGCACGTTACTCGGTGTGTAATGGGAATGTTTTTCTAACGGCTTCCAGAGGCTCCAGAGATCACATATTGTAAAGGAAAAGACTCGTTCCATTTTTTTAAAATACATCTTCAAATTAAGAGGCTTAAGAAATACTAACAATTGACATATGCCTTTGTGGTACCAGCTATTCCTCCAGACCTTTAAGCATATTCCTCATCTCTTCTTTCCTCTTGTACTGGATGAAAAAAAAAGCAAATCCAATGTTAGTCATTGGCATATCAGATGTGAACCGCTCTGGGTTCTAAGAATATATCTTTATAATTCAAGGCTTACAAGGAGCATGCACCAATTAACACCGTGGAGCAAGCTTTTGATGCAAATCATCATTAAATAAACACGCCGAAGCTTTTCAGAACCAGGAGATACAAATGATGACAAAAGAAGTCAGCAGATCCAGCGGGAAAGAGCAAAAAAACCTCCTCCAAAACACACTCTGATGCCACTACACAAAAAGCAGAGGCTGGCGGAGATGCCATTAGAAAAAAAAAAAAAGGGGGGGGGAAGTTTAAAATCTGCCATTCTAATTTTTAACAGTTTGAAAATGTTTAACAGAATATTTTTTATGCCTGTGAGAGATAAGGACAGGAAGAGTAACAGGACGCTCTTCTAGTCCTGAAAGTCACCAAAAAAATAATTTGGAAGTATTTTCAACTTTATTTTATCTGAAGCCCTGACAGTTAATTTGGTGTGAAAAACTGCAACAGTAGAAAACAGATGTTAAGGGGCAAGCATATAGTTAAGGTCAAAACAAACGTAAAACACCGCTTCCATTTCGAGGGGAAGGAAAAAAAAGATTTGTCCAGCAACAGGTTTTATGCTAAACCTGCTTTTTTATTGTTCTGCTTGTGATATCTGTAGACTACACAATGCAATACTGTCTGCCATAGCGCAATACCTCTCAGCACCAGTAATTTAAGACTTTCTTCTCTGTAATACACTAAACCATCATAACCTGTCTCTTCCTATTTAGTTTAACCTACAACCACCACATACTGATTTGGCTGTGTGTGGCTTTCTCTATTGCCATTTATTACTCCGCTCGACTCCTGAAATTCTGTTTGCAATTTAAGGCCACAAATTAGAAGCGTAAGTCATCTGTTTCCTATAATCCCCCTGTCAGGGCTGGAATCACATTTGGAGCTGAGCACCAAGCGCGGTCCTGGGCCGGCGCTGCCGCCCCGATTGGCCACGCGGGCTGAGCTGCGCTGGGAATAAAGAACAGGGAACAGGGAACGGGGCTGGAGCCGGCGCGGGGAGCGGGGAGGGAGAATCCAGCCGCCTGCGCAGGAGAAATAAATACTATTTTACAACCGTAACCTTTTGGAAATATTCTAACCAAGCGACGGGGATTGCTGTGGAGGCTTTCATATACATATTTATTTATTTTATATATATATAATTTTTTTTTGAGCCATTTTATAGGGATGTTATAACTTCCTCCTTCAATCCGAATCTTTGGCGAGTTCTGCCACCTTTGTCACGCGGCACATTTTCTCAGTGCTGTCTCTTGCTGTCCTAATTAACTGTTTTCCTCCCGCATGGTAGGCAATATACAGAGTTAAAATGGAGATTTTAACTCACTGGTTCCATTTTCCTCCCCCCCTTTTTTTTTGTGTGTGTAATTATTTTAATGAATCCATGCATTTGTTCCTTTGATGGCAGTGGAAAATGATTTTAAGTATGTAGATGAGAAATCTTAGAAGTGGACTTTTTTTCTTTCCTGACAACAAAACCTTAGTTAAAATTAAAAAAAAAAAAAAATCCGTAATTCTTTCATGCAACATTTGGGGTTATATCCACAACTTGAATGTTATTTTCTTTCCTTTAATACATTTTAATAGTGGTTCCTGACCACCACTGCTAGGAGCAAAAAAATCAGTAGTATTTCTTACTTTAGATTAAACTTTCTCTTTATTGCACTGGAAGTGAGACAGTGTATCCTGTTACAATCTGAAAAGAGCAAGATGAAGCTTCTAAAAAGACCCCAATTCAGAGCAGCAGCCAGCAGGGAAAATATCTCCAGTTAATAGTCCAATGGGACCCTCTGCTTGGAGGGGAAGAGGGGGTAGGAATAAATAAATAAAGCTAGATTCCATTAATAAAAATTCCTCTAACTGCCTCATATTTACTAACAGATATACTTTTCATGGGCTTTGAACTTGTAGCAAGCAAATCAACTTGTTTTAAGTAGCACGCTCTGGCTGTGCAGGACAGCCAAATGCTGAATTCTGCAGTGTGATCCAGGCTGAGTTGCAGCAAATATTTTTTCTTCCCTTGGATTTAAGCAAAACAATAAAAACCTTATAATTTTTGTTTAAGTTAGAGGAGTCCTAAAAAAGAACATTCCACTGCTCTTTGTGCTTCTGTAACTTAAAAATTGGCTGTGCTTTTAAGTGAAATTTGGCAGGCTGTTAGTCTACAATGTGACTAGGATATTTGGACATAACAGAATTGGCCAAGATATGATATTTTAAATGGAACTACTGTTCATGCAATTTCCTAAGGTTTGTTTTTGGGTTGTTTTTTTTTTTTTTTTTACTATGCATTTGGTATTACAGTTTTATACACACAAATAAATACGTATTATGAGTCCATAATCTACAAACGCGAACTATTGTCAAGATGCATTTACAGCGTGTTCTGTGATGATTCCTGAGCAAAAAGGCTCCCTCACAGCAATGAATGCCCATTATTATAAATAAGCACACAGTAGAAATAACTCATGGCACACAAAAGCACACGCAAACCACTTGGTGTGTTCCAGAGCTCAGACACCAGCACTACTATTGCCGAGCTCTGCGTTGGAAGAGCAACTGGAGTCCTGCCATGGAAATGAGCAGCATGCTAAGGAGCAGATGTTCCTCTTTGGAGGGGTGTGGAGGGGAAGTCTTGCACCAAAATGGTGGTGGCCCCTTCTGGGTTTACGAGACAACCCAACTGCTGTGATGCTGCCCTGAAACTGTGAGGGACCTGTCTACTGAAAATCTGGAAGCTGTAGGAGGTGAGCCTACACCAGCGCTCCAGAAACATTCTGAAAGTCACATTTAACTCCCATTTTAAACCTGTGTCAGGGGACAGGAGGATTCTTCTCCTCCACCAAAACTCCACACGCTTCCAAGTCACCAGAATAATGTGCACATCAAAAAATACACTGACCATCTTGCTGGGTAGAAAGGGGGTTTGCATGTGCCAGGTTCCACACAGACAGACACATGGTATAAAGTCAAATTGGCCATTGCTTTTATTAATTACCAACTGAACCAAACTGAGCAACTTAACCCCAGGCCTGGAAGCTGTGCCAGCTCCACTGTGAGCTACGCCACCACACAACCTCCCCCAAAACCAATCCAAGCGAGCGCGTCTGCCTCGCATCTCACTCCACCAGCACACACGACACAGCCCCAAACACCACAATGCAGATTTGCAAACAAGAAAAACCTTCTCTGCTCTACTTTGTTCACTCTCCCTCTATAAAAGTTAAAGAGAAATTGTGCTTGTGTTGCTTATCCCAGGGTTATGAAGTAAAAACTGCTTTGCCATGTGAACAATACAACCATATTTTACATAGTAGCACACAAACTGCATCCCAAAATGCATTAAAATACATGGCAGCGGTCTCAGATGCAAGTTAGAGGCCAGAGTGGTGTAAAACCACTGTATAGTAAATAAATGAAGATATTCCATAGGCCACCTGGGAAGCTGGTAGCAGAGGCAGGTGCAGGAATTGAGCAGTTTTAGGGCTCCAACCCAGACCATGGCACAGCACCAAGAAGGGATGAAGAGCCCTGGAGAGGAAATCAGAATCGTGCACAAAGCAGAACACCTTGCAAAAGACAAGAGAAATGCCCTTGATCTTGAAGACACTGAAAAATATGGAGCTGAACAACAACAGCATGGTAGCCCGGGAAGAAAAGACAACACAGAAAGTGGCTGAAGCAATATAGAACCATAGAATCACTTAGGCTGGAAAAGCCCTGGAAGGTCATGGTGTCCAACCATTAACCCAGAACTGCCGAGGCCACCACTAACCCACGTTCCCAGCTGACACAGCTGTATGTCTTTTAAATCCCTTCAGGAATGGTGATTCCACCACTGGACTGGGCAGCCTGTTCCAGTGCCTGACAGCCTTTTGGTGAAGGAATTTTCTCTAATATCCAATCTAAACCTCCCCTGGTGCACCTTGAGGACATTTCCTCTTGTCCTATTACTTTTTACCAGGGAGAAGAGACCGACCCCCACCTGGCTACGACCTCCTTTCATGAAGGAAAGAAGGAAGTAGGAATAAAAAAGGAATCTGATCCGTGGCTGAATCCCTGGATTTTCTTTCAGTATTCATAGTCTGATGCTCAGCTTATGCTTCCAAAAAAGCGAGTCAGACAAACCTCTAGTCCTTAACACGAATTTAAACACCCCTTAGGGATCGCTATTTGGCATAAACTGGAGGGACTGCACAGTCAGTTTTAAATTAACAGTTTTCCTCTAAAAAATATGAGTTTGAATTAAGAATGAAGTCTTGAAGGAGAGCCTAAAATCACCTGTGGACAGATGTGCTTTTGTCCTCTTCCTTGCAGTGTGAAGGGTGATGGGTAGTGAGGAGAGAAGGCGAGCCTTTCGTTCTCCTGCACTTCCCAGCTCCTACAGGAAACATCCCAAATCCACACAACATTCCCGAGTGCTACATCTTGCCTATGGATCTCCAAGCAATCTGACAGATGTGTAAATTCACACCAAGCCAAAAACTGCCCCGGGATAATACAGCTGTGCACGCTAAAGAGCACAAGTTATTCCAGCATGAATTTGCGGACAAAAAAAAAATGTCATTTTAACCCACCTTTGGCTTCCAGGTGTACATTTTCCTGAGGTCATTTGGGGCTGATTTCACACTGCTGTGGTCACACTGACCCCTTCTTTGTCCATTAAAAACTCAAAAGCAAATAAGGTTATTTTCTTCCTTTTTTTTCTCTTTTTTTTTTTTTTTTTTTGCTAATAGAGTGACTGTTTAACAGGCGATGCGAGGATGAGCAGATTTTCCTAAATGCCAAATGTTGATGGATACACAGTGCAGATACAGTAGTATCATGGGCTGTAAATGTCACTTAGCCTCAAGAATTCCTCTGTCCAACACTGTTATAACAAGGTGCTTTTAAAATGGGAACAGGATTTACACCAGAGAGGTGTGAATCAAGGATACTTTTTTTTTTTTTACCCAGCGATAGCTCATCACTTGCTACAGAAACCTGGCATGGCTCAGGCAAAGCTTGGTAGTGACTCAACCCCACAGTCATTTACAGGGGTTGCTCCTAATGCTTTCTAAAGGAGCTATTATTGGATGTCCCAAAAGTAGCTTTGAGCATAATGGTCTAGTTTGTGATACACTGACCAAAGTAGCCAAACAATCCGGAACATATTAATTACAGACAGAAAACAGATTGTTCCTAAAGTTACATATTATACTCTGTCTTTTCTTGGAATAGCTGTCTCTGAGTAGGTGAAGCACACAATAATTTGCTCTCCAAACCAATAGAAATGTACCATTAGCAGGGGCACAGTCAGCAGCAGTCACTCCTTTACACCAACATTCACCGGACAAAGTAATAAATCCCACATTAATCACTGGATAGAGTCACAATGGAGTCATATAATAGCTGAAAGATTACAAATTTAGAGATGTGATGCGCAAAAAAAAAATTTGGAAAGTAAAATAAATGTTACATTCAATGAATTTGCAGTGGCTACTACTTCAAATCAAAAATTCTGTTTTTTCAAACACCCAACACTAATGTTTCAAAAGATACTGAGAAAGGAAGCATCATTTTTAGGCATTTGGGGTAGAGGGAGGGGAAAGAAAAAGAAGACAAAGTATATCCCAGTGGTAAAAGCATCAGATGAGAAATCACCAGCCCCCTCCTTGCTGTGCTACCTTTACTCCACCTGCAAATTGTGTGTGGGGGAAAGGGAGATGGACAGATAATACTGCCTTGCCCTTGAGGAGGTAACTGAGGATCCAATTCATTCGTACTTGTAAATCCCTGTTAAATACCCAAATGACCATGCAGTTCTAGTATAGGACTGTGGGGTTCACAGCATAACTTTTCTTCCCTATGGTTCCTCTGAAGGTACTGTACTGAAGATCTCTGAATCTGCAAGTCCCTGGGCTTGTGGAGCCAAGAACAAGGTGGTGGGAAGCTACTGTTCAGAGCGCTCATCCTTTGCTGACAGCAGATATCTCAGCCATTCCCAAATCCGGTGAGTTAATTGTGCCAGAAAGAGCTGGAATCTCCTTGATGGATGAGATGCTTCCAGGGATTCTGTGCAGCACAAGGTCCTGGGATACCTCGCCAGAACAGCACCAGGGACCCAACCAAAACCTAAACATGCTCAAGATGAATGTATCCTAAGGACATAGAGTTTTCTCTTTACTGTGTACTGAGCATTCCTGTCTCTAATCCCTTTCCATACTTTTGCTAACCTGGAGACAAGGCAGACCAAATGGCTGTTGGCTTCCCAGAGTCAGCTGAAAAGCTGCCTGAAATGGCTCTGTGAAGAGGACTGGGAATTTCCTCTCTCATTTCCATTGGGGAATATTGATACTGAAAGGCCAAATGTGTGCAGCTTTACACGGCTGCTTTCCACACCAAACCATGTCTTGGAGAACTGGGGGGTATGTGCCAGGTCGTGGCATTTCACCAGTGTGGTGGTATGGGCCATAAAGCATCATTGAACATGCAAGAACAAAGAAAACCCCCATAAAACCAGAACGTTTGTTGCTGTCTAAAATACAAGGTTAAAATTGCATAATTGCATGTACATTGCTTAAGTCTACAAAGCACAGCAACGCTCGTGATGCTTTGTAGGCTCATTCCCATAAAACTTGCCACAGCAGCAGTGAAGGTAGTTCCCATTAAAAAGATAATAAATGTTTCTGAATGACCTAAAGTAACGCTCAGATTACAGCATGAATACTAAATTCCAAGAGGAAAGCTACAGATGGGAGCAAAAATCCCCACAGATTATCCTCAAATATTCCGGAGGATATCTCTTCGGATGCTCAGCACAAACAAACCAAAACTCCACTGTGGCTATTCAATGATGAATTTAAAAGGCAGAATATTCTCTGATCATAATTTTATGAATAACTTTCCCTATTGATAACCCACCTGTATTTAATGCACAAGAATTTCTTCACTAAGAATTGGGTTTTACAAAATACTTTGCCTTTTTAATGTGAATTCTTGGTTAAAAATTGCACTGTGGACAAGTGCTTGGTTGGAGGACCAGGAGTGAACCTGTCCATCAGACACTGAAGCATCTTCATGACCTAGGACTATTTCTCCCTTACTACCTAACTACCTAACCAGGCAGCCCCTGCTTCCCACTGCAATGGTAGAGCAAGTCTCTGTTGTCTCTCACCTCTGCCTTCTCTTGCCTTCTGTTTATCTCCTAAATGGTTTAAATCCTTATGTCTCTCCACGTGGCCTTTCTGATCCCCCTCAGGCATCTGTTAGCAAACCAATCCAAAACTCCCCTCCCGTTCTTCACTTTTGCCAGGTTTCCTTACCCGACTCCAGGGTGAGCAAATTTAATGGAGGAAATGCCATTTTGGAGCAATTAACATCTTTTGGAGTTAGCCAAGAGCAGCTCCCATCCTTGCACTTCACCCTCGGGGTGACTGTTGTCCCCTGAACACTTCATGGGTCTCACTCCCTTGCTGTGCTCAGTCAAACTTCTCAACCCTTGTCAGGGTCAAATCCTGTCACCTTTGGGATTTCAATCATTATTCTCCCCAGTGCCAACTCTTTTCAAAGGAAACAAATACATTGGACAAAGGAGAGAATGAAGAAGAACACCCGGCTTTTGATTTTATTGATATAGATGAATGTAAACAACTTCAAGGACCGTTGCTTGGGGAAAATGTTATTCGTCTGCTCTTTTTTACACATATAATTTCAGATGTAGTGAATATTTTGAATCAGGTTTTATATGCCAGAGTAGAAAAATAAAAAGTATAATTCTAGGTGACCTGTAAAATCTTCTACAGAGGAAGAAAAATTTGCTAATGGACCTCACAGCCTCAGAGAACTGACTCAGACTTCTTAAATCAGACAGAGCCTGGTCTGAATGACAATACTTATTTCCTAATCCAAAAAAAATCAAAGTAAATCCATAATAAATGTTTAAACAATCTATGCTATTTCCAAAGTCCAGGAAAACCTCACAAACAGGTTTCATCTCTAGGCACCTCCTCAACGTGGAACAAGATCTCCTGTAAATGATTAACACCAGCCCTCATTTCACTGCACTCCTCTTCTGGTGAGCCACATGCTCCCCTTGCTCCGGTGGCAGAGGGAAGCCAACGTTTAGGAAGTGGGTCTGTTGCAGTTTACAATGTCTTTTAGCATGGTAACAGTAAAACCCAGAATAGCTTTTTTTCAACCAGAATCACATTTACATATGTATTGATTCCTTTCCCTTTTGTAGTGGTGGTTAACGCAATCTGATGAGCCGCATGCTGAATATTTGAGCACTACGAAAATCTGCTTTTTAGGATATGTGTGTGATAACTTGGACACCACTAATGCAATTTTAAACTTTTGCAGCGTGCCAAAACATCTGACAAATTTGGTACCTTATTTCAAGAGGATTTGGCATTTTTCTGTGCTGGTTTCTTCAAACATACGTAGCAGATTCACTTACCACTGAAGAGCAGCAACCTCTAGCTCAGCACATATTAACTCTTTCACAGCACAGGACAATGCACCATTACTTTGCACTGGAAGTGAAAAATATTGTATCCAATTAAAATTGCATGGAAAATGAATGCAGGCAAAATTTAATTACCCAAATTGGAATTTGTGTAGCACATAAAGGCCAACACCCATACAGTTTTTTAAAAAGGCATAGCCCCCATAATGGCCATATTTAATATTTTATATATGACCTAAGGTTAAATCTGAAAGATCTGCTATAGATCAATTATAAAACACTGATGTATCCTTGAAAAGGAAGAAAACAAGTAGTTTTCTAGTAGCGCTGAAGAATGTTACAAAACATCAAAGACCTTGCCCTTTTCCTGATAACACAGAAATCAGGCACTGATGGAAAAAAACTCTCCCAATCACCAAGTAATGAAACAGTAATGAGCATGGCAGCTCCTCTGCTATCTCATTACAATACGTGATATTGTGGTGTGTTTGCCAACATTGTAGAGAGAGGGAAAGCAGGCTGACGGAGGCTCTCCTATGAGGGAAGGCTGAGAGAATTGGGATTGATCAAACTGGAGAAGAAAAGGCTTTGGGGTGACTGAATTGTGGCCTTCCTGTACCTGAAGGAAGCCTACAAGAAAGACAGGGAGAGACACTTTTACAAGGCCAAGAGGGAATGGCCCCAGATTGAAAGAGAGTAGTGTTAGGTGAGATATTAGGAAGCAATTCTTGCCTGTGAGGGTGGGGAGGCCCTGGCACAGGTTGCCCAGAGAAAGCTGTGGCTGCCCCATCCCTGGAAGTGTTCAAAACTGGTTTGGACAGGGTTTGGAGCAACCTGGTCTAGTGGAAGATGTCCCCGCCCATGGTCAGGGGCTGGAACAAGATGGTCTTTAAGGTCCCTCCCAACCCAAGCCATTCTAGGAATCTATGAATTTATGTCTATCCAACATCACCTTGCATAGGAAAAAAGTTAATTAATGTAAGGCTATTTTATTTCTTCTTGACAACAATAATCTTCCAAAAATTGCATTCTTGATTTAAATATTCATGGATCTGGTTGTTAACTGAGCCACAACACCAAAAAACTCTTAAAATTGCAATGAAGTACCCCAAGAGAAAACAGTCTGATATATCTTTACTCAAAAAATTCCATGACCAGGTCCTTTCTTCTTTCAATAAAAGAGCACGAGGCAGCTTTTCTTACCTATGTCCTAATCACCTTGAATTTAACATTATTTTTCCGAGGTCCACCAAGCTCAGCATACAAGAAATCATGGCATTGGCAAGAAATCCACATGAAAGAGTTAATGCATTTGCAACCACCAGACACAAACACGAATCTTTGCAAGTCCTGCTGTAATGCGGCTCCCCTGATTGCCTCAAAAAGACGAATTTCTGCTACAACACGGAAGCATTACAAACTAAATTCACCAGAGTCCCGTTGTGCCTTAGCTAGAGAATATGATTCCTGTATTAAGTGCTTTTAATTTCAGTGCTTGGGAGCTGGTTTAAAACTGTCTGCTAATTTGCGGCGCTGTAACAGTCGCGCTCTCGTCGCTGCAACCAGAGGCAGGACTTCTTTAATGTGCCTCTCTCCCCATTCCACTTTGCTCAGCCATAAGCCCGGGCAGCTCTCCACCTGTCTTGGCAAAAAAATCAGCTGTGTGAAGCCTCCAACAGGTGAATTTGTCAAGCCTTGATATCATCCTGGTAGGGTTGAAATCCTCTCATGATGGGTGATCATTGAACCGTAGAATGGTTTGGGTTGGAAGGGACCTTAAAAACTGTCTCATTCCAAACCTCCCTGCCAATGGCAGGGACGTTTTCCACTAGAACAGGATGCTCAGATCCCCTTCTAACCTGGCCTTGAACAATTCCACGGATAAGGCAGCCACAACTTCTCTGGGCAACCTGTGCCAGGGCCTCACCACCCTCACAGCGAACAATTTTTCCCTAATATCCAATCTAATCCTTCCCTCTGCCAGTTTGAAGCCATTCCCCCTTGTTCTGTCACTCCATACCCTGGTAAAGAGTCCCTCTCCAGCTTTCTTGTAGCCTCTTTGAGTACTGGAAGGGGCTCTAAGGTCTCCCTGGAGCCTTCTTCAGGTAGAACAACCCCAATATTCAACCTAATCCTAATGTGTTTCTCCTATCTCCTAGGGTCACCATCATCCTGCTTCATTGAATCATGTTCTTGAGATGCTGATCCTCAGGAACCCAAAACTTCAAAAATATGAACAAACTTAGGGTGTTTCTGCAAAATATGCTTGATGGCACCTGTCCTGCAGGCCCACACAGCACCTCACACTCAGCATCATCCCCACTGCCACCACTCCCCGCAGCTGGAGGCATTGCAGAGCACAAGGAGCGTGTCCACCTTTCTCATCACCAGCTTCCAAAAATAGAAAACGGTCGTCCTAGGCCCTGACCACAACTAAATACTTGAAAAACATCCAACTGGCCAAATACTGAAAAACTTCCTGTGGAGAACATCAAAGCAACTTCAAGCGGATGTGATCCCCTGCTCCATGCATCGCGTCCACTAAATAAATGTCACAACATTGTTGAAGGTCACATGAGGTAATCTGGCACAAGGTGGTAAATACTGAAGGCTTGGGAAGAAAAAAATCCCCAAGTTCAGTACTCAGTAGTAGATATTTCACCGGAATTTATTACGGCAGGTGGAAGTAGGGTAGATGACAATGACCTGCAAACCATAAACTTGTAGGTATACTTTTTTCCCTGTGGAAGTGAATTATTTTCAGGTAGTTTAACATATCTCTGATTCTAATTACTAGGCAGACCAAGATCAGCCTGAACATTTGACCTAAGTAGCTTCATTTCTTTGTTTAAGAACAGATTTACTTGAGGCTGGTACAATATGTGAAAGGAGCTCGGCTCCACTGCTGGGAACAAAAATAGAATATTAATTAATTATTTAATTCTTTTTTTAATTACTATTGTAACAGAATCTTAGAGTGGGGCATTTCTCTGTGTCTGGAAATGGTTTTTAAAAATGCATCTTTACAATAAAAAAAAAGAAAAGGAGAAAGAAAGAAAAAGAAATCATTCCTCTTCAAATTGAAACCAGCATAAAATATTACCCCAAAAGACCCGGGCTGATTTCTTTATAAATGAGCACAATGTTAGAGCCATGGCAAAGGCAAATTGGCCTACAAGAAAACTGACAGCTTTATAGCCCCTGCCTCTGATTGAAATGTTGGGAAATCTCTTGGCAATTCTCCCAGACATCCAGGTAGAACAGTGAGTTCACTGATTATGTTAACTAAAACAATCTGCCTTTGCACAAACGCACCTCGAGCCCAGCCAAGTGTGAAGGCTTATCAACGTGCCAGACCAAGAAAAAGACCTATTTACCTGTGCAGAGCAGCTAAACGACAAGGCTCTGCAAAACAACCCAGGGACATCAGCGTGCAGGGCTTTTTATTATTATTATTTTTTTAATGCACAGCCTAAATGAAGGCAATGAGCCCTCGGTGGGACTGCGTGGGTGTTAAACGAGAGCGCGACTCCAACCGATGTGTTCAAACATTTCTAGTAATCAATAGGGAGAAACACCATCTTAAGGAACATGGTAGTAAAACACATATGGGCAGGGAGAATAAACTTATTTCTGGGAGAAAGAGGCTCAGCATAGCCCTCACTGGTTATCTTTTCAGCCGGCCATGGTGTGGAGGAAGCGCTGCCAGGACACGGGTGTCCCGCTCGCGGGTCGAAGAAGGGAATTGTTTATGTTTTCTAAAGGGGGAAAAAATGAGAGCCATAATAAACCTAAACAATAAAGATTACAAAAAGAAACAACACTGTTAAGTGGCAATCTTTTGAGGTGAATGCATAGCTGAATGTTATTTTAAACAGCACATAACCCAGGGAATTATGATGCTGTTTACACAGGCCTGTCTCTTGGAATCTGTATATGTTTAGAGTTTGGTTTGTTATATGTCTTGGTTAAGCTCTCCAATATGTCTGTCTTCTGAAAAAGAACCCTATGCTGTGTTAAAAGTTAGCTCCAGCAAGTTAAAAATACGGAGAAAGTACCTTAAGTAATGTCCCTTTCCCCAGAGATGCCCTTGGTAGCAGTCAGTAATGCAATCAGATATCCAGGGTTATTTCGACTGCCTGCCAAAACATCACTCATGTCTATTAAAGCATCCTGAAAAACACCATTACATCAATTCCAGCAACGGCATAATTATTCTTCTTTCTGGAATGTCTTCTGATGTGAGTCACCCTGCCGGCGTGGGATTTCTCTGGAAAGTGGCTGTAGGAATGTCCCAGAGGCTGCAGGGTAGGGTGGAGGCCAGCAAGATGCTCATCCCAAAACTTGGTGGATGCCCAGGACGGTGGCTGGATGCACCACTCAGTGACACCCCACCAATGGCTTAGACACAACCCCCATTCCCAAAGACACGGAGCCCCAACAGGTTTCTTCTTCGCTTATGCAATGGATTTTGAAAAAGCACATTTTTTTGCCATTGCAAACCAAGGCAAACCACTGACAATTACATTTTTTTGCTGAATAACTTGGGTTTCTCTTTAAAAATGCAAGCAGGAAGTTCCACAAGGCACAGTAGTTACAGTAGTTTATATATTAATGAGCATGTCTCTGCTCATTCCAACTGCAGTTATCTCAGGACTTCCACATAGGCAATGCAAACCACACCTCCTCAATCCACTGTGGCACAACTGCCACTGGGATTGTAGTTAGAGAACAGAAGGATTATCATGGTTCCATATTTGAACAAAAATCTATAGAAAATCCTTGTGAGAAATTCTGGTTTTGATTACACTACTGTAAATCCCAATTTCTTTGAGGTCAATGGATCATCTAGCTCAACATTAACACAACAGAGAAGAGTTTGGCCCTCTGCCTTCTCTTTTAATCTTTCTAACAGAAAAGTTTAACTTGATGAGCCTCTGCTTTATTGCAGGAACAGTAGTGGTAGAATAAAACAGTATTAATTTTGTACTTTAGAAGAATAAAGAGTATTTGACATTATCACTAAATAGCAACTAGACCAAAAGTCATCCCTAAAAGAACTACATATAGACAATTTTTACCAGAAATGCAGAAATAGACAAGTGCCATTGCTAAAATAAAAAGTAAGTAAAATTTAGTTTTATTAATTTGTACGAACATTCAGCCTGTTCCTATCCAGCTCCATGAAGCTGTGGCAATGCTAACAGACTTTTGATAAAGACCTGACCTCACTGAAATCAGTCAAATACTCAGCAAATTCAAAATATATGACTTTCAAGTTATATTCTGCTTGCTAAACATCACAGAATCCCCACCAACAAAAAAGTAAAGCATTTAGTCAGCTATCAGATAGGCCCTAGTGTCACAAATGAAATGGCAGTGTAGGAAAGGCTCTTAAAACAGACCCTTTGAGCATCCTTACACAAGGAAAAAAATTATAATTTAAATGCTGAATAGTCATTTGCAATGCTCTCCTAGACATGAGGACAAATCTGACATTCCTCTTCATCTGCTGGGGTTTGCCTGCTTGATGCTGGTTATTAGAACAAAAAAAAGCTTTTAAAATTTCTTTCCTACCTTTGGAAACACTCTCAGGCACATGTTGGGGTTCTTGGGGTTGTCCTATGCAGGGCCAGGACCTGGACTCCTTGTGGGTCCCTTCCAGCTCAGGATATTCTGTGATTAATTAAGGAAGATTTGTTAACAAATTGAGAAGAGAACTATGGGGAGCAAAGTGTGCTTTTACAGCAAGATTTGTATTAGCAGGATATCTTCTCTAGGAAAGGAGTTAAGCTGGAATGTCACCAGTTTGCACATAAGGAGACTGTGCCATTTCACAGAGAATAAATAAACATGACCTGGAGGCCCCCTCTGGAAACAGACATTATTAAGAGTTCATATTTTGGGGGTCTTAGCATATGGAGAGGGCCATCAGTCCAAATCTCGATGCTGCCCTGGAAGCTGTGTCTCAGAGAGCCACAAAGAGCTACATTGAAGCATTTGGAGAAGGAAGTGGCAAGGATGGTGACAAGAAAAATACAGCTTCCACTGGAAGCCTGAAGAAACTCCTTCTGCATCCTCCCACGTTTGTTGTGTCACTTCTGCACTCCACAAAAGCATTTTGCCAGATCAGACCTGTGAGTCCAAAATTTTAGCCCTATCCCATCCACAGGGAACAAACTCTCCCCATGGAAAAGCTGGTTCAACAAAACCTCATGCCACCAAATTTCACTCATCATTTCCCTACAAGGAGAAAGGCCACCAGCAGCTCCAGGTTTAGCTAATTTGTTACAAAAAAAAAAAAAATAAAAAGAAAGAAAAAAGCCATAAGTGATGTGAATGTGAATAGATCCATTTTATCAATGAAAAAAATGGAGGCAGAGAAGAATGAAAAATTCTCATACTTTTCAGCAGGATGTTTTCCTGCATGTGGCATTTATCACAATTTAATCTCTTTTAGGTTTTCTTGATTATTTATTGTAAAATGGGATAGATACTTTGAACAAAGCTAGGCCAGGAGATGAGTCAATATCCAGCAGCAACAAATATTTAGAGGCAACAGATTTGTAATAATTAGATGGAGACAAGAGATGATGAATTGGTAAATCTGAAAGTCTTTACAAACTCTGAAAATCTCAGATGATCGTTTAATCCATCAACTATCTTCTTAAGAAATACAATCACGGAAACTCCTGCCAAAAAAAAATCCTTACTGTAATCCTACCTTTATCTCATCCACAAATATACTTTTTCTATATAAAGACACAACCCCTCTTAAAAGGTCAGTGTTTGTAGTTGGCCACCAAACACACCAACATGCCTACACAGCCAGTCAAGCTCTTTACCGTGCCTATTTTGTAACCCACAGACACTTCTATGACAAACAGGGGGAAATCTCCCATTTCTACATGGCAGACACATGTTTCTTCACGTACCAACTTCCACTTCTGTTTCTCACAGGTTACACATGGCTTAGATCCCCTTTTAGCTGAACGTGCACTGAACTTACTAAAGATGAAGCGAACAGGCATTTCCTCATAGCACTACCTCGCACAGGGGACAGCTTAATGGCTTTGCAATTAATATATGCATAAGTACAACCTGCATTAGTGGTGGTAAAAGGCAAGTTGGCTCCTTGATTACACATTATTAAATAACACCAAGGTTCTCGTGTTCGGTGCAGGCATGTGATATACCTGTCCAAAGGTGGAATATCATATGAGTCTGTACATATTTTCATCCCAACACGTGGCTAAGCTTGCTCTAAAATGATCTTCTTTTTGTTTTTTCAAGCTGTGGAAACCACCTGGTTTCGTGTTTGCTGGTGATGAGCAGAGATTTTTAAATGATGCTGCACCAAGTCACACTAATAGCAAGAGAAAGCCTGGCCCAGGAGCTATTTACTTCAGAAAATAAGAACAACAACAATAACAACAAAAAAAGAGAGGATATTTTATCTGAACTCATTACAAAGAACTGCTGCACAATGGCAATGGGGCCCCAGAAAGGGGAAAGCTGAGGAGCTATTGCCTTATAGAAATCAAGGATAAATATCCTTCCTTACATTAGAGGAATAAAAATAGGTTTAAAAATCCTAAGGAGGGTTGGGGAGCTGAAGTTGGTTTCTTTAAGCAAAGCCTTCATATAAATTCTAACTCTGCAGTTAAATGGAAATACTTAAGCCTATAAAACTAGGAGATGAGAAAAGGGGGGAACCCATATACATGAAACCAGCAGACACATAACCATTTTATACAGTTCAGTAGGCAGGCTAACATGAACTTAATAGTGACAATTGTTTTAAATTGATTCAAATAACAAATACACATTTCAGAGATTATGAAGTTTTGCACTGCATTTTTCTTTTTATCTTTCAAAGAAAACAATGCTAATAGTTTCCTTTTTCCTACGCTCAATGACTATTTACTACTTTCTTGATGTGGACTTTCAAAATACAAAGAAGGTTTGGCAAGTTTTCAAAGTCTTTCTTCAAAGTCAGCTCTTAAGTACTTTTTATAAAAACATGAAGAATACTTCTTACTACGGAGAATTGATAATGTACTGCTTTCGTTATTTGTGTATGAAATACTGTCAGATAAATGCACATGGATTCATTTGTTTGGACCTTCTCTGTTAACCTTCTGTATGAAATTGATTTCGATTGATCACAAGAGTCAGGAACGCAACAATTGCTTTCAACCAAAAGCAGCTTCAGACATTATAGACCCAAGTTTCAAAGAAAAAAAGTTACTGTACTTGCAAGTTTAGAGTCAAACTTGGCAGTCCTTCCAAACAGAGTGGTCAGAAGAAGAAAAATAAAAACAAACATCCTTCCAAGATTTTTTTTTCTTCAGTTGCCATACAAAACAGTGGTACAAGCATGTCACAACCCTTTCCGAAAGTTATTCATGAAGACATAAGCAAAGCGTCCTAAATACTTTGTTGCCAGAGAGCTAACATTTGTAGAGCATTTTGAGAATTTAAGGAACTTTAGAAAGTTGTCAGCTCTTTGCTGCTGCACAGAGCTAAACTTGAAAACAGACCCAAATCAAAGCAGCCCCCTCAATATGACAAACCCGAGCGGTCGGACCATTTGTAGCCCATCACATCAGTCTGTTTATTAACAGTGACCTGAACTGGGGGCCAAATCCAGAGGTGACTCGTAAGGTGGGGCAAATTAAATTGTATAAGTAGGTGTAAGTAGATGTGAGTGAGTGTGAGAGCCCAGGCTGGTGGTGCTTGCACACCAAGGGGCCTGAGAAAGGTACCAACCAAGCCAGGAGAGAGAGAAGCAGCACTGAAGGCTGTGGACATGTCTTCTTCCAGACTCAGCTGTGCTACCTGAGATGGTAACACCAGTCCTCCACACTCTTGCTCACTACCCTGCAGAAGAGGGTGCATGGAACATCCCCAACTCAGAAGCACAGAACATGCTGAGTTGGAAGGGACTCACAAGGATCATCAAGTCCAAGCCTTAGACCTGCACAGGACCATCCCCAAGGGTCACACCTGTGCCTGAGAGGACCATCCAAACACTCCCTGAGCTCTGGCAGCCTTAGTGGTGTGACCACTGCCCTGGGGAGCCTGCTCACTCAGAAATACCCAGTTGAGTTAGTTCAAACACATCCCGTCAGCAGAGTGACAGAGCTCAGGTTGTGTTGGTGGAAGTGGGTAACGAGCATCTCCACCACCTCTTCCTTCTCACCGAGTCCTGTGGGCAGCAGTGACAGACAGGACCATTTTCAGCTGGCACAGCTGGTTTACAGAGCAGCATGTCTGTGCTTTTCCCCCAGTTGTGGGTCTTTCTCTGATTATCTCCAGAAATTACACCGAGGCCTTCATTTTCCTCCCTATCCCTAATGCCTCTGTTCCTCCAATTTCCTGTCTCCGGTGCTGACACCTCTTTGTTCATCTCCCATCTTTTCTCTGTCTTGTCTATTTAGACTGTAAATTGTTTGATAAAGGGACGATGACTTAATAGGTGTTTGCACTACATCTGGCACCATTTGGTCTTAATCTCAGCTGGGACATGAAGTCTCTTCTATTAAGCGAATAATTAATAATGATTAGGTCCTGAAGCAGCAATGTGAAACTCCACTAACCTTACCCACTGCTCCTATCACTCTTCTATTTCTTCTAATGCCTTCTGGCTTCTGCAGGGATTGCTCCTGAGCCATGCTGACCGAGTGGCAGCAGGCACTGCTGTTCAGTAGCCCACTGGATACTTTGGAAAAAGGAAAGTTAAACTGGAAATTATGCTAAATGTGAGTGCAAGGTCTTACAAAAACTTATAATGTATTCCTGTGACAGGGCTGTGCTATGCATAATATAAACAGCTGCATGTAAGGGAGGTCGCTGCTCTGTTTCAGGAAGTAATAGCTAAAAAAGCATTTATTTCTGACAATTAATGGACATAAAAGCCTATGTGCTATCTAGAGAGGAGAAGATTAAAGGAGGGAAGTAGCTTACACTACTGGATCGGCTGCACCAAAACAAATAACCTCACAACTTCATTTTGTACAGAGCCTTCCATAAAGTCTGGATAATAAAATGCTTTACAGCGAGCAAAGAGGGAGGGAGGAAGCAGAAAGCAGAACAGATATGTTTTGAGCTGAGATTGGATCCCAAGCAGCGCAGCCGTGCCAAGCAGCAGGAGCTGCAGAGGAGAAGCTCTCACCCCAGCGGCGGCAGGAGCCCGGGACAAGCCCGGCAGCAGGCTGGGCTCAGGCTGGGCTCAGGCTGGGCAGTGTAGAAAAAAAAAAAAAAGAGGAGAGGGTGAATAAAAAGACGAGGAGCCAAATTTTTCTCCTGATTCCACCAACGCAACCCCACTGACATCAATGGGTGTAACTGAGAACAGAGCCAACCCAAGGCAGCCTGACAGACATGCGGGGAGAGTTTGAAAACAAACAGGATGCTCCTGATGGGTGAAGGAAGATGGATGGGGGAGCTGGTGGGGGAGCTGCGGGCCGTCCCTCTCCATGGGAGACCCTGTCTCAGACCCACAGGGCAGCAGCTTGCTGCACCAAAAGGTTTTGCTTGGGAGGCCCTGGGGCCACAGCTCATGGCCTGGCGCAGGGGCTGTGCAGGTCAAAGCTCCTGGTCCCCACAGACTGGTGTGTCAGAGCCCGTGAGGCAGCAGGCAGACGCTGGACAGAGTGCTGTCCCCTGAATCTTCCCTGATTTTACAGGAAAAGCCACATTTCTAGGGGGCTGATCAGCCTACTTGGTAGTGAAGGGAAAAAAACAGATCTTAGGGATTCCACTGACAGAGATGATGTTTATCTACCAAATGACAGGACCCCCCCCCGTGATTATTTCTGTATCCTGTTGTAGCACGTAAAAAGACCAGATTTGACAAAAAAACTGATTTCCAGCCTCCCCAGCACAGAGATCTATGCAAGACTTAAAATAAAACCCGATTTCTCCAGGATTGAGCAGTCTTGTGCTGAGCTGGGTGGCGTGCAAAGCAGACACGTTTTTATAGAATCTCACCCTAGATTACTTTCAAAAGTAGTTTTTTCACAACATATTTGTTTGGAAGATTTTGCTGTCTCTTCCTCTTTTTCTATTTTCAGACAGCTTTGTTCAGTGGGAAATAGATACATAAATGCAGCTCTTTTTGCAGTTACTCAATATTTAGGAGTTGATCTACTAAAATAAAATATTATTCAGAGTTTGGAGGGGACACACACACACATATACTCCTTAGTTCTCTAATCCTTCCTAGGGAAAAAAAAATGTCCAAATAGTCATTTTGAAAAGTTGCTGGGAGTACACAGACAGCTGTTCCTCATACATACTGCAAATGTTTCTTTTAAATTCCTACGGACGCAAGAGTTTGATACCAAGCCAGTACCTCTAGAAATGGAGAAAACTAAACACACCCCATACTGATGCTTTTACTGTCCCAACAAACTTTCTCCCACAACTAAAATGTTAAAACTTTTACCCCACATCCCACATTGGGAGATTAGTCCAATAACTAATGTTCTGTCCAAGTAAAATACATTTTGTCATTGCTCGAAAATGTTACCTTTCACAGAAGTATAGTATTTCTGACCAGCAGGGAACATATGTCAACATTATCTATTATTACACAATGTCAGGACCAGAAAGGGAAGGTGGGTGGTGGATGTTAATAACAACTTAAGCGATTTTCTAAAAGAGGCATTTGAGAAGTACAAAGCCAGAAGTTTTGAATGTTTTGTCTGATTGTAGCTGTGTCAGCAACCTGCCCCCACCACCAGTACAAACCTAATTCTGCCTGTGACCCAGTGCCTAGTTCTCTTTTCAATTTGAGCCAACACATTGCTAAACTGGAAAGTTTGAAAAATACCTCCGAAAACTTCTCCACCAAAAGGAAAGAGAAAAAAAAAAAGACAAGAAAAACTTATGATCGGCCCTGGTGGAAGTGTTAAGGCTGTGATTTTAAGACCGAGATTTTTCACTTTGATTTTCTTTAACACTGTCTTAAACTGCTTTTCCTGCACTGCTACCCACAACTATATTTGTCTGCAGAGTGTCTTCGAATTAAGGTTTTTTTCCTGGTGGAAAGGCACAGTCCCTTGCAGCAGGCTAACACAGAAATCATGTTGCTGTTCTAGCTGAGGAATGGGAAAGTTGGGTTTCACCCCACATCCTGTCACAGATTTCTCATGTGCCCCTAGTCACGTCACTTTGTCCCCCTTGTGCCTCAATGCCCAGAGTGCAGCTGGACAACCTTCCCACCTCTCTGAGGTGTTGTGGGATGCATATGCCAGAGACCATGACACAGCCACAGCAAAAGGACCTTCCAAACACGTGAGATAAAACAGCCAACTGCAGAGTGTACTTGCCGTGTCCATGAGAGATTTCACTTCAACAGCCAAACAAAAACTGCAAAGCACCCACTCGTTTGGGTCTCAGGAGATGCTCAGAGGCAGCATCAGGATGCTGAATGATCGTAGAATCACAAAATTATAGAATATTTTGGGTTTGAAGGGACCTCTAAGACCATTTCATTGCAAACCCCTGCCATGGGCAATGACACCTTCAACCAGACCAGGTTGCTCCAAGCCCCGTCCAACCTGGCCTTGATGAGGGACCCTTTGGGTGCTCCATGGGACAGGTCCAACACCCCTCTGCACCACCCAGGATTCAAAGCTATATGAGTAGCTTTAAGGTGACCAGACAACCATTTTTGGCATGGACTTGCTTATAAAACACTCACTGTAGGAAAGTTTGGGAAACTCCCATTTCCCACCAGAACGCCTGCAAACAGAAATGGAACAGGCAAACACTTGCGCTGAATAAATCAAAGGGAGATGAGCAGCGATCCCGTTAATCAACCGCATTTCCAGTAGTAATTCTCCTACTGGAAATGTTGAAATTAATGTCTTCAGCATCTCTCTTCCGCTGTCTAGTGCTAAATCGGAGAATAAAGCTGGAGGAGGGAAGGTCTATTCAAATTTACCCATGTGGGAAGCAAAGCTCCCATCGCCATTGAAGGACTGCTCCCTGCGCCGACAGCACCGCAGAGCAGTGAACTCAAGGGTCCCTATGTGATTAAAGAGGAAAGGGAAATGGCATTCTCCTTAAAATAACTCCCATGTGTGAAGATGTTTCCACGTAGATGAACGTGTTGCTCCCAATCTCACCACTCCACAAAGATCAGCCAACCCCTCGCCATCATCCTGGTATTTGGGTGGGATTGCCATTAAATCCCGTTTTATGCATACCCTTGTCAAATAATAGGCCTCACATTCAATTTCCAACGTGGATTTGGGTGCTGAGAAAGGAAAATTGCTTCCCCCACCACAAACACGGCAGTGTCAAAGTTACCGGGCCCATAATATTTCCTCACCTTTTTTTTCATTTCGTTTTTATATCTGCTTAGAAAATCTATGTAATTTCTTTGCAGTGTGTTCTTTCCCCAAAAGCAAATCCTTCAGGGTATTTATTCCCCTCAAAATACAAATTATTCTGTTCCCCAGTAATTATCTGTTTTGCATACAGTTACACAGCTGAATCAGAAGCAGCAAGATATGAATAAATATATAAATAATGGACACACCGAGGTGTAGTTTCTCATGTTTAACATAACACAGGGGAATACATTTTTATAGCAAGCCAGTAAATGTTGCAAACTGATGTTTTCAATTCCAGTGACTTAGAATTAACTTCTAACTGTGAGAGCTAAACTAGCTGCAGTCTTTTATAATCTCATGCTTTAAAGTTATAATGGTCTTTTTTCATCTGCTGTGAAAGAAGAAATTATATTTTACTAGGAGATGGTAAAGGTAAACCACGGAAAAAAAATATACTTCAAACTGCTTAAATATAATTATTTTTGTTCCATGTGATTTCACTCAGTGATATAAAGGAGAGAGATGGGTTGGCCTGTGGAATAGGAATGTGCCGGTGAGCGGAGAAAAGCACATATTGTTTGGCAATGCTTATGGAGTTTACACACAAAAAAAGGAGAAATATATCAAAAAACCTAGAAAAACTGGAGAAAAACCACTTTTCTTTTTTCCCATAAGCAGCAGTTCAAACATCTATTGCAAGCAAAACTTAGCACTGTGCCTTTTTTATGAAGCTGAAACCAGTACCTTTAGAAATTATTTCGTTCAAAAAAGAACCCTCCAATTCCTCTATGGAAGTGCATGTTCCTCTAAGCCACGGCAGAGGCTGTGTTCACCTTGGGTAGCTTTGGACCAGACCAACGCTGGCCCCAAGACATTTTTAAGGAGTATTTTCTTGGGTCGCTGACCTACGGCCCTACTGATCTGCAACAGCACTTTTGTGACCCCTGCCACCCCACCTGGCTCCTCTGCAGGGCTGGGGGCACCCCAAAGCCCCAAGGCCACCACCACTTACACCGCATGTGGATCCTGAGAACCAAACACTCCTGAACCTGAGCTGGAAAAAGTCAAATGCAGCACGTTCCGGAGCTCACCGGCCTGACTCCACTTCTTTGGGAATGAGGTTGGAACTCTGAACTCAGATCTGAACCTGGATCTCGGGTTTAGATCCAGGGCTTTGGGTTGGGCCCCATCTCTAGTAAAAAAAAAAAAAAGGATAAAAAGAGATGAAAAGATAATTGTAGAAACTTAAAAGCCAGCACTGCATTCTTTTAAAATTACAAATTAAGCTATAAGCAATTCCAAACTATGCTGTTTTTATTAAAAATGACTTAATAATCTAATCTTCCTTTCCTCTCTTTTCTTTTGGAATTTATCCTATATCCCAGTAATCACACATAGAAATTACACAACACCACACTGGATACTCCCGACAATATAAACACAATTGTTTATCCAGAAGCATTATAGGTTCATGCAAAAATACAGCATTTAAAGCTTGTGGTCAGATCAAGAAACCACAAGCATAATTGTTTGTTTATCCAGCCAAGCATTACTCCGCCGTGTAAGTTTATGGGGGGGTTGTATTTATTTATTTATTCCTAACCTGTTTTAAAAATTAGAGTTACAGAGCGAAAGCAGACGATTAAAGGCAAGAAGGGACATTTTTAATATGGAAATCACGCCGTTGTCGTAGCTCATGTTACCCTGTTTCATCCTTCCAGGGAAGCCTCGTGATAACAGGGCCCTTTGGTGGAATTTCGACATATTTTTCCCTTTAGTTCGGGGCAGCTGGTTTCTTTCCTCTCGGAGAGGAGAGCCGAAGTATATTTATCACTCCAGCAGTGACTCAAAACAAACAGGAAATCTTCATCAGCAGGCTCCTGGGCAAGGCAGATACCAAGGTACTGGCAGAAAGGAAACAGAGGCTTTCAGCTGTGGGAGTCCGACACGCAGCCTATACTGCAGCGACAGCAGATAACTGGGCTAGAGAGCCACCAAATTATTTTTAAATTAAAAAAAAAATAAAAATAAAGAGGCGATCCTGAGGTAGCTAAGAGCACTCATGGCATCCATGGGGGCGGCTGAGCTGAACACCCAGCCCGGACACACGTTGGGAACCTGGGAGAGGGAGGAAACCTGTGTGTTGGCCAGGCTGGGAGGTTTTGCTTTGATCCAGTGGCTTAGGAAACCCACTCCTTTCACCCCAGCAAGCCCTTCTTTAAAAGCAGGGGTTTCCGGCAGGGATGGCCTCCTTGCAACCAGGAGGGAGGCAAAAAGCTAAGAAAAACAACAGTAAAAAAAAAAAACCACAGTTAATAATGTTAACCTTTGATATGATTATTCATGTTCATGGGTGGTTTGTTAATAATTTTAACTGTTGATACAGTTATTCATATTCATGGGTAGTTTTAGAAAGGCCTCTGAAAACAAGCTAATAAATGTCCTGGCAGTGATGACTCCTCCTGCATTGATTAGAGACAGTCCTGACACAGGAACTGTTCCGTAGGGTTGGGTTGCCTTTTTTTTTCTTCTTCTTTTCCCCACCAGTGTCATTACACATTAAACTAGAATACTTCAGTCCATCTGTCCATCTTAAGAACAAAACACAAGGACAGCACAGGACTGACACTAGTCTGCTCCTTGTAGACATCTCTGTCAATTGGCCACAAGTCTAGGTAGGATTCTGAGAGTTTGTAAGGCTGACACCACACCAAACACTCGAGGAAACAGTTGCTGCAAATGAGGAGGGCTGGGAAAACTCACTATCTTCTTTCCCTGCTCCTCTGCTTCTCCCCAGGCACTTGTAGTTTACTGTGGCCAGAGATGGGGCACGATGATCCCTAGGTCTGACCTGCTGTGGGCTTATCTCCAGAGCTGGCAGGAAACGGTGGGTCTGGTCAGGACATTCTCTGGTGGTTAAAGGGAGACTTATGCACCTTAAAACATGTGCCTGCCTTCCCTTGCTCTTGGCCAACTCTGGATAGCTGCAGCACTGAGAGCCTACCATGCCACCAACCTGCCCTCTTGAGCCAGACGTACCCCTTGACCTTGGAGGAGCCTGGAAGGGTGAGTCCTACAGCAACATTTTAATGTGTTCAGGCTGGACTTGGGTTTTGAGCTTCCACAGCCCGTCCTCCAACTCAGCAGGCGTCACGTCCTTATCGTCGAGCTGCACCCTGTGACACCCAACCTCAACGTCTCACCACAGAAATCCAGCCTTCTATTAATAAGGATGACTGGCTTGGCTGCCAACCTAAGGTGCAAGGGGCTGATACAGGGAGCGCCAGACACCCACATCCTTGCAAATGCTTGGAGGGGCAGTGTACTCGGGTGCAAACCCTGTCTGACCATGGAATGACAGCATGAAATCACCGTGGCCTGAGACATCCCAGACACAATAAGCATTAGCAGTGAAAGGACCAGTTTAAGAGCGTGAGTGCTTCAGAGTGGCTCATTCGCAGTCTCCACGGGACTGCCCTGTGGAGAGCTGGCTAAGGTCTATGTCAGAGATGACTACCAAAACCTCCGGGTCAGGACAACTCTGTTTTGGAAGCATCTGGCAGAATGTATCACCACTATGTTGACTCACAGATGTGTCAAGGCATAAAGTCAAGCTAGGTGGGTAGTTCTGGAGAGTGTCTCTAGAGACCAGGCTGTGTGTATCATCCTAAGGAACTGTGTGGTCTAGCCAGCACCCCAGTCATTGCCAAGGAAGGGAAACCTGGTGACAGTCTATGTATGCTGTGCAGTAGGTGAGAAGGTTAAGTTTACAGAATCCTGGAATGGTGTGTGTTAGAAGGGTCCTCAAAGACAATCTCATTCCAACCCCCCCACCATGGGCAGGGACACTTTCCACTAGACCAGGTTCCTCAAAGCCAAGTTAACAAGAAGAGAAAACAACAGGGTTGTAAATAAGAAATGTATGGTATGAGGGTAACTACTCACTCACTCAAAAGCAACTGGAGTGACCCTGTTCCATTTAATATTTCACCAGCTAAAGATACAAAAGTATGAGACAACTAAAGAAAGCACCACAATGAGGATGTGATTTGCAGTCATGAAGAGCAAGCAGCAGAGCCAAGAGCAAAGCAGGGATCCATAACTCTTACTCAGTGCAGTAACTACCTCCTCAGACCTCCATAAGGTTCAAGCACATTAGCACTAACTGCTGTGCCTAAAGGTTGGCTTTGAAAGTACATAAGAACAGTCTCTGGGCTGCTCTGGCTAGCTTGTACTAGTCTGGAGTTTGCCATCTGCAAGCCAAGGAATGCTAGAGTGCAACATCTTTCCACCACATGTCTTTCCATCCCTTTCCTTGCCTCTGGCACAGGATTTACAGCCAGGGCTGTGGTGAGCAGTGAATGTGTGACAGGAGGACGCTGAGCGGGGGTTCGACCTTCCACGCAGCACCAGAGCAACCCAGAAAGACAGAGTCCCTGCTCCCAAAGTGAGATGCAGGCACTGTGGTCTCAGTATTTGATCTTCAACCAGCTGCATTCAAAATACTGGATGGCACCGGCCTTTTGAATCTGCTCTCCAAGCAATAGAGGATTATTGGCTTTGGGGATGAAGTGCACTAGTCAGGACTGGGTGACTAAAGGAATTATTTTTCCTTGGTATTGCTCTGTGCCAACTTGTTTGATTACAATATTTCTCCTTCTCAAATGTATATTTCCCTTCTCCTAATCTTTGAATAATTTTATATTGAAACCAAAAGTCTATATATGGTATGTTATAGCGTGTTGCACCCTGTCCAGGATTCAGACCCTGGGTGTTTGCCCACCTGCCACGTTGTACCACAAGAAACCTAAGATGCCATCCTGCTACAGACCCATTACCTGGACAGAACAGCCCTTGGATGCCCCCAAAACAAATCAACACACACACACATACACCTCTCCCCTAGGAGACAGTGCTCAAGCAAAGCCCTCAAAGCCACAGGTGTAATTGATTTTTATCACGATTCATTTCTAAAACCAAAAAGGCACATTTTCCAAGCTGATATGCACGTGGGATATAAATAAATCCTAATTCTTAAGGAGGGTCAGAAAAACAGATTGGAGGAATCAAAAGGGGGGAATTTATGCAGCATTCAGAATCAGAGAGAAGAGGATGAAAGCAGAGAAAAGTGTTGTGCATTCAACTCCTTAAGTCCTGCTCAACTCCATGATGACAAACAAACAAACAAAACCCGTGTCTCTTTTTCTCAGCTCAGTGATTACAGCAAACCCACAGTGCCAGCTTCAGACTGGCAAGGCAACTAGCACTGCTCTCAAAAACAAATTTGATGCTTTATTTTGCCTTTTTTTTTGTTTTATGTCGGATTATTTAACTATGAGGATCTTCCACACTCTCACCTATTTCTTTACCATCAGTCAAGGGGTAGTTCTGTTTCCACTGCCATTGTTTCAGGCTTACGAAATAGCAAAAACTGAGGAATGAGAAAAAAAACGATGAAAGCATATTGCACACACAGAGGAACTCAGAAATAAAGTATTTTCTTTTAAAGTCACTGACTTAAATGAATGTGCAAAAAGGAAATTCAGGAAACTCACATTGCCACAGCAATTCTGCTCTGCCTGGAGCTCCCACCAAGGAAAGGTGTTTCTAATGTTACCTAGGTGTCATCCAAGCAGAATAGTTCCAGAAGAGGTACTTGACATCCCTTTTTTTTCTTCTAACTCAGCATTGCAGCTGGCAGTAAATAAATGACAGTCAAAACTTCTAACCAAAAATAAGTAAAGAGTTAATTATTAGGAGAGGGATTAACTCCTAGGATGCCTTAATGCCTGGGACCCTAAATTGGCTGCCCTACTATTCTGAGCTCACTGGGACATCCAGAATACTAATTTAGACTTACAGCATTAGGGAAAAAATCTCCTGCTTTAAAAACGGAAAACTGTTAATCTGTTATTTCTTGAGCAAATACACATCAAACAATGTGAAGGAAATGGCACTTCCCATTTATATGAGTTTACCAACAACAATCACAATGAAAAGGACAAAGACTATTTCAGGTTTGTAAGGGCTGTCTGTTACAACACACTGTCCCCATGCAGCAGCCAGTGTACATCTTGTAGGATCTGAAAAAGTTAAATTCTCAGAAATCTCCAGCAAAGGAAAAAAAGTACCATCAGTATTACAGATGTAGTAGGAGATTATCCTGTCTGAATGTATCATTCATAGAATTATAGAATAACAGAGGGATTTGGGTTGGAGGGGACTTTAAAGATCACCTCAATCCAACTCTCCTGCCGTGTGGCGTCTTTCACTAGACCAGGTTGCTCCAAACCCTGTCCAACCTGGCCTTAAACACTTCCAGGAGTGGGGCAGCCACAACTTCTCTGGGCAACCTGTGCCAGGGCCTCACCAATCAAAAATTTCTCCCTAATATCCAGTCTAAACCTTCCCTCTGTCATTTTAAAACCATTCCCTTGCCCTATCACTGCAAGCCCTTGTCAGAAGTTCTTCTCCAGCCTTCACAAGGGTAACTCTGCCTTTGAGGAACAAATTAACTGCTACTACACATCAACCTCCCAAAACTCCCTGTCCCTACAGAGCTCAACTCCTGTACCACCACAACCCACTCCTCGTCCTGTGGGACACACAAAGATGAGGTTTGAGATTTTTTATACCACTCCAATTAAAAAAACCCCACTCCTTCAAAGCAACAGGTTTCTCTGTTTGGGGTAGATTTGAGAGGAGCAGAGACTGCACCAGAAGGTATAACAGGCAATGTCTGCTCTATGCTTCACCTATGCAAACCAGGAGCAAATGTAATGATGTGAGCAGCCCATCAGCAGAGTTTGGCAGGGGTAACAACCACCACAGGCAGATAAGATAAGGCTGTAAGCTTTCAAGGTTGGGAAAGGGAAGTATCAGGATTACCAGAGCGGTTCCATAGCCAGCCGAGGCTGTTCTCCCACCCTCTTCTAGGAAAGAAAAACTGATCCTTTGCACTTCACCCCGAGGGAGGAAAATAATCATTAGCTTTACATTACGAAGATACATGAAATAATTGTCTCTCTAAGATCAGACATGCCTACACCGAGTAGCCATGTGTGTGTACAGCTGTAGTTTTTACTATTGTGACACAACCTACCCTCGCTATGACCCTCTCCCATTAGGTCATTTCTAAACTGTAGCTCCCTGTGAACTGGAACCGTGTTCTGCCGGTTTGCACAGCTCCTATTTTTGCCACTATAAATAGAAGAAACAACTTTGCCTGGCTCCGAATTATTTTGTAGGTTAAACAAACCTTTAACTGTTTCAGATAAAGCCGGGCAGAAGGTGTTTTTTTCCAAACATCCCAAGCGAAGGAGTGCATTTCCTGCTTCCCTAATTCAACCTACGGCATCAGACATCTGTAACTCTGTTTACATTCCAGCCCTTCACAACTTAATACCGCTTGAAGCATCAATAATATAGGGCACATTTCTGACTGCTCTTTAGATATTTTTTTATCTCCATGGGACTTCCTGGTTTGGGATTTTGTAGTTTACAGTTTCTCACTAATAGTAACTAGCTGCAGCATTTGGCCTTAAGAGTTTACATATTATTTAACTAGATATAAGCAGCCAATTTAATTACGGTAAAGAGCCCTGTAGAGGCCTTGTCTGTTTTTTCCCCCTCCAACTATATCAGTTGGCTTAATAAAGATATTAGCACTCGCTATAAACCAGGCTGTGATCAAGCTCTTAGATATCCTAGTCTTTAATAACATACTTTTGCCACTTTAAAAGCATGCCCTATCATAGATCTTCAAGTACTCAGATGTCCATGGCCTTAATGAAGGGCTGGTGTGAGCTTTCTGTAGTTCACACACATTTCAGTTTGTGTGTGTGCACATTCCAGCAGTTCTGAGCAAACTGCTCACCCTCCCCAAACGGACAGTCATCTGCTCCTGTCACTGTATTAAAACTTAGTATTGAACTGTATGGGCTGCACTCCTATGACAAGCTCCCCTTTCCCTGAGGGATGTAGAGAATAGGCTTTCATCTCCCCTACCAACAGGGCCAGCAAGAGGTCTGTTCCTACAAAGAAATTCATGGAGTCATGGAGTGGTTTGGAGTTGGAAGGGACTTTGAAGACCATCTCATTCCAAAACCCCTACCATGGGCAGGGACATCTTCCACTATCCCAGGTTGCTCAGAGCCCTGTCCAACCTGGCCTTAGACACTTCCAGGGATGGGGCAGCCACAGTTTCTCTGGGCAACCTGTGCCATGGCCTCCCCACCTTCACTGTAAAGAATTTCTTCCTAATACCTAATCTACACCTGCCCTCTGTCAGTTTGAAGCCATTCCCCTTTGTTCTGTCACTCCAGGCCCTTGTCCAAAGCCCCTCTCCAGCTCTCTTGTAGCCTCTTTAGGCACTGGAAGGTGCTCCAAGGTCTCCCCACAGACTTCTCATCTCCAGCCTGAATAACCCCAACATTCAGCCTAATCCTACTACATCATGCCTATACCCCTGATGCCTCCAAGTCCTCATCCTCAGGTCCTATCTTCATATTTCTCATATACTCTTGCTACACACACTCTCTGACCCCCTATGATAACTTTACATAATTTATTCCATTCCACTGGATAGCAAAATTAATGCCCAGGGTTGGCATTGTGTGCAACTAAACCTGACTCAGACCAGCCAGCATCTTGATGCTGTCAAGAGTTTCATTGAATCCTGCATTTGAAGCCAAGGTGAGATGCTGAGACTTGAGTTTTCTTATTTTACAGGGCTGATTTCCTCTGTAAGGTATCAAATTAGTACCTGAACATCACTTACCAAATCGACCATGCACATTCACAGCTCTTCTAACATTTGCAAGTTACATTACTACCAAGGAAAGCTCGAGACAGCTTGATTAAGCAACTTGCCCAAGGTCATACAGGAAGTTGTAGAAGAGTTGAAAACAAAAGCCAGATCTTCTTAGCTCCTGTCCAACCCTCTCTGGAATGAAAAGGCCAAACTGCTGTGTAGAAGTATTAGCAGAGTCATAGATCTCATCATATAAATTTCATAATGAATTCACGACTTTGCAAAGAAAATGCACAGAGTTCCCAGTACTGTTTTCCAAGGAAAAATGTGCAAGCCCACCGTGGCAGCTGGGAAGTGTTCCCCAAGCTCCAAGAGGCATTGGCTGTGACTGCAGACCCTCTGCTCCAAACAGAAAGGAGAAAACAGGGAATAGCCATACCCTGCAAGCCCATCTAATGCAAATGGGTTCTGCCATCCTTTTTCTAGCCACTTCCCACCTCTTCAAGAAAGCAAAAAAGTGCATCTAATGGAAAAGCTGTTGAAGTCACTCAAGAGTGAGTTTGAAATCATTCAGGATAGCAAAAGGAGCATCCAGAGGGTAACAAAGGCGGTATTTATGTCTGTCCTTCTCCCTGTCTGTGTGGCTCTCGGTGATAGCCACAGGAATAAACAATAGTCTTGGCCCCTTGGCTGCAAACGGTTCGCTGCAGAGGCCCAATTAAGTCGTGGAAAGTCTAAACACAGGCACAGGAATCCACTAATGCGGACAGGCCTGCACAATAGGGTCTCATCCTGGCTCTGCCCTGCTCCTGCTGAGCACCACCTTGCTGGGAGAAGAGCCTCCTCATCACCAGCAAGGCTCTTCCCACAGAAAGGTCCTGCTCTGCCTTGAAGCCCAACCCAAACGTGCACAGTTCCACTCACGCTGGGGAGGATTTCTGGCTCCATGCAGCACCATGGAAGGCAGGTTGGGTGATCTCAGGCTTGCTTCCACCTGACAAACCACACATGTGGGCAAAGGGCTGTTAAAGAGTGATGTCCCTCCCCAAATCTCCATCAGGTTCTAGCCTTGCTGACACAAACACTTCAAACAGCCCAGGCAGCCTCAAGAGCAATGCCAAGAGCAGATAGGGGCTTCGACATTGTCTCGGTACACAGGATGCCGCCTTGACATCATTTAGCGGAGACAATGCTCGCCCTCTTTCTTTGGGAACCACGTAAAAAAACTTGGCCGAGTATAAAACGACTTCAAAGACACATTTCTGTGCCAGCCAGGATGCATCAAAGTTGGGAAAGGAACGACCCGATTCACCTGATCCGGGGAGCTGATAGAGGAGCGCAGGGAAGCGGCTTTTATCGATGTACCTTCCCAGCACTTCCTTCCTGCCCCCAGTGCTATTTAAACCCCTTGCTCCTACCTCCAGCCAGACCTGCCGTCCTCCACTCTAAGGAGGAGAAAGGAAAAAGCAAAGGGAAGCCCTAAAAAAAGGCGTCCCTGCAAATTTCTGTGCAGTTACCGGGCAGTCACATCCTTCTGCTTTCCCCTGAAAAATCAAGTATCACCTTATCGTTTCCTCACCAAGATTAACTCCTGCTTCCTGAAGAGTATTTCTGAGGTAGAAAGCAGAGGTGGCGGAAAAAAAAAAATAAAAATAAGGGGGGGGGGGAAGCTGAAAAGCCCAATCTGTCAAGCTGCGTTTTAGAAGAAAGGAAAACTGAAAAGTGAACGTATTTAACATGAGCTATTTCCTGCACTCAGGAGGGAAGAAAGCATGCTACTAACTGTGTGCATGAGGAGATCTGCACTAGTGTTATCTCTGACCTGCAGCTTAGCCCTTGTGTCTCAGCTGCCAAAAAGCTCCTATTCAACGTTATGCTGAGTTCATCAATGCTCCACGTGTCAGGATCCTAACAGGAAAAAGCAGGACAGACAGTCACTCTATTCAACTGCCTGGGGACCCCATGACAACTAAAATCCCCTTGCAGACTGTCCATATCAACCTATGGCAGGTCAGAGCACGTAACCCCTCCAGAACCGCAAGCCCAGGCCCACACCCTTTCCCCTTGTCAACACTGTCACTTTAAAACAGCCCATCGAGCCTTATCGCCAAACCTGGAGTAAGTATGACAATTAAGATGGATTGCAAAGCCTGCATGCGCTTTACAATTAACAATAACTTGGCAGCGTGTCCCACGCAACTGTTGGGTGGTATGGCAAGAACTTTATCCCTGCTTAGTACTGCATTAGCATATTTAGTAGGCTGCAAGACATAATTCCTCAGATATGAACATATTTTTGTCTTTTCAAAAAATCTGCAATTAAGCCATAACGTGCAGGCAGTGTGCAGCCGGCGGTAAACTTTGGGTTTAGGGGGGACTGTGCTAAAACAGCCTTTTTTGACCTTATGTCCATTATCTATTTAATAAGGAATATACTCAATTAAAAAAAAAAAAGTCTTAGCAGGGTCTTTGCTGGGAAGCAACAATATTCCAGAAACTACAGCTGATATTCAGCCCTGCATTCCCTGTAAACAGCAGAGTGGTTAAGTGGTTTTGGGGTGCCATTAAAAAGCAGAGGTTGGGGGAATTGTTGGGGATTTTTGTTTTGATTTTTGGGCTAGAAAAGGCAAACATTTGCTTACTGCTACAAATTTTAAAACTTTAGGGATAAATAATTGTCAGTGTAAAAGAAATAAACCCCCTTTAGCAGCATCTTCCTCTCTACATCGTGTATCTCTTTTTTTTCTCTCCACGACTTTCATATTTATAGGTAAATTAAGGGTCTTCTAAAGTAATTAAATGCATTTGAGGAGCAGTTATTTAGCATGGCCTAACTTTATCGATTTCCTACATGCTGCACAAGACACTCTCAACCCCACTAAGCTTTTTAAGTCTGTTTACAGTGTACATTTATCTAGAAAATCTGATCAGGTGCGGGGGGCCAAGGGGAGGGGGGGGGAGCGAGGCAAAGATCTTCCCTCGATAACCCGGACATTGTCCCCCTTGACATCTGTGTTGCTGGTGGACAGGATATCCTGCCAAATGCAAGAAGACAACTGCGTGACCCACCTTGGGCGAGAGGCACCGCTCGCTGATGCGAGCACAGCGGGAGCGGGTGCTGCCTCTCCTCGCCCGGAGCCGCATCCTCGGCACACAAAGAGCAGCCGGAGAGCCTCTGCAAAAAAAGGCAAAGGGAAGGCACAAAAAAAAAAATAATAAATGAATAAATAAGTAAATAAATAAATAGGCGGTTTAGGTGAGCAGCACACACTCGATAAGGGGGAAAGCAGATGAGAGCAACAAATGCAGTTTTAGCAGACAAAGTCGTTCTTCATAAACCCGGCAGAGGAACGGATTAAACCACCTGGCAATCTTGGCAGGAAAAAAAGAAAATCTCAGGCGGTGACAAAACCAAACAGGTGGAACAGGTATAAAACTTTTGCTTCCCGATAATACCCCTCTCTTCCCTGGAATGCTTTGACAGGTGCAGAAGTTCAAGTTACAGCGTGGAAGTGGCAAATAAATACACAGCATTAGTGTCTGACGTGCTCGGCGAGCAACCGGGGATGTTAATAACTGGCAAGGTACACTAATCTCTGATTGCAACATTTGGTTTACCTTAATCTGGAGGGACAGCTGTATTAAAGAGGGAATTATACTAATCAGTTCAAGGCCCTTGCATATAAAACTTCCCATTAGGCTTAAAGTACAACAGCTTACGCTCATTCTCTAGGAGCCTTACATCTGGTTCTGAATAAGGCTGTCTCTCATTTGCAAGGTACAAACCGAAAACAAGGGTGGGGGGAGCTGACAGTTGCTGGAGGATGGTTGATAGAAGAACAAGCTACTAATTCTTTGAAATTTTTTACAGCGAAAAACTGGCTGTAAGGCATCTTAATACTAAAAAAACAGGCATGTGTTATCAACCCTAGGCCATTTTTTCCTGTTACCGGAGGTGACCAACATAAAATAAAATTGATGATGTCAGTCAAAAACAGCTAAGCACAAAGCTTGGCTTTGTTATCTTAAGTCAGAAGGTATGATAGGCCATGCCATATGGCTGTAATCCTCCTATATCTCCCATCACCTAACAGGCAACCTTCATGTAGCATGACCTTATTTGGCTGGTCTCAGGTTAGGGCTGCCCAAAGGGGATTTTTCTGTTTCTGCTATATCCAAAGGTTTATGTTGATTTTTTTTCTCTTTTTTTTTCTTTTTTTTTTTTTTTTGAGCCCTGCAAACTATAAATCCGACTGATTACTCTGCACTCTTTTGCTTGACTGAGCCTTTACAATCAGACATCCCCGTTAACAATAAGCTCCTAATGAATCAAACATCTATGGCATTAGTTTCACCTAGCTGCCTCTTTCCCATGCACTGCAGCTCTTTGTCAGACCTGGCTTGATGAGAAAAGCTAGTGACACTTGGTGCACCTATTGATAAACAATTCAGTAATGAGGGGCATAACAAAAATTACCTAAAACAACCTGATTAAAAATGACAGGCAAAGGGTACTACAGAGCTTTGCAGTTAAGGTAACTCCCGTATGTCGGGAGGGATGGAAAAAATAATTAGGTGCAACACAATTTGCTTTAAAATTACAAGTTTGCACTCATATTTTGGCACTTTTTTTCCCCCCTTGTTTTTGTAAAGAGTAGTTTGATGGGTGCTAAAAGGAAAATGTTCCATCATACTTTACAAGAAATTCATCTTTTTCAGAAAATTTGCAACTCAATAAGCTTTTTCTCTCTCCTTTTTGAAGTAATACGATAATAGCAAAACACATTGCTATTTGTAATCCAACTTTCTATCTATGGCAAATTCCTATATCATAACTCAGCATTTTACTTCCTTTGTTTAAATATTGGTTTTGTTGCTTAAAAGCACATGTGGGCTGTAAACAAAGGATAAATAAGCTGTGAAAATAAAAGCAGGCTCCAAGGAATAAATAAGAACAAAATGGAAAAGACTGCACCGGGCTCCTGCAATGAACACAGGGATCTCTTTGTGAGAGGGGGAAAAAATGTGTTAAAAGGGCACATACTGCAACTCTGAGGCAAACTTTGAAATGGAAGTGTGGAAGTATAAGAGCATTTGATTCCAAATCAGCAATGTGTGGGTTTGCATTTGCGTAGCAGCATGTTGGGAGGGTTTCAATCAGTGCACAGATGCACTTGAAAATCAAATATGGACATGGGGAATGTTTTTGGATATAGCAAATGAGGACTGATGACATGTTTACACTTTGCACATGGATCCAGTACAAAACCATACCCTGCAAAGAAACAATAACCACCATTTGCTGCTTTTCAGGGCTGGAACAAAATGGTGGCAAGGGAAGGGAATATAAGGAAGTGTCTATTCCCACCTGGGAGGGGGCTGCACTGATTCCCTGCCCCTGGGCTGATTTTGCTCATCTCTCGCTTGAGAAAGGGACTTTTTAACCAATATTGAATAAAAAACCAAAGGCACAATGGTTTGAAAAACAACAGTGTGAGAGGGAAAGGGGAGAAAAGGCAAGTTTCAATCATCAGTAATGTCTTTCTATGCTGTCAAAATATTTTTTTTACAGAAGAATTAAAATTATAGTTGGAATGTCACTGGAATGGAATAGGGAATAAACGTAAGCAAATGCACTTTCATCATCTCCAATGGAAAAATTGCCTTTTTGACATTATTTCAGTATCTGGCTCTATATTTCCTTAAAGGAGAAATTCCTGGCTTATAAATAACATATCCCAAGCTATGCTGAGTTGTTAATGTAAGTTTATTGAGATGGCAAAACTTTTTTATAAAGGAAATAATAGTTGCAGGCAATTGCATCTGACCAGGCTGCAATGCATCCCTCTGGAAGGCAGCTCCAGCTCACAGTATGAAGTAATCTCTTCTGAATGTTTTCCAAACTGTGATGCATATTTTACATTTTAAAGGAAGAGACAAAAGTTAGCTATCTATGAAGACAGGGAAAAACATCTGTTCTACACTTTCTGCTAATCAGACATTAAAGAAATGCACATGAACTAATATCCCAAGTTTTCAACTTTTATGAAGAGTTCATTTCAAACTTTTAAGAGGGCATCGTTATAGTTCAAATAGTCCTTCAGACATTTGACTTCTGCTACTGATTATTAATAATAATCATCCCATTTTCCCTTACACTTTTCAGCATGAATTCAGAATGTCAAAGCTAATTTTCTCATCAGCCTCAGGCTTATTTAAAGCGCCACAAACTTGAGACCTCAGTTCTCTTCTCACACACTTGGGTTTTGCAACAGCGTGGGGTTAGAGCAACCAACCTCCACAACTGTACATGGGGTCAACATCTGTCTGACTGAGGTTCACAGACACCCAACAGCTGGATTTTTACTGAAGTACCTGAATCTAAGGCTCTCTTGGCCCCATTTTCTGGCACATTTCCAGCCAGAAGGCCATGGTTTTGTCTTGGTGATTTCAGAACCTGCTTGGCCTTGTGAATGGAATGAAACTGGAGTTATCTAAATGAAGTCAAGCTACAGACTACAGACATCTGTGCACGTATTTAGTATTTCTTCTCAGCCACGTTATTTTGTCCCGTGTTTGCACATCCAACAGCAAAAGGAGGAAAAACTTACACGTGTAGGAATGTGTGCTCCATAATTCTTAGGAAATCCCACCAGGCTTACAAAATCATGAAACCTGTAATTAGAAAAGTGATTTCTAAATTGTTTCCCTGATTTTCCTTTCTAGTGCAGAGTAAGGCATTCCCATTTGTTTCTCAGATAAGAATGCAAAGTGCCATTTCCTTTTGATAGCCAAAAATAAATATAGCTGTTCTTTGGAAGCCCTTTCCTTTACCATTTTTTCTTTTTCTTGGGAAAGGGACAGTCCAGTTGCTATAAAATTGTGAGGATTTCAAACTGATAGAAGTCACTGCAGTGACATGGATGTCACCTAAGGGACCCTGAGTGGAAAGCAACACAGGTTAGTCCTCCAGTCACACACAGAGACAGAACTGACACCATGGAGTAAGGCTTGAGCTTGTGGATACCAACACTACCTCCATCATTATGGGACTAAATAACACAGAGAATAACAGCATTACCTTCACTCATGCAGCTTTTGAACAAGATACCCCCAGAGTAATACAGCACCTGTCATCTCATCCTTCCTTGGATGAGAGGGTTCCTTCTTCCTTCACTGCCTGTCCTTTATTTTGTACACTAGAGAAAACAGATCATGAGGATGAGAGACAGGCAAACCCTCACACTCTGGGCTGAGGAACTATTAACTCTTCTCATTGTGCATCTCAGTGGTACTGAGCACAACTCAGACTCCTTACTACTTCACCAGAATGAAATGTTTTGTCTTTTTATTGTCTTTCACCTAAGAGCCCCTTGAACACTGCACTTTAATATTTATGCCATCAACATTGCTAACTGTTAAAACCTGACTGATATAAATAGTGAATCAATATGTATGTGCAGATCTCTATTTTGCCCAATATTTCTTACACTTTTTTTTTTTGACCCTCAGCATTCTGAAGGCAAATACCAGTGATTCCTCCCCTTTCAGCCTGGCTCTGATGTCACCAGCAGTGCAGCAAATTGGCAGCTCTGATCCAGTTATCACAGAGGAAATGGGACTTTGCTTGGGTACATCCAAGTGGACCACACCAGCTGCCATACTCTAACACACCAGAGAGCCCCTCAACAGGCATGGGAATGGTCTGGGCTCATCAGCATCACTTAATCACAGTGAACTTGGGGCTGAGATCTGCCCTGACACGTGCAGACCCCAGAGGACTCTGCTGGGCCAGGACAGGCACAGTCATGGCACAGACCTTCAGGGTTAGGAGCCTATTTGATATTAGAGCCAACTTAGTCAACTTACTTACTGTAAAGGTGCTCTCAGATAAAAAGCAAAAACTTACAAAATTCACAATTCAGCTTCAACTGGTTCTAATGCTCAGTAGGCAGAGACGAGCTCAGCTTTTCACCTCAACAGAATAAGCTCCGTTCACACTGACAGTAAATTTGGCCCTAGCTTTGCATTTTGGGAGAGAATCTTGAAAAACAATTTGCACCAGGATGATCTTTCTTCCCCCCACCCCCGTTTTTGAAAACTTCACTGGAATAGACTGTTATGTGAATATCCAGTAAAACCCAGCTTGAAATTTTTTTGGGGAAAAAAAAGGGGACAAGATATCAAAAAAATTTAATTCTCAGTTTTAAAACTACTTGATGCACAATGAAACCTGAAACACACCACCAGTACTAGGGCAAGACTTTTCAAGACTATTTGTAAGCCAGGAGATGCACCTGCTAATTATTCAAATTCACTTACAATGAGACACCCAGAGCAGTGTGGTTGGTCCTCTAGAGCCATTTTACTATCAGAAATGCATTTAAAGGGTATTCTTACCTTCCCTGATATTTATCAAATGAAAATGCATTTTATGGAGCTTCAGCGGCCCCATAGTTATTGGTGAAGTTATATTTACTTTTTAGCACCTGAAAATCTGGCCTGATTAAGTAAAAAGGCCAATTAGTAAAGACTACAAGTTTCTGTAAGTATAAGCCATGTAGTCACTATGTTCTCTATCACCACAGAGACCAGATGATTTTTCCCATCACGTCTCGAGCTCAACACTTGCTCTTCTCAATTTTGAGAAGAGCCACAATTTTGAAAGCCAAGCATTGAGAAGTTCAGTGCCTTTCCTCAAGGCAACATCTTATTTAGATCAGGAGATCATTTTCCTTCCCTGCTCTTGAAAAACATTTTGCTATTCACTCAGTGTGTCCTATTAGTAGAAAATAGAGAAAGTTCTGATGCATCATAGCACGCATCTGAAATTCTAATTAACAAGAAGTCATCTGTAGTTGTCCAACATCATATTATTAATTCACAAAGCAATAAAGGGATATATTTCAGACTGAATGAGAAGATAGGTACTGAATGGGGTCAGAGTATTTCACTACACATAATTTGTCACGATCTTTAACTATTTCAAACCTACAGAAGTCAAGCTGCACAATGCCTTACCACGAAGAGAATGTCTCACCTATAAAAAGCAGTTACACCACTATGATTTATTCTCATGAACTGAAAACCTAAACTAGTCCTAAATCTCTATAACCCAGGGTTGCACAAGGAAGTATGTTTTTACTGTGAATATATAGACTTTTGCTCTTTATGAATTTTTGAGCAAGAAAGGCTCTTCTAGGGACACTATAATATGCATAATATATAATATGTTTTCTGGCATTATGATTAATGCATAAATTAATTGATTTAAAAATTATATTTAGTAACAGGAACAGTAGATTTGATAATTCATTAAAAAAGCACATCTCAGTCAAATTCTAATCAACTTTGCATTCCAAAAGTCGTATGAAGACTCTTTTTTTTTAACCTACATCACAAAAATGGACCTTTTTCAAAATGCATAGCCACTGAATAAAACTTTCTCCTTCCTGCTCACTTCAAAAAATTAAATTAGTATAAAAGTACAGGGAAACCCAAAATGATTCATTGATTCGTGTATTACCTTTCCAGCAAGAGAATCTGCAGTTACTAGAATTTTGTACAATTAGTGCTCTGAGAGTCCTTTAAATGCAAACCTGTAAGAGGAAAGTAGAAACAAATCAAAGTTAATCGTGACTGGCTGGAACAAAATGCTTAAATCAATATGACAATGGCTCATCTGCTCATCATTTAGCCATTACCTGGGAGAAAAGGACCTCCTGCTATGGCAGATATTTTATTTATTTTTAATACAGATTCACCACTGCCTCAGTTCTGCAGACACATTTGAAGCCAAAGTCACTCCAGACTTGCCCTGTCATACTGTTTGCTCCTCATATTTTATTTATTCCTGTTTGTTCTTTACATTGGTTACAGAGATAAACACATACAAACTTTGTGATGTTCAACAAGTTTAGTGCAACAGCAAGAGAGGACAAAAACCATGAACTCCCATTTACACCATCCTGGAGAAAACAGCAATATAATAATTCTCCTAAAGAAGAAAACCCATGTACTGCAACTTTTCTTTGGCTTAAACCTTACCATGAAGAGCAATGCTGCACAGCTTAGAAATATTTTGAAGTGTTTCTTCACCCCATGGAGAAGTCAGGTTAAAACATGTTTCCAGTACAAGTTTAGAGATAGAAACCTCTTTTTCTGATGTTCAACAGCCTAAGGATGTAAGGGATATGACTGGGGATAGGGCAGTTTGGTGACCCTGTGGGCACACAGGGCCTGATCCTGATCCCACTGGCACCAACAGAAATCCCAAATCTGTTCAACTCAGTGGTGTCTGTGACCAGGGATCAGAATCAGAGCTCTTGTATGGCTTTTACTGAAAGCCACAAAACTTCCCCAGAAACCTCTTCCCCTGGGTTTTTAGGCAATGTCTGCTCAGCAAAGGCTACTTGGTTGCGATTGTGACAAAGCCAAGTGGTTCGTTCTGGTTCCTGAACTGGAACACATGACTATTTCTTCTTTTAAGGAGATGAAAGTAAAAGGGGAGCTGATCCCATCTCTGATAGAAAAGCCCACAATGCAACCTCAAAATAAATACACTTCTTTGCATATGCAAACACTGGTGCCTTATATGTATCCACTAATATCCCTTCCTTAAACTGGTAGGAATATCACATATGCTACAGCTCACACCAACGAGAATAATGAGGGAGGTGTTGTTTTTTGATATTTTTATAAGTTCATATAACTCTACAGTCGAAGCAACTCGAGGTTCATCAGAGCTATCACATTAAAAAAAAAGGGACTTATCACAAACAAGCTTGTTTAATAATCAGCTGTCTTAACTTCAGTCCTCTCTCCGACCTGTATGCCTACAGTCTGTGTTACAGTCTGGATTACAGCCTAATCACACCACAGCCACAGAAAGGCAAACTCCCAACAGCCACTGTCACCTCCCTCTCTCTTTTCCTTTCACAGCAGGTTAAACGTGGAAAATGCTAAAAATCTCCTGGGAGCGCGTCTAAAAATGAAGTGTAAATAGGTATGGAACAACCTATGAGAAAAAGTGCTATGGAAGGTGCCTGAATGGCAAAGTGCAAAGGGTGACAAGAAGAAAATTGTGATGGCACACAAAAGGCGAGGGAACAAGAAAGATGCGATACAATAGATAGCTGGTGAGAGCCTATCCACTGCCTGGTCGCTCCTGGTCCTCCCCCTCAATACCTTCATTTTTTTTGTTATGATAAAGGACATTCGCGATCAGTAACAATGTTATAATGATAGTAAATGCAGGATTTAAGGTATATAAAACCTTCAGCCAACATTAGAAAGCCACCAAGGGGGAGTTACCTTGCACGAGGTTCTATTTAGTGATGGCTCCACTCTTTCACTCCCTGACTGCAAATCAGCATTTTTAGTGGACAATAGGCTCAGCAGTGGCCTTATGATTGCCTCTTTTCAAATGGAAATGGCTATCCTAACTCCTCTGCCAGGTTTTTCTTACTATAGCACAAATTGCAGTTTACAAGGCTCTAAGGGGAAAAAAAAAATCTTAGCTGAATATCTTTTTTTTATTCGACAAACTGACATGTAAATTACCCTTTAAGTGCTCCACTCTAGGGCTCTGATCATCTCCTAATTGTCACAGTCAATTGTAGCCAACAGTCTCTTCAATCCCAAGCGCTTTGACAACAAGCATAAGGATCAAAGCAGAATCAGCTCCCTTCAATATCCTTCTGTTTAGGATGCTACAAAAAGCCTGAAAAAGAAAGGTGTAAGGGCATTAGTGGAGAAGGAACTGAGAGGAGAAAGTACTATAGCAGTCATTTTCTTCTTCACTAATATTATATATCTTTATATACTCTGTTATCCCAAGTTCACCATGAATACATAAACATCGCAGAGAATAAATATGGTTTAAAACCACTCGGATACATTACTACTTAGAAATAAATGCATAATGCATTTCTACTGCTTCCTGCATGCCTTCCCCCATCCTTCCCCCTCCAACTTTCCCCCCTACTCTGGGAAGAGATATAACAGCAATTATTTTTAAGCAAATTTGGGGGTTCTCCCCGTGCAGATCCACAGTGCTTTTTCCAGGATGAGCCGGGCTGCAAACCAGCCCATCCCGACGGAAACCCATCCCAAGTTGCATTCATAGGGCTGGTACGCCTTAGACACAAAACAGGTTGTTTGTGCAGCTCTGCTTTTGCTTTCTGAAGTGCCTATAACCTAAGGTCAGGCAGAGGCTGGAGGAAAACCCTCTCATTCAGTTGGAGTCCAACTCTGAGAACAGCCAGTTTCAGTCACATCCAAAACGACTGGGAAGAAATACAAAAAACAAATTCAGCAGTTCTCAAAGTCCGCCTGGGGGGAAAAAAAAAATTGTTTCCTACAATTCTGAAAGAAGATTCACCTTTTATTGTGTTCCAGACCACTTTAAATCAGCACCACACTACACTGCTTAAATTTTTGTACTGGCTGGCTGTGTTTGATGATACGAGCTTGCTCGCTCTGCAACACGCTTTCAATACCCTCAGTGCCTCGCAGACGCCTTGTTGAAGTCGTGTTTCCAGGGAATAGGAGTAAGGAGGAGCTATTCTGAGTCACATTTTTGCTCCAAAACTTGTACGTATCCACGAACGTAGCAGCAACTCCCACAGAGGCTCGCAAACAGCTCCTGCCACACGGGCTGCAGGGGAGGAATTGCACAGCTCCTGCAGAAGATGTGCTGCTGAAGTGGGAGAAAGCCTGCAGGAGACCAGGGAGGAAAACTGGGGTTGTGCCAAGCTCTAGAGTAACTCAAAAGGATCTCCAAATGGATAATCAGGCTCTGCAGGGTTGGGCAACTGGAGCATTTTGGTCTCTCTGACGATCCTGCTGCCATACAGAAAGAAAACAGAAGACCACCCATTTTCCTGGAGGTCTGTCTTTCCTACTCCTGGAAATGACACAGGTTGAATCCCTGAATTAAAAAAATAATAATAATAATGGTAATTTGGAGGTGAGAACCTATTTACTCCTTCACAAGAAATTAATTCACTTCTTACAGTTTTTAAGGAACTGCCACTTAACATTTCTTGAAGATGATGCACCTTATCCATTGCCTCACATAACACTGTTGGAGTGGTTAGACAAGACAGCTGGATGAGTTAACAGCCTGCTGCCCCCATCCTACTTTCCTTATCCAAACTCTGTGCATAAGATGAGCTGAGTCAGATTTATAGACCAGCAGAAAACCAGTCATTTGTGTAACAGAATCCCAAGGCAAGGGTTCAAGGTAGATCTTCCTAAACCATCACCTACATCATGCTCCCCAAAGACCACAAAAGGGTTTAAGATGCAAAAGTGACACTATTTCTACAAAGAGGAGGCTTGGAGATTGTAGGGAAGGTGGCACAGATACAACAAGGCTTCCTTGCCTGCTCCTGCCTTGCATCCAGCCCTGCTTGGAGCCCCCACCATCACCTTGCACACACAGATGAGCATTATCAAGTTAGAGATGTTAAATGTAGATAATACAGTAGGTACAAAAACTGATGAAATCGTGCTTTCCATAATGAATAGGAACAAAAAGTCAAAATTTCTCATGGGAAAGATATTCCAAAAAAAACGTTGATTGGGAAACATCAAAAGCACTCATTTGAGTGATGTCAAAATAATACAGAAGGTTAATCTAATATATAATTTAAAATAAATACAAACCCCAAATTACAAAATTGAACTGAAACATTTGTCATGTCAAGCTGTTTTGTTTCCACGTTACCGAAGGGGAATATTTTAACTCTTTCTGACTGAAAATTTTACCGAAAAAGGTATATTCTAAAGAAAAATTTCCAGCTCGTGAAACACACTGCACACCAGTAAATTTACAAATGTTTTTCAGCACTATATAAATATAAATATCTTCCCCAGACAGCTAAATTCTGAGGTGTCTCCAGCTAAAACATATATTTCCTTGATATTCCAATATAAAAGGCAAACCCCATTATTTTCAAGGAAGATTATTCCAAGACACTGGGACACCTTCCAAATTAAACCTTCTCAACGTTAGTGGTGGTCTACCTCACTAGAATTAACTTAGTATATAAAGATATTTTCACCTCTGCATTCACCCACAAAACTGCCACACGCCAAGAAAAAGCTGCAAGGTCACCTGGAATGTAATTGACTTTTTAAAATTCTTCTGTATTTGAACAATAGAAGCATTTCCAAATAGCAGGACGTCAGCTAACACAGCCTGCACTATTTTCTCACCTTACTTGAAAATGCATCCAAATAGTTATTACACGAAACTGTTGGTTCCAGTCGGTGCAGTTGCTGCTGACAGACTGCAGAGAGATGAGTTGCACAGTGATCCTGGGCATTTTCCTTGTTTCCAGCTGGTAAATCACAATTAAAAAAAAAGGTTAAAACAATATTCTTTCCCTATCAGAACTTTTTCATGGAGATAATTGCTATAGTGTTTGCAAAGTACAGATTTCGTTACCAGAAGGTAGTAGAGGGTCCACATGACCATGAATGGGACGAGATAAGCTCAATGAGACAGTTTTCCCTTAAAATAAGGTACATATTATGGGAAAAGTTGAACAAAAAACCCCTGCTCTACGAGAGAATATATTCTTTTTTTCAACACATGGAACTCACAAGAGTAGAGATGTTTGATGTACAAGCCAGATGTTGATCAGGACTATTTCATGATACTCCAGAGTTGCACTTTATTACAGGTGATTAATGATTGTCTTGCACGACTGTAGCAAGGGGGAAGGTGCCACAGTATTGCCTGGGCACTGGAGCAGCCTGCAAGGAAGTGGTTCCTCCAGCTGCCTCCCACAAGCCATGGGGCTGCCAGGGAGTACAGGGGCTCCTCTGGAAGCGGTACCCCAAAAAGGGAGCACTGAATGCTGACCAGAGCTTGGGTTTCTGATAGGATTCTGGTGCCCTTTCCTACAGACTTCAACATAACCCCCCAGTCTGGTTGTAAAGGAGAGAAACAATAGTGCCCATTGTGCTGCTGACATTTCTCTCGGAGGGGGTGGCTCCTCAGTGAGCATTTCCCTATTTAGCTCTCTGCCACAAGCACAGATTTTTGCAGCCCTTATTTTTGCGCTTCCAAAAAGTAAAAGGATGAAGGGCTACATTTGGGAAGCCCCAAAGTGACAGCCAAAGCACGTGCACTGATGTGATGTGAAAGACTGTGGCCACAGAACCACTTCAGGACTGTTGCGCAGCCACTGATACGGCTCCTAAATTACCAACAATTAACTGATGTGCTCTGGTCATTAAATCCTTGTTCAATTCAGTCTTTCAGGCAACAAAGACAAACTACTTCTCTCAGGGATGCCTTGCAAGTCTCTGTGCTGAGTTTGCTAAGAATGTACATCAAGTCATTACCTCTACAACAGCCGAAGCCACATGATGTGCCTTCGGAAGACCATCAGCTTATGCCTCATCTGGGACTTGTTTTAAGCAGGTCACATGCTGCTTTTTAAGTGATTATTTCTAGCTGGTGCTCAGGGCAAGGGAGGGTTGGTGGCCACAGCTCCTCCTGTGCAAAGGCAGAGATTCAAGCCAGCTATCACAGGACTTACACTGAAGGAGCCAAATCGTACACAACTGCCTGTTCTTGGGGAGGAGAGGCTTTTTGGGGTGTCTTCATAGCTCATTAGCACAGTTTCTACCACAGTTAGCTCAACTACACAGCTCCAACTCCAACCACATCCTCCTAAGCCCAGGAAAACATTCCAATCCCATTTTACAGAAAAGGACATAGAGGCTGTTTTAACAGTGGGATCCAAGTCTATTAAAAGCTAATGAGATGTGCTGTCCAGCGAATTCACCAAAGTCATGAAAAATTGGTTTCAGAGCCAGGGCTACACTACAGCAGCTCCCAGGGCCTGATCTGTGCCCAGGCAGTTTGGTATCACATAGTCCTTCCTGCTTTTAACTCCTGTGAGGTCAGCTCCAGGAGCTCAGCTCACTTTCAGGATCCTGCATGACAAAATCCAGAACAAGGGCATCATTCATGGACACTGCTATTAGAACCTGATCGTAAAGAAAGCTATTTCAAATAACAACCAGAGAGTTAGAAAAATCATGTCTAACCACATGTCTGTTGAGAAGAATATTATGCAGCATTTATCAGCCCAGACAGGAGCTTGTTTCATAAAATTAGTTTCAGTATGGGAGTTTAAGTATATGGCAACTGATAGGGGGAATATAGACATTATTCTACACAAGGAGAGTTTCTATCTATTACTAAGCTATAATTTTAATTGATATGAAGCAAGAAGAACCACAAGAATAGAGCGAGAGCCCATTTCTCACAGCACATCTATCCTGTGTGTAGTTGCTCAGGGCTCGTGTACCACCAGTTTAGAAACATGTGTAATTGCTTATGGTCAGCATGGTACCACTGCCAGATCACACATTAAACAGATAACCACTATTATTATAAGAGCAACTTCCTTGACCTCATATTTTGGTCTGGCTCCGAATTCCTGTACTTTACCAGTTTGGTTTGTTGCATTATGCCAGCCTTCTGCCTCTACATGTCATTTTCTACTCCTGTAAGTGACCGGTGCGATGGAGAGTTCCCTCTAAAAATGCATATTTGAGCACATGAATAGAATAAATTCAAGAAATATGATCACAGTTGCTCCTGTGATGTTTTTATAAACACAGAGTCTCTGCTTTTTTATTATAGTTAAGGTACAGTGTGTTATTTGGCAGAGGAATCTGACTTGAAAATGTAAAAGGTTCAGGCAACCACACATTTGGAAGTAGAAATCTTTCCTTAAAACAAGGCTCTGGTTTTTAAACATAGCAAAATTTCTGGAAACTTCAGTTTCTCAAAGTCTGCCAAAGCTCCAGTCACATGTAACATATTCTTGGGGCTTACATATAATGCTTCAAGTAATAAACAACATCTTGTTTAGAGCAGGATGAAAAAAAAAAGAGGGAAAACAATCATTAGGAGTCAAAGCTCTACATCAGTACTGAAAACAAAACAAGCTTTTTGCACTGAAACCTCAGAATAACTTCTATAATGGATCAATAAGAGATTTGCGTACTCTTCACACCTCTAAATATTGCAGATAAAATGGTAGGTTAAATTCTTACAGAAATTATATAAAATTTATTACAAAAGAAATAAAATACACTCACTGAATTCCATTCAGCTTTTCAGAAACAGAAAGAAAAGTTCTGGTCACCCTAATTCAGTAACAGGATAAGTTACACATTGTACATAACTATGGGTCATCAACAACTTTCGGTGCTCTCTGTGCAATTCATTTATCATGTGTTTTTTATTCAGGAACAAGGCTGTATTTAAAAAAAAAAAAAGTTGCTTCCATACGAAGGCTCATCGTGCAGAATATTCACAGCTTAAATATATGCACAGTCATCTCTACTAGTCAGACTCCATTTCAGTCCTCTCATCAGAATGCACATTAAGAGAATGAATCTGAGATACAGAAATAGCACAACACAGCCAGGACTGGAGTATGGGCCCTAATACCTACCTCACTGGGATCGAGTCAGGTTTAATTAATTAATGCTTATGAAGCACTATGAGCTCCTCAGATCATCTCTTCAATTCATTATCACCCCCATTTGTTTTGTGTCCCACTTTCCCCCTTAATTCAACAGTGAATTTCCTTCAGAAAGTGTTGCATTTATAGAGTAATGAACAGATGAAAGCGGTTGGAGTGATTTCGCAGGAGTATAAAAGGGAGCAGGAATCCTTCCCCTTCCTTCCTGCTCGAGTCGTTTAGCATCAGGTCTGAGAGGAGCATGAAGCTTCATGATGTGTAATGCTTCTCTAGAAGTCACCCCTGGACCAAAACTGTGTCCAAATGCACCAGAAAATGGTGAAGGTAAGAATTTAACATTAAAACATTGGGGTTTAGTCTGGGAGACTTCTTTGCTTGCATTTATGTTAATTAAAGATGGGTATGAGCCACAATGCTCAGAGGGAGGGGTATGGATGCAGGCATTTGGTTCTTGCCTCATCTCTAATAATTATTAGATACATTGGATGGAAATAGTTGGAAAGAAAATCAATAAGAGAATGAATCAAGAAAATTAATGGCAATTTCAAATACTTACAAGTATAGGATTTCACTCAAGGGCAAGACAAGATAAAATTAGTAGTCTGTATTAAAACAAAACAAAATACAGTTTGATCAACCTTCCATTCAGTGAAATTTTCTTTAAAGATCTCAGATTTTGGCTCTAAATAATTTGGGTTACAAAACTTAACAGGGAGGAAAAGGAAGATTATCTAGTGAAACTCCAAGGTTGCTATAGACTTTCCGAGAAGAAACCAGATTGAGACAACAAAATTACTGGTGGAGGAAAAGCTGATAAAGAAGACTAGAATTTGATAATGGAGGAATTTAATTATTCAGGTATTGATTACTATGATAACTATGTGGAAGCTAACAAAGTTTGTTTGTGGCAGCAATGCTATTAGCCCAGTGAGCAGCCAGTAGCTATGCTGAGCCCCACGCTTGGAGATAGGCATGTGTGCTGCTATAAAATTAATTTTAATTATAAAATTTAACTTTAATCACATTTAATGTCAATATAAGTTTAAAAGTTAATGATAGAGACTTCAAACCTCACTATGATAAAGATCCACACAGATTTAAAGGATAAATCAATGGAAAACATTCTTATCAAGAAAAGCTTGGGAGATTCACGAAGTGAATAGACTTGGGTCAGAAGAACAATTAAAACCCAAATATGCTCTTATTATTCATTTAAAGAGAAAATCTTACCAACAACAAAAGAATTGGTACAGCCAATGGTGGGGGGAAATGCACCAATAACACACAATAAAGGCAATCTGAGAGTAGTGAACCAGGAAAAAGAAAATGTGCTTTAGTGGGGGATGTTTTGTAGTTATTCTGACTAAAACGTTCTTCCTACTGTACTTGGAAGATGGGACCTTATCTTCCAGGACTCACAAATATAGTTTTAGATATTTTTGTTGCTGACATACCATACAAAGAGCTTAGCAGGTTACAAATGGAATTGACTCTGGCAGTCCCATGACCAGAGGAGTGGTCTCCAGTTCCATATATTATATATTTAAACACTGTAATTTAATCAATACACCTGTGAGCAGGTACTTACAATCCAGTTCTCCCCCAAGATGGAAGATCTCCAGCAAGAGGAGTGGACAGCAACCACTGAAGCTTATTGAAGGTGAGATCATGTTTTTAGGTCTCCTTCAGACCAATGTTAAAGCTGACTGGGTTTTCCCGTGGACTGGACACACTTCTATCACCAATTTAGGTGAAAAAAGCTCTGGTGACTGATCCTGTGCATTTTATAACACTGCAGACTTCTCTGCCATTGAAAGAGAGGTGTCTATCCCTGGTGGGGTGGAGGTTAAGGATGCCCACAGTATTTGGCATGTTCCCAGGATGCTGAGTGATGCATGTGGTGCCCCCAAAACCCTTCCTGGCTCAACTGAGTGTCATCTTGCCTGGCTCTTCCCTTGGCTTGCACAGAAAGCTCAACTCAGATCCAATTGCCATCTCATGTTTTTGCCACAGGTGAGATAAAGGTGGTCCCAGGTGGGTCAAAATCCTTCCTATTAGACTTGCTTTCTCATTCATTAAAGAAGTAGAATAGTTCTTTTCATGAAAAATAACCTTCTTTTAGAGCAAAACCCAATTTTCCTCAAGAAAAATAAACCTTGGAAAAAAGTTTTTGTTTTTCCACGAAAAATGTTTCTGTTTGGAACCATAACCACAGTGATTCACTGGTTGTTTCTCACCATGATGTATAAACCAGAGTACAGTTAAGGCAAAATATCATCACACTTCAGCAGAAATACCTGGATACCACCAGAGACAGAGAGACCTGTTCATGGAGGATGTAGCACCCAAATAACAGCACCTGTTAAACAGGTCCAACAGGGATTTGATTGTACCAATTCCATTTGGTTTAGTCTTAAATTTTTACTTGGTTTCAGTTGAAGGGGAGGGACTGTTTCCTGTGTAAGATGTTAGCTTTCCAATATTAAAATCAATCTAAGCATGAATCTAATATTAATCAACCACTTACAGTATTTACCAGAAATTGCCAGGTTCATCATTGTAATAGAAATATCTACAGATGGGAACAGAAAGCTGGGAAGGATAGTAAACATCTTAAAATAGTCAAATAATGGAAAAATAAAGCATAAGTCATCAGTAATCTGAAACAAAATATTACATAATGCATACCATTTAGTAAAACATTAAGAATTATTTTTGCAGTAGCAAATAAACGTGCACTTCTTGAGCTAAAGAAATCCGTAAGAAATGTGGGTAGAGAAAATAAATCAGAAATGTTAAGAGGCATCCCAACAGTCATTTTGATCTCTTGGCACTGAAGTAGAGCAAGCGCAGTGCATAAGGGTTAACTCCTCAGCTCACATAAATCAAGTTAACACCATTTAAGTTAGCAAAATGTATTCAAAGTCAAATTCATTTACTCCAGCCAAAGATCTGTCCCTAACTCTATCCTTTGCATTTTATACTGCATTAACAATTTTAACATATTCATCTTTAAAGCCCAATATACTTCAATATAATCTCCATTACATATACACGCTTTTATGTACACATGCATATGCAGAGGAATTCATACATATAAAATTATTTTAAATCATAATATAAACAAATTAACATAACACAATTCATGGCTACGAAAAATAGAATAGGAACGGTTTTGCAGGATTTAGTGAGGAAACACACTGAAAATCCTAATTTGAGTAGAGTCAACCAACGTGGATTTATGAGCAGGAAATCTTGCTCAAATAATTTGTTGGAATTTTTCAAAGATACCCCTGCCAAGGTAGACAAGAAAAATACTATGGATGGTATACAATATGCCTAGACTTTCAAAACAGCGTTTGATAAGATCCTACACTGGAGATTACCAGCGAGGTACAGAGCCACTGCATAAATGATAACAAACTTTAATGAACTGATAACAGTCTGCAAACAGCATTCACCGAGTGACTTAGAGATTGGCAGGGTAGTGCCTGGGTCAGGTTAGGAGCTTGTCTCGTCTCTAATCTATGTAAAAGAATTAAATCAGAATATCAAAGGTAAGGTATCAAATCGTGCCGGGGACATAAAAGTGACAGGGGCTCGAGCAGCAATTGTCTAACTCCGGCTATAAATGCGAGATCCACATCAGCAGCAAATGCAGCATCAGCAGCACCGGGATCGCGCCGCTGTGCCGGAGCCCGGAGCTGAGAGAGCAAAGTAAACAGGTTTTTCTGATTCGGGGGGAATGTGAAAACATGCTCGACACTGGCAGAGGGACGGGAAGAAATAGTGGGGAGTGTTATGGAAATGGGAGAGGCAAATCCAGGTGCTGCTTGGAGAGAAGGGAAGAGCTCAGGGAGCAACTGGAATTCCAGCAAAAGGGAAGGAATAGATAAGAGGACGCTTTGAGCTTTTTAATCCTTAGGAGGTGGGGAATTTAGAGGACATTAAAATCTTTTGAAATTAAAAAAAAAAAAAAAAAAAGACCAACTTCTTGTTTTCTATCCCAATTTAATAGGCAAGTGTTTAGGTGAGACTTTCTATCCCAGGAATGGTTACCTTATGATTTTACTGCAAGGGTCTGCTAACGAAGCCAATCCTGTTTCCCTTGAACCCAAGGCCCATGTAGCTTTGAAGCACTGCAGTACCCTTCTGCCTCAAGGATGACAGGTCTCTCCAGAAAAGCTCAGCACAACCACCAGATCAGGGGACAAAATTCTTGGGGCTCATTTCTGTGCTGCCACGGCTCAGGTCTGTGCTGGAGGAGCTTGACAGCCCTCCTGACGCTCTTTCAGAAGAACCTAAAAGATTATGGCTCCTAAATCCTATTTACAAGAGTGTTTCCTCCCTGAGAAACACAGTTTGTGGTCACTTTGAGCGTGCTCCTTGAAAATGGGGCTGGGCCTCCTAAAACTTGGAGAGGTTTTGGAAACCCTTGACCTCACTCCCCGTGCAATTTTTTTTATATTCCCCATGGACCAGCTCCATGAAAATAAGCTGGCAGAGGCAAAGAACACAAAAACAGGACTCAAGTCCTTTCATCTGAGAGAAGGATATGTCCTCAATAAATTTTGATGAAAAAAAAGAAATTAAAAGATTACTGAACAGGGCTGAGCAGATTCACTCCAGCATCTGAGGTTATTTTACTAAAGACTTTTTTTCAGTTGTCATTTTGTCCCTCACAGGCACTACATAGAATTTCACCAGGTATTTAAATAAAAAAGAATTAGTTAAGAATGAATTCTTCTCACAACGACTATTCTACTTTTATCAACCTTTACATTCATGTTTCTTAAAACTACTTGTCCAACCTTGGCTTTACTGTCATGTCTACTTCACTCATTTTGCAAGACCAAAACTATTTGATCTAATGAGCATTTACCAAAGATTAAGATTTCAGCTTATTATACAATTTTTACCAATTATTCTCTTTATTATCCTTATTCAAGGACCCTCACAAAAGAGCAGTCACTATACCAACTTCCACTTTTGCAAATCAGTTCCTTTAGACAAGGATTTTAAAAACACAAGCGTTTAAGCTATGGGTGTTTGCAGTCCAAGAGATGCCAGGGGAAATGTCTTTTACATGTCTCATTGCCCCTGTCCAGGCCTAAAGTGGCATTTTCGCTTCTTCTTTGGATCACCAGCTCTCTGGTAAGGTCGGATTCAATCCTTAAAATTCAACAGTAAAATTATTTTTGAGACTTTTACAGGGTTTTTTTTTTCAATCATTGTGTATCTTGGATATAAACCTGAGGCTTACTGTGCCTCTCAGATACAGTTTACTGATTAATTTTTAACCAGCTGCATGCCCACGTTTTCATTTCTGTCATAACTGTTACTTCACCTGCCTGAAACCAAGAGATTTCTAATTTTTCTTCCGTTTCCAAGTTTCTCAAAGTTCCCTGTTCACCCAGCGCTGCCATCGTGGTTCCTGAATAAAACCTCAGTGTTTCTCAACGGAGTGCAGAATTTCTTCCCCTGAACAACCTCTGCTAGCTGTGTCTCTTCTTTTTTCAGGGGAAAATCTCTAAATAAATAAATAAATAAACCCTATTCACTGTAAATACAAGTTGCTTCCCTAAAAAAGGGAGCGTAGCTAGCTATCAGAAATAATTGTTAATATATTGGTTTTCTAGGATTTCAATGCACTTAAACAAAAAATTTAAGAGTCTTTTCTCAATCTTTCATCACAAAGTGATCTACTTTGCTTGCTTCCCACTTTATGGTTCACTAGGAGTATTTTTGTTTCACCAGCCTATTGGTCTTTGAAATTTGAAAATCACTCAGGTTTATCTGTGACTTGTGTTTCTTTCCCCACGTTTGTGTTGAGAGCTCTAATGCCACTCTACTTTGAGTTGCCTCAGAGGAAAGGAAAGACCCAGGGTTTTTTACATGTCGGAGGAAGCATCTGTATGCTAATTCCCCCTCAACTTTGCTAGCAGAAAATTTAAAGGGAGATAGTTTTTAATAAATGAAAACCAGTTAGCAGTCAGAAATCTTTGTAACATTAACGATTTCTTGGGAACCTGTCTCCTCCCACCAGCCTTCAAGGCTGTTTCTTGACTTTACAAGATCATTATAAGTTAATACTTGACTCCCAAAAGTCCCACTCCACCTTAAAAATTGCACTGAATCTGTCAAGCATCAATTTTGAATCAATGCCAATTCAGTATAAATAAAGTGTGATATGGACACTCCAGAAAAGGATAGCCTGCAAATCAAAAGAGCTCTTATCGCTCAAGAAACGTGATAGATTCTTCTCTACTAATTCCAATTTTGATCACCTTTTCCAGAGAAGAACTTTAGTGACTCAAATAGGAATAAGATATGAAGCAATCGTTGTTTCCGGCTGTTAAAGATGCTTGATACAAATGAAGTCTGAGCCTAATCCTTTTTTAAAAAGACCTAAACATTAGTATTTTCATAATTAGGTTGAGGGCTGAGGTAGTGGCTGTATCTGGTGAGTTTAAAAAGGAAAAAACCAAACAGATTATGCCAATTAAAAATGAAAGGTCTAAGAATAAACAGTGAATTCTTGTAGAGCGATCTGATTCACAGCGTAGTAGGCACTATGTCAAATAAAACCACCGAGTGAACCAAAGTATTAATGAACAGAAGAGATATCCAGACATGTTTACACAGGCAGACAGGGCTGGAGGATATATCCACAACACGGGGAGGTGTGTTGTAATAAACTTGAAGGGGGGACTGACTTGTTGGGCCAAGTGTCCCTTTCCTGTCCAGGAATTCCTCATGTCCTCATTACCCTTTCACCTCTGGACAGCTGCAATATTAAAATCTGGCTCACGTCTTAAGAAAATTGAGTTTAATGTCCTTAATTCAGTCCCCAGTCCGCATATATCCATATCACAAAACAATCATACAATTTGGCTCGATGGACAGTGTCTGCTGAGGGAAGAGGCCCATCCTGGAATGGCAGGGCTGTTGCAAGGCAAGTCTAAGGCCTCTGTAAAACACGTGTAGTCTGTGTGATACACACATGGTATGTTCACACTTGAGAGAAACCAACTTATTTTCATTCCTTTCTTTTTCTGGTGTCGCTTGCATGCAGCACTTTAATTACCAAAAGCAGCCACGCTCCTGTATCACAACAGCAACCAAGTTGGACAAGAATGAAGGTGGCCTTTTGGTTCTCATGTTTTCTTCACCTCTAAATGCAGGGTATTATAGGATCACAGAATATGTTGAGTTGGAAGGGACCCACTAGGATCACTGATTCCCACTCCTGACCCTGCACAGGACCATCCCCAAGAGTCACACCCTGTGCCTGAGAGTACCATCCGAATGCTCCTTGAGCTGTGCCCACTGCCCTGGGGAGCCTGTTCAGTGCCCAACCACCTTCTGGGGGAAGAAACTTTTCCTGACATCCAACCTAAACCTCCCCTGAGAAAACTTCAGGCCATTCCCTTGGGTCCTGTCACTGGGAGCCTCAACAAGAAGCAAGTTATGGGCCTGATTCAGCACAGCTCTCTCCTCTCTGAAGCACAGATGAGGGTGCAGGGTTAGGTGCTGCATCAATAGATTACGTAGCAGAGAAAACATGAGTGGCATGTTTTGGTCCTGGGGATTGATATGCAACGCTCTGAACACCAAAGTCAACTGCTAAATAATCTGGAGTCAGAAAAGGGGCAGAGTGGTTGTGGCAGGGGGAAAAAAAATGCGAAGGGGATAAAAATCAATCTTTGAAAGGGTGTTATGTTTTATGTTAGTAAATCATTTTAACTAATTGATTACATCATATCTCCAGCCAGGCTTCCAATTTGAAATCTTCAGGAATCGGTGAGCAGGGATGTAATAGGCACTTGTTCCCTTCATCTGGAAAACATCTATGTTGCATGTTTTTCAACATTATGGGTTTTTTCTCTGTATCTTTCTTTCAGAATGTTTTTTTACACCTTTGTGATGATTTTATTCTGATGCATTTGCTTACCAACATAAGGAATATAAAAGAGTTCGTAGGTACTTGAAGAATATCAATATAAATGCCAAAGTACTGGGTGCATTTTGGGGTGGAAAGAGGGGTGTAAGATGGAGCATAAGTCTGTCAGCTCGAGGCAGAAGCAGCTGATTTGTAAATAATAAAATTGTAGGATTTATTCCTTTTGATGCACTGCACTTTTATTAAAAGAAAATCCCCTGGAAACCTCTGCAAATGGCATGAAACATATAATTAGACTTAGCTTTTTTCACTCTCTGCTTATTTAAGTGCTCCGTAACTTCAATGGTGATTCAGTAACAACTGATTTTATAGAAACATCTGACAATGAGAACAAATATTTGCAGTATTTTCAGTCTCTGCTCTATATTTCTCCCTATGAGGCAGAGCTTGCCCTTCCTTGTGTGTAGATTAACGTCACTTTCTCCGTTGCTCCCACCTCTAAACACATCCACTTTCCAGTGTGAAATATCAGATGTGACTTTTCACATCTGGCTTCTTACCTCCGAAATGCTTCCCCCCAAAAATTCCAGTCTCCAAATTCCAGACACAGATATCTCCTGTGCTCCCAAAAATGAGTGCCACCACCAGGCAGGCTTTGGCATAGGCAGTCACCACTGCCAGGCACGGCTGGTGGTGGGTGGGGGCACAGGAGCTCACCCAGGCACTCCCCTGCCCCAATAGCAGATATCCAAGGCTGTGCTGTGGTAGAGATTTGTTTTATTTTCCCTGAGCTCCACCAGTTCTGCTTTTCCCCTGCTTGGTAGGGAAAGAGGTCTTGCATACAGAGAGCCACCCCAGCAGAGTCATTGGTACAGATCAGATTCAGAGTCATCCAGGGTTGACTTTGCTGCCCTGAACCTCCCCACCAGCCTCCACAAAACATCAAAACAACAGTGTAGCAAATGAATATCACTCTGCAGTGAGTTGGGTCCTTGCAAATATATTTCCCTGTGGGGACACGGCTCAACCAAATTACGATACGGGAGGCGGAGACTCGGGGTTGCAGTTCTTGACTCCTGGAGCCCAGGACATCAGTGCTCACACCAGCACAACCCAGGCTGCCAAAATTATTCCAGAGACCATTTTGCCTCCTCCCTAGCCCAGAATTTGGGAAATCACACCCATTCCTAACCTCTTTGTGGTAGGCCCATTGATGTGTGTGGACCCACAGGGTGAACACCAAACAGTATTGCCATATTCTGCTTCATGCATTTTTTGTACCCATTTCCAACCTGTCAGAACAAGGAAAAAGCATAGAGTTAATTTGGTAGCATCTGATTTTTTTTTTTAAATAAAAAAGATAAAAATAGCCATTTTTAGAGGGTTTCAGGTTGAAGGTTGCTTGTCAGAATCCAAGAAGAGAGCAGCAGTTGTTCTGACACTGCGGTTTTCACATCCTTGTCAGAGATTTGAAGCAGGATAGCTGATGTGTGTTAAAAAAAGGATGGTAAGGTTTAAAATAGTTTAGATGCTGCCTGGAGCAAGTTTTAAGTGATATAGTAAGAAGCATTGGTAGGAGTGTACATGCACCTAACACCAACCTTGTGGGGAAAGGACTTGTTTAAATGCTGGTACCTTTAGCACAACAGTGACCTGGGACACCACAGAGCAAATGACCCAGAGAGGAGCCAGGAAATTTCCCAGGAAACATTTTTAAACCGTAATTTGGGGAGGGAGTGACAACCTGGAGAACGCTTTCATGGCAAGGGGGGGGGAAAAATCTCTCTTCTGTTTTTGACAGCTCTAATAACCCAGAGTCTAAGATTTGGGCTTGGAAAGGGGCCAGTTGGCCAAGCCTCTATCCACAGACAGGCTGGAGATGATGCTGATAGTCAGAGGGAAGCAAACAGAAGACCTGGCAAGTCCGATGCCACCCCTGATGAAGGGGATGTCTGCCAGCTCGTGGGTAAATCTGCAGTTTAGGTGTGCAACAGTCGCTGCGTTGTGCCTTTCCTTCTCCTGGAATCCGATACAGCCAGCAGCCACCCACAGAACGGCAGCAATTTTCCAGACATTGGGCAATTCTGTACACACGGAATTTCTTTGGAAACTGTGCTGCAGTATCTAATTGTTTTGAATCATCCGGGATTTTCTAAATATCTTTGTAACCCTTGTGTTTCTGTAGATTTTAAAATATACAGCTAATCTCCCGGAGTCGTGGAGAGAGGAACATGTTTTCCCCGGGGCGGTGATAAGAAATAATTGGGGCAATCGATCGACTCTGGAACTTTCGGATGGCCATCAAAATGTCAGCTTTGCACCCAGATTCTCTGCTGGTAATTTCACCTCTATTAATTTAATCAGTAGTCAGTGGGGAAAATGGGGAGATGCCAAGAAAGCCAGGGAAAAGGAAATTTGATCCAGTCGCAAATAAGTAGAACAGGGGCTACCGTGTAATTGTAGAATTTATATTCACCATTCAGCATGGTTAAAACAAAACAAAAATCTCCATTTTCCATGTTAATAAATCCACCACAAAGTTGTCCATTGGCCTCACAACCATATCTAAGGGGCTTTGGCTGATGTTCTTGATGCCCCTTCCATGGAACTGTTCAAGGCCAGGTTGGACGGGGCTTGGAGCAACCTGGCCTGGAGGAAGGTGTCCCTGCCTGTGGCAGGGCACTGGAATGAGATGAACTTTAAGGTCCCTTCTAGCCCAAACCATTCTGTGATTCTCAGCACTGGATGGCTTCCCCCCAGCACTGTAGCTGGGTGACCCCAACCCTAAAAGTGCTGTCTTGCTTTGCAAAGAAGCGTGGGGGCATCTCAGGGGTGTTTGCTTTCTCTCCTGCTTTTAGAACCAAAAAGCAGAGGTTTAACCCCGATTCCCACCTCGTCCTTTTGCAGAGAACTTGCTGTCACTGCCACCAGCCTGATGGCCACAATGATGGCAGGTTTGGTCACTGGGCTCAGAGCTCAGCCCTCCATGTGACAAGTATTGCTCAAGTTTACCACTCCTGCTGTTACAAATTCAACCCTTCCAAGAATTAAAAAAAAAAAAAAAAAAAGAATAAAAAAAGGAATCTGTTATCACTGAGCATATGCAACTGCTAAACCTCCTATTCAATATAACTTCAGCCCGTTCTGAGAACTACTTTCACAGTTGCTTTATACAGTGTCTGTCTGTCAGATATTGCCCACAAGATTTCCACAGTCTATAGAATATACTTCCACCATAAAAATATATATATATATATAGGGCATATTTATTACTACCTGGTGTGGAAAAAATAGATATTAAAAGCTTTTATTTTCATTTTACGTTGTATATGTACTATGTACCTTGTATTAATGGCACCAAAAAAAATTAAACACGACCATGTATTTGTGCCTCCATTTTGATGTAATTTCTGTAATCTGCTACATCTAAATCATTCATCAATTTAAGGTATTTCTAGAGCAACTATCGCCCTAGTTCTTCAGTATGACATCAAGGAGCCAAGAGGCTATACACAGAATATTTAGACATCCTGTACATTTAAATGTGTCACTAAATAAAAATTCTCCAAAGCTTTAATTTCTTAATAAATCGAAATCAGATCTTGCATAAATGAAAGCAACTCCTTGGGTGCCAGGCAGGACAATATTGCTATAACAATTAACCTGTGATCAGGGGCAGTGGAGCAGAGGCTACTCCTTTAATTCTTTTATTTAATTTTTATACCTTTTGACTTCTGGTTTTGTCCAGCTGCCCCTTCCTCCTTTCTGTTCCCCCTGTGGCTGAGTTGTGCTCACACCAACCCAGCGCTGAGCGGGGTTGCATAACAAGCACCATCACTTGCACCTCTTTGCTGACCAACTTATAACTGATCTGCAGCTTCAGTTGTTCCTTTATTGCCACCAGCTCGGAGCAGGCGGGGCCTTGAGCTCTATGATTGAGGCACATTGAAATACAACCAGAAAATACTCACTGGGAGGACACTATAAGAAATTTATATTAAAAGTTCTTGATGTTTCAAACACCTCAAGTTGAAACAACCTTTGGTCTTCTCACTAAGTGTCATATAAACAAGACAGGAACACTGCGTGTCTGAGATATTCCTTTATGGTTTCCTAGCTTAACCCCACACGGTTTTAAGTAACATGTATGTACTACAGGAAACCTCACCACTGTGTTTAAGAAAATGAGGCCTAAATGTGCTCATATCCAGAAGATTCACCGTCTTATTAATGCATATATGTCATGCATAGATTATTAACAGCTTCATAACTAGATAGGAACTTGCATTTCAATAAACATACTTTTACAAGTGCAAAGAAAAAAAAAGTTTTGCATTAGGATGTTACTTCGTGTCTTTGTCCTGGGAGAATGCAACTAAAGAAACCACATTTAAAATCAGACATTAGATATGCAAATATGTGTTCAGATCAGAGATACGAAAATTATTCAAATGATTAATTATTCATCATAAAAATGTCAATTAATAATTCTGAAGCATAATAGGCATCTTTCTAATTCATCTTTATTTTTCAAGCCTAAATACTGTTGAATCTGTGTTCAATTGCATTCTAACAAGTTTTTAAAAATTCAACAAAGTAAACAACCAACTATAAACAAAAGTGAGCCGTGAATTTTAATCACTGCCAACTGAGCCAAGAAATGTGGCCGAACTTCAGCACTGATCCCTGAAGGGAAGGAAAAAGCATCTCCAGCTCACGGTGTGGGACAGCAGATGGAGGATGCTCACTGCTCACTGCTCTCTGCCCGGTGTGAGAAGAGGTTTGGGGTCCTGTGGATGCTGTTCTCCCACTGCAGACACACAGACAGACGTTGTGAACAGGAGCTGAGCAGCTCTAGGCTGTCAGAAGCAACTTTATAAACGACAAAATTAAGAAAAACGTATAAGGGAGATTCACTTTTAACGTGCAGGGACTCGCACAAGATTAAATATTACAGTGATCTGCTTGTTAGAAATGCCCAGGGATAGATAAATTAAAGCCAGACAATCTTTTCCCTTGCTTTTGGCTCATATCCTATCCCTACATGGGTTTTCCGCAGAGGAACTCGAAAACTTTGGGAATGTTGATTCAAAAGGTTTCTTCCCAAATACCTCATCAGCGGGTGGGGGGAGAGTCATTCCCTGACCCTTTCTTCCTCTCCTCTGTGCCCACACCTCCAAGTGGAAATGGGAAAAAATAGAGGCTTTGCTTTCTAAATCTTAGTTTATAGGGAGACCTGTATTGAGAAAAAGTATCCAGCAGCATCTTGGGGCCACATGGGGCCTTCCCTACTCACAAAAATTATTCCAGCCTGTCTTATCCTCTACCAACACAGGTGACTGCAGAAAATAATCCACCCTGGGGTTTTTTTCATTGGCTTGGGGTTGGTTTGGGTTTTCTTTTTTGCCAGCCTCCCAATTTCTTCTCGAGGCAAGGACAGCTTCAGCACCCCAGAGATTGAGTATGAGGAGCAGCCAGAACCCACAGGGAGCCCCTGTTCTTGCAGGAGCCGCTCCCTCGGCGGAGCAGGGCTGTGGGGAGGAAAGGATGCTCTCCCCAGGCTCCGTTGCAAGTGGGCACATCTCATCTGGGTCCCCTACAAGGGGATGTTTAATCCCTGATGCAGGAAGGGTTCCACACTTTGGGGAAAATATTAGAGGGTTATGGCGATGAAAGACCTGAAGGAAAAGCCTCAAAGCAGCTGAAGCTTATTTAGAGGTGCTAAACCACTGTCTTCACCAGCCTCTAAAATGTATTAGTCAAAACTTATCAGCCAGAACAGTTTTGCTGCTATTTCCTTGATTTTTCTCCTTCCACACGGGAAAGAAAACACAGTCCCCGTTACCATCCTGTGCCAGGGAAAAAGCAAACATATCTAAATAAATAAGGCCATGAATCATCCCCCCAGCCCATGCCACCAGGCCCCAAAAAGCCACCATGGCAGAAGGTCCCAGCAGAAGGCCCAAGTCCTCCAGGGTCTGTGCCCTAAAGCCCTCCTTGGTGGCTGGTCACCTCCCCTGCCAATCACACCTTGCTGCCTGGAGGTCTTGCGGGTCTCTCCCTGCACGGCCTCTTTTTCATGGCAGGGTTTGTCCCTGCAGCAGGATTTGCCCCTGGCCAGCCCTACAGATCCACACAGGGATGGGGACATAGGGTTATCTCCAAGGGGGTCATCATCATGATAGGTTTTGGTGGATGAAGGGAAACCCACTGAGAGGACAGGAGGCAAGACAGCTTCCCCCATGGCTTCACTCAGGCAGGTTTGAATCAGGGTCAGGCTGCTCCCATCTCAGCTCTCTTCATTTTCATGTAGGAAAACTTGAGGAAAAGAGGAAAAACCTGCACCCAGAGAACTGCCCTTAAAACCATCCCCAAGCCACAGCACTGGGAGCTGTACACAAGGAGGGAGCTGGAGTTTGTGAGGATATTTTGGCTCCTCTTGCTTTTAAACTGATGGGGTGGGGGGACTGGATTTGCAAAAGTTTTAAAATAGAGCAGGGAATAGGATCTGCACGGGGATGCTGATGGTGCAGGGGCTGGGAGCTGTGCTGCCAGCACCACCCCAATAAAGGCAGGATCTATAGGCTGTCATTATTTCCATCTCCTAAAGAAGCTGCACGCCCGTTATTAGTTCAGAGCAGGGCAGGAAATCATCGCCTGGATTAAGGTTAAATTCCATCTCAGAAGGGCTTAGCTGATTGCTAAATGTTTATGTCCGGTGTCCAAAAATTAAAAATAAAAAAAAAAACAAAACCAAACAACAACAAACACCCCCACATCCCACGTTAAAATAACATCTAATAAGGTTGGGTGCTATGTCACTCCTGTGAAGATCCAAACAGTTTATTGCTCCAATGCAAACCCTGCTGAGGCACTTCAGAGCTGGAGACACTGTGAGATTGAGGGCTGAAAGAACAGCCAGCAAAATTATGAATAGGGTTTATCTGACAATACCAACATGTTCCTTAAAGCCCTTGAGCATCATCACACGGTCTGAGGGTTTGTTTTTTAGTGTGGCTGCAGATATATATGTTTTAATGATACAACATCGATGGTACTCCTGCCTGTTGCGGGTTAGGCTGCAGCCTCTCATAATCTCCAGTTCATCCTCTCGTTTTCTAATCTGGAAATGTATGAACAATATGTAAGGAGTTTGTAATGGGATTAATTTATTTTGAGAACTTGTTGGTTGGGTTTTTGATTTTTTTTTTCCTTATCCTCCTAGAAAACGTGGGTGAGTGGAAATCGAGCGAGTCAGTAATTAGCATTCACTTTTTTCTTTTTCTTTCTTTTTATCATATGCATCTAAATTCAGTTTAGCTCTTTAAGGAATTGCCAGACTGCCCTTGATTTATAGGCAATGCCTTCTGGATCTGAGAGGATCTAATTCAAATTAATAATACTTGAATCTGATTTCAAGATATTTGCACCGTGCTATATATTTCATTAAGATATCATCACTTTGTGTGTGTGTGTGCATGTGTGTGTGTGTGCGTGTGTATGATATGTCTCTGTGTATACAGGTATATTTAGGCATGGAGAAGTCAGGCATGCTGCAGGAAAATCATGTTGGCATTTAGAGAACAGTGACAAGAAAACTTTTAGCAAAGCCAGGATGACTCATAGCAGGGGAAAAAAATAAGAAATATAAAGAAAAATAATAATAATTTAAAAAAATAGGGAAGCTTGTTACCACCTTTGCATAGTTGGGGATTTCAGCGGCAGCAAACCACCAGAGCCTGCCTCTCCCTCCCCACTCCTCCTGCAGCTCGGGGTTAGGAAGGGGGACACCCGGAGAGGGGGTTAGTGGCTATTTCCCGTCCCGGGGGGGGATTTGGATGCCCCTGCCCGGAGCCCCCCCTATGCGCTGCCTCCCCCGCATCTCGCAGGGGCACCCAGTCCCGTCTAACTCACAGATGACCAAAAAAATTCCCAAGCAAATCTCGGTGGCTCTGATGAGCTGCAAAGACACGCGGAGGGGGGGGCGAGGGGGGCGAGGGAGGGGGGTCCCCTTCCTTCCTTTGCGATGCTGAACCGTCAGGAAGGTGTTCCCTGAGCAGGACCATTTTGGAGCGCAATCCCTATCGCTATTGCTCGCCTTCCACTTCTTGCTTTAGGCACACGTTCAACGCACAGTTCAAGAGCAGTTTATCTAAGCTTAATGTAAGTAAAAGTGCAGTGTGGGATCAGTGTGCCATTTGTTTCGGTTTTCTTCGGGAGGGGGAGAAGAAAAAAGGAATAAAGTGCTGTAATAGGTTGAACTCTTGTCAGAGCAGGGAAACTGTTTCGCAGCTCTTTAACGCAGCCCTTCGGGCAGCCCCACGTTTACCTCGGGAAAGGACCGTACGAGCAGGCAAGACGCGAAGTTTCTCTTTGCACTGATATTATTTCGAGCTCTTTTAGAGGAAGGAACGGCTGTGGGTTGTGCTGGGAGCTGGGCATGAGCGGCTGGAGGCTCAGCCGGACCAGCCCCCTTTGCAGCTGAACGCCTTCGCTCAGCATCCCCAGCTCGGGCTGCCTTTACTTACTTCGATATTACTTCTCGATTACGTGCGGTGCAAACCAGCTTTTTGATTAACAAACCGGCAGAGCGTTGGTTAAGAACACTTAAACTTCAAAAAAAGAGAAAAAACTATCCCCCTGGGAAGTGGGCTCTGAATTGGTTAATAATGTGCAGTACTTGCTAAATTGCTGACTTCCAGATGTGGAAAATATCTTTCTTGTTTAGGACCTACGTAACCTGATTGGATTACGACAGAAGCGTCACATTGGAAGGCTTTTGAGTGATGATTTAATTAACCATACAGTAGAAAGCTGTATTTGCCAGGAAACCCCTTCCATATTTGCATAACCAATCCCTTCAGTGCAAAGGTGGAGTCTGGGCTTTTTTTTTTTTTCCTTCTTTTTTTTTTTTTAATATGTAATTTTATTTTAATTTTAATACTTGAAAAAGGTGAAAAACTTGTAACCTCTCTGAAGTTCAGTCCCACGCGTTACTTGTCCACGCTGTCTCTCCGCTCATTCAGCTACTTCCAAGGAAGAGCAGAGCCAGGAAAAGAGCCCATCTCACCCCTGATCCATATCTGTGAACAAAACAGATAGACTGTAAGATCTCAGCACGTTTGGTTGGTGGTTCTTTTTTTTTCCCCTTCAGATTTAGCTGACTATTCAAATAACCTGGATGAGTGCTGAAATGAAAGGGAGGGGGAAGAAGAAAAAAAAAAAAAAGCCCTAAAAGAAACGCGTTAAGGATAAAAATAAAACAGCACCAAAACAAGCCAGGGAGCTTATTTGCAGTGCCCGAACAGAGTTTAGTTTCTAGGCTTTATGTTAGGGTAAGTTTTCCCCGCCGCAAGATGCGAGAGCTCCGCGCGGGGCTGCGGAGCGGGACGGTGCGGGGCAGGATGCGGCCCCTCGCCGGCTCCGCGGGCGGGCGAGCGGGGGGGACCCCACCGGGGGAGAACCGCCAGGGATCCCGCCCCGGGATGGGAGAACCGGCAGGGATCCAGCCTGGGGGCAGGGGATCCGGCGGGATCCTGCTGGGGAGGGGGCGGGGGATTCCGCCTGGGGGAGGGAAAGGGATGCGGGGAGCGGGGGGGGACACACAGGCAGGGATGCGCCGCGCCGTGGGGGGGAGCAGGGATGCGCCCCAGGGGTGGCAGAGGATGCAGCCGGGGCCCGGGGGGGGGGGAAGGGCAGGGTCGCATCCGCGGGGCAGGGGGGCTGCAGACCCCGGAGGGGCTGGGATGCGGTGGCGGGGCGCGGTGAGTTTCCGCGGGGCGCGGAGCGGCGCGGAGCGCAGCGGCGGGGCGGGGGGCGGGCGCGGGGCGGGGGGCGGGCGGGAGGAGGTGGAATTGCATTTCTGCCGCTAAAGCGTTCGCGGAGACTTCAAGGTATAATCTATCCCAGATCCTTTCCCAGAGAGAAACTTGGCGATCACGTTTCCACATGATGCTCACGTTTGGTGCTCTCCAATTATCCCTCCCCACAAAGATAGGTGGCGTGTGTTGCAGGGTCTCTCCTCTCGCTCGTACAGAAAAGAAAAAGAAAAAAATGTCATTAGAAGAGGCGTAACACGTCAGTCCGTCCCCAGGTTTGTGTTTCCTGGAGTGGCAGAAAGAGATCAGTCCTAACCTGCCCAGCAGGAATAACGGTCCTTCCGACAACTCTTTGCAAGGCTTTTTACAATTTCTCCAGGAGCTGCATCTCCCTTCACCTTTTCTCCTCCACTTCGCGGCTTCTTCATGCTTTTTCTTGTCACCATTTCTGGCCAAAACTACAAACAAGACTTCGCAGGTAGGTTCGGAATTTAATTCCATTTTCTCCCTTTTTTTTTTCCCCTCCTCTTCTCTTTTTACTCAGACCACCTCACGCACCAGCAGGCTTATTTCATTTCGAGAGTATTTTAATTTTGCTGGCTTGTTTATACTTGGGGCGAAAAATCTCTTTTTTTTTTTCTTTATTTTTTAATTTTTTTTTAACCGAAACCTGAAGTCACTCCAGCACCGCTCCGGGAAGGGGTGAGCAGTTTCGGGGCGCTCGGGGCTGTGCCACCACCACCCCTGCTCCCCTTACCTGTCAGCCAGGTACGGGAGATGCCTTTTACAACGTAGCACCAAAAGTTTTAGTGTTAGGAAAGGACTTCGTCCTCCTGCAAAAAAAAACCAAAAAAAAAACCAACCAACAAAAAACTCAAACATCCCCCCACCCACCTCCTGCTCTTTTTATTTCAGGTTTTACATCTGAGCTCTGAAAGTTTGCAGGTACCTGTTAATGCTTTGCATGCCCTGAGCATGCAGAGCCAGCCCGGCCGGGCACCGCTGGAGCCCCAGCCCCGGGCAGGGCTCCCCGGCAAAGGATGTGTTTCCCCAAACAGAAAGTTTTGCTGTTTTGTCTATTTAGTTGGTTTCATTTCTTTATTTTATTTTGTGAAGCTGGGTGAAGCAACACCTTAGCTTCTGGGAGCCTAAAGCAAGAAGTGAAAGTACTGACTGGAACTTAAAAGTCGTTTACCAAAAAGCAAAAAAAAAAAAAAAAAAAGAAAAAAATTTTAAAAAATTATAATGTATATTTTTAAAAGCTTGCCGGTCCTCTAGAAAGAAAAGTGTTCTCGAAATTTGCAGGTTTAAAATTATTGACAACTTTTTGCGGGAGGCAGGAGAGCAAGGAAGGGAGTGAAATGCATTTAAAAGAATTCACCATTGGTCGTTTTGCATTAAAACGCCTATTGCCGAGGCAGGCTGAGGGTCCGGGCTCGCCTCGGTGCCTGTCCTCCCTCCCCGCTACATCTCCTGGTAGATGTGCCGCGGTGATGCCACCATTGCCCAGTCCAGTCTCGGGAATAACTGGCAAATACTAAAGTTTCTAGCACATTTCTCAACCTCTTCCTTCCTCTGCCACATATATGCACATCCATAGAGCCACCAATTCCCTCTGTCCAAGCAGAATCCCAAGCAGGAGAGTGTGAGTAAACATGTTGACCCCACACACACTCTCTCAATCTTCCCATCCTCTTACCTGCTTGGAGATTTATTATTTCTTATTTTTAGCCAAGCAGGTTTATAACAGTAAACGTCTGAGGGAAGAGTTCAGGCAGAATAAAACACCCAACAGCAACACACTTCAGTGCTCAGTCCTGGTGTGAAGCTCCAGCAAAGTAAAAAGACACAAGGGAGGGGAAAGAGGAAAAGGAAAAAAATATCTCACTCTGCTTAAAAAAATATATTAAAATTGTTGAGTCAGGTAATAATTTTTGAGGTTTTATGTAAAACTCCCAGTGCAGGAGAAGACAATAGATGCGAAGGCGAGGGGGGATCCTGCTCAGGAGAGCAAGGGTTAATTGCCCTTGTTTTACAGTTTGCATCTGTTACATCTTTTATAGCCCCCTGTTTAAACTAATCCTCAAGTCAAAGCATCTTTAAAGCTACAGCATCTTCTTCGAGATGAACTGAGTTTCAGGAGCGTTCTTGCAGCAAACCAAACGCTCCTGCCTCCCTCTCCCTTTGACAGATAGAGCCTCCTGCCCAGCCCGGGCACACAGGCACACACAGTAGGTCTAAAAGTTTACAAGTTGTGTTTTTTTTCTTAAAAAATAAAAATAATCAACAAAAAACCAAAACCCAACTGCAAGGCTGAAAACTCTGACAGCGGTAGTTTTGATTTCTGTTTCTTTTCTGGGAAGGAAAAAAATTGACACTCTGAAGCTTTGTTTAACTAAGGGACAGGGGAAACCCTGAATATTGTCAAACTGACTAAAAAGGTGACAGAGGTTTATAATTACACTCCTCGTTGTTAGGGGGAGGGGGAGGTCTCCGTGCTGAGCTTTACCCCAAAAGGACAGGGGAGAGCCATGTTTCCCTCTCCTCTTATCACTTTGCTGGAGTGCACTTTGGGGGAAAAAAAATAAAGGCAGGAGAAGGGCAGGATTTCGCATGAAAAGAAGTTCTAGTGTCAAATTAAAGTACTTTTAGGAGGAAATGGTCCGCCTAGCATTGAGTCAAACAGCCTACTGTAAAAGCTGTGCATTCCCTCATACGGTCATGAGTTATGACTCATTTGAGATGTAATTCTTGTCTCTCTCTCTCTCTCTCTGATCTGCTTTGCTGGTGCAACACACACACACACACACACACACACAGGGAGGGAGACACGCACACGCGCTCACACACACACACACACGCAGAGACACACACACACACAGAGAGAGAGAGAGAGAGGGAGCAGAAATAAATAAATAAATAAATATATAAATAAATAAAGAAGAAATCTGCCCTGCTGGGGAGAGAGGGGGAGCCCGCTCCGACCGCGTCCCACCTCCCCCGGCACGGCCAGGCTCGCCGTGTGCGTGGATGGGTTCTTTTTCGGGTGCAAACTGGGGTCCCCGTTGGCGCCCTGCGTTTAAATGGGACATCCCGATGCCCACATTGTCGCTGTGTTTGGTCGTTACATAGAGCCTGCGTGCTGCTGCTGCTGCTGCTGAATCAGGGAGTCGAGCCCATGCGAACTGCCATCTGATCCACTCTTATCAATGAAGCAGCAGATCATGGCGGATGGCCCCAGGTGTAAGAGGCGAAAACAAGCCAACCCCCGGAGGAAAAACGGTAAGACGCCCCCCCGGGAAAACTTTTCCGGCCGGCTCCGCCGCGGCCCGGGGAATGGAGGGGGGGGGCGGTGTGGAGGAAAGCCGGCGGCAGGACGGGGAGCGGGACGGCGCGGGGGGGACGGCGCCCGGCAGCCCGGGGCTGGCCGCCCCCCGGCTCCCTGCGCCGCGTCCCGGGGGCTGCGCGGCCGCGGAGCGCTGGAAGGGGGCAGCGGAGGGGCGCGGGGGGGGGAGCGGCGCTGCCGCCGGACCCGCCAACGCCGCCGCGCCCCAAAGTTTGTTGCGCGGGCGCGGAGCGGAGCGGGAGCTGCCCCGGAGCCCCCGGAGCTCCCGGTGCCCCGGAGCGCAGGCGGGGGCGGCCCCGGCGCTGTCTCGCCCGGCGCTGTCAGAGCCCGGGCCGGGCCGGGGCGCGGAGCGGAGCGGAGCGGAGCGGAGGGAGCGGAGCGGGGCGGTGGGAGGCGCGGAGCGGCGCGGAGCGAGCGGGGCGGGCGGCCCTGGGAAAAAACCCGGCAGCGTGAGAACCCCGAGGCGGACTGGCACCGAGTTAGCGACTCTCTCTCTCTTTCTCTCTCTCTTTTCTTTCTTGTCTTTTCTTTTTTTTTTTTTTTTCATTGTTAGGGACTCGAAAATGAAACTTCCTCCTCCCTGATAATTAATAATACTAATGAGCTCGGTGCCCGATTGTCCGCCGCTGCCCTCTCCCCCGGTCCCCGCCGGCCGCGCAGGGCCGGGGCGCAGTGGGACGCGGTGTTCTGGGCTGATTTCACATTTGGCAGCTTTCACTGGTGTGATGGGTCTCTCTTTCTCCGTCTCTCCCCGTCCCTCCCTTAGTTTCTTCCTTTCTCCCCCGGCTGATAGCCGCTCCCCCGCCGCCAGCCTCCCCCTCCCCGCCCGCAGCCCCTCGCATGGCCATCCCGGCCCCACTTCCAACAACTTTCCTCTCGAGGAGCCAGAGGAAGGAAGATATTTGTGTGAACCTGAACCCATGCGCTTATAGCTCAGCTACTTCATTTAAGTGGAGAGGTGGAGGGGGGCTGAAGGAGGAGGGGGACACACACACAACAACAACAACAACAAAAAACACAAAGACAAGAGAATGTTGATTAGAAACAAATGATCCTGCCCCCCCTTCTTCTCCCTCTCTAGGTTGTGAGTGTGAGTGTGTGTGTGTGTGTGTGTGTGCGCGTGTGTGTCTTTTTCTTGTTGTGGTGGAGGCGTCGAGCCATATGGGGGAGTGATAGAGGAATTTTAGTCAGAAACTGTTCGTTATGTTACACTGGCTTTTCCCTTTGTGTTGTCTTTGATCTATTTGCTTGGCTTAGTATTACAAAAAAAAAAAGGCACCAAAAACCTAAAATAATATATTCCGAGCAGCTTCCCAAGGATCCGTTCCTTGTTATCTTTTTTTAAAGTCTCTCCCCCTCCACCACCACCCTTTACTCTTGTGTCTGTCATTATTTAAGGTGGTCCTCACAGAGGAGACCTCCCCTTCCCCTCATCTCTGGGTAATTTAGTAGACATTAAAATTACACGTAATGTTTCCCTCTCCTCTCTTGTGTTTCCTCTGTTCTTTTTATTAAATGTTGGTTATTGATTTTCTAAAATCAATGTCTGTTGTGGGGCTTTTTTCCCCTTACAAGTATCTAAAGCACGTTGCTGATCAACTGGATAACAAAAGCTTTGTGTCAAGTAGCCTTTTTTCTTATGTTAAACAGTCATTTTTGAGAGAAAAAGAGAATGAGATTTAAAGCAACGCATCCAGAAGTGCTCTTTTGCAGTAAAGAATATTCTGAGTGTTTGAGGGGGTTTTATTCTTCTTCCTCAGCCTCCTTGCTTTTCCATGCAAGATTATTAGTTTAGCGTGTTAAACCCATCACATGCTCTGTGATGAGGGATGCGTCTACGTGTTTAATATTTTCTCAACATGATTTGAGTCCTAAAAAAAAACCCCACCACCATCCCTCCCAAAAAAATAAAGAGCCGGATGCCTTTGTTTGCCCAGGACACCAGGACCGCAGCCTGGTAGTGCAGCCAAGTCTTTGGGAGCACGCATGGACTGGGGTGGCACAAATTCTGGTTACTCTCCTGAAAAAGTGTGTTTTCAGGGAGCTGCACTAACTTGGGAAGCCACCACACTTGGGAGACGAAAGTTTAATTGCGATTTTTAAGGTAACCACTTAAAGATCCTGCAAACTTCAACTGTGTGCGCTGGTTACGCGAAGGTCTAAGTTCTCCCTTCAGTGTCTTGCTCTGGCCAAGACAGGGGGAGGAAGCGGGAGGGGGGGGGAAATAATTCTCGACTTTCTGTCTGTCCCCTCTTCCCTCTTTGTGCTCCCTAATTTGTTTCTTTCATTCATTTCTGAGTGAGAAATGCCCTGGTTCTGAGGAGCAGGTAGACGAGCGAGGGTGGATTTGGTTAGGGCTTCTTTTTTTTTTTTTTTCATTTTCTCTTTCTCGACAAGCACGTATCCAATGCTTTTCCCGTTGGGAATTGCCCAGGATTTATCTAGACTGAGTGGATTTTTCTTCTTTCCTGGATTCGTGGAAAAGATGTTACTTCTGAGCTTGTGTCTTTGCTGATAACACCAGAAACGGTGATGCTTATCGAACTCGGAGAGAAAATCCTTAGAAACGCAGCAGAACCAAAATAAAATTTAAAAGCCACGAAAAAAATATAAAAATGGATGGTCGTGGAGGAAGCGAGAGGAGTGCGAGTGAATCCCAGACACATTACAGACGGGGACAAAACAGAATAATCCAACTAATGCCTCAGTGGGCTCCACGCCTGTGTGCGTGTCTCTGCGTGTGTGCGGGGATGGGCAAGGCTCGGGATGAGATACCGGGGCTGGATAAAATTACACCGGAGCTAAATAGGGTAGAAAGGAAGAAGGCTCGGGATTTTCCAAGATAACGGGGTTGATGAGAGCTGCTGGAGTGGAGGAGAGGTGTGCGGGGGGGGTGGGTTGAGAGAGGCGATGTGGAAATCAATGAGGGGTGAGCCCCCCCGGGGAGGAGGGGCAGGAGGGAGGATGGGAAGGAGAGGACCCCGAAAGCGGCGGGGGGCGGGCGGGGGGGGGAAGGCGGGAGGTGCGGGAGCGGCAGCCCAGGAATGCGGCGGAGCTCCGGGAAGTTCAGTCAGATGATTCCCAGCGCCTGACTCACTTCGCGGCACTTTCACTCGGGAGAGAAGTGGCGGCAGAGGAGGAGGAGGAGGAGGAGGAAGAGGAGGAGGAGGAGAGGGCAGCGAGCCCCCTTTCCGCACGGGCGCCCCGCGGAGGCGGGGGCTGCGCCGGCGGCCGCAGCGCCGGTGCGGAGCGGTGCGGAGCGGGGCCCGGCAGCAGCGCTGTCCGGCCGGCTGCCCTGCCCTGCCATGCCTGATGAGCTGCCTCTCTCCGTGTTGTTGTGGTTTGGCGTTTGTTGGCTGAGGGTTTTTTTCCCCCTCCTTTCCTCTCCCCTCCTCAAAAATCCAAAATAAAATTAAAGTCCCCGGGAAGGAGGGGAGGGGGGGAAAGTTGGATCTAATTTACCCCAAAGTTTCAGTAAACAGCTCTCTTTGATTCCTTTGCCACCTCGCTTCCAGTTGTAAAGAAAAGGGAGAAAGTTCAATGCTTTCAGGGCGTCTGATCCAAGGGAGACACAGACCAAACAAGCAGAGACGATTAGACTTGCTCAGAGCCTTTCCCAAAAAGATACCCACCCACCCCCCTTTCAGGGATGCTGAGGAAGGGGGAAAAACCTCCTTCACTTCCCACTTGAAAAAGACGGGGGGGGGGGGAAGAAGGAAAAAAAAAAAAGGAAAAAATATGCAAGCCTGCCTGCTGCCTTTAGTGAGTGGGAAGTGAGGCTTGTCTTCCCTGCCTGGAGAAGTTTGGAGGCAGCTAGACTGAGGCTGGGGTGTGAGGAGGCAGCTGCTCCCTGTGCAGCCCAGGTGGCAGCGGGCAGGGCGGGCACCCGGAGCGCTCCTGTGCCCGGGCAGCTCCGCAGGGCCGGGAATCCGTTGCGAGGAGATTACTCGGGGAGCTGGATGGCTGGCTAGCGAGACAAATGTACTGCTACCTCCAGAAAAAGCACCTGGAGATAGGTATTAAAAATTAATGCCATAAAAGCGAGTGGCCAAGGCGTAATGATTATCCAGCTACATTTTCTCGGTGCAGATTCATGTCCAGGCTGAGCTGTGACATGGAGCAGGGGAGGTTGTTTTCTGTGTCAAGTCGTATCTATTTATTTTCTTCCGAGTTTCGAGAAACCCAGCGAATTTGGAGATTAGCGCCTGAATTACTGTTTGCCATTTGTGACCATTCGGTACTTACTGGTTTTGCTTATTGCACATGCTTCGCGAGGAAAGTTTTGGGGGAATTTCTAATTGCTGTAAGAAAATGCATTTGATGCCTGCAAAAGGCGTATTCGAAAAGGGAAAAATATAATAAGGAAACCATTACAAGTTAATCATGGATAATTATACATAGCCAACTGCCCAAGATAGGGGAAATACATGGAAGACTGAGATGCAAGCTCTCAGGACAGGCTGGTAATATCCCCCAAGAAAAATGTGTGTCACCCTTTAGAGTGGAAAGAAGGGTGTTGATTCTTTTACAGCAGCCCCACATTCATTCCAAGAAATAGGAAATTCTTCGCCTCACAACAGTTTTTGGCATCTGCATTATCCCAGTGCTTTTAAGGTGCATTTTCTCCTCTGTGAAAGAGAACTCTTTGTCCTTTTTTTCTCCAAGACCATGGCTTCCCAAGGTAGACACTATTTTGTGCCTGTCACATAGAAAGGGAGTGCAGGTTTGCAGTGCTCACAGACAATTGATTGTCTGCCCTAATGTGTTTCATTTACATGTTTATAACGTCAATAGTGCTGGGGTGTCCACTGTACCATTCATTCCAGCATTCCCACAAGGGTGCAATTGTCTGAATGGCCAAGTCAGACACCTTTTTGATTGCTCTTTAGTTGTCTTTTTAGAGTATAGAGAAAAAGGAGAGAAATCTGTGATGCAGAAACACTAGTTGAAAATATTTCAGAATTAAACGTCACCATTAAAGCAGATGTGACCATTAGACAAACAATATATTTTAACTAAGGTTCTGAAGGTGGAAACAAATTTAGAATAGTGGGGCTGGTGAGTGCACACGACATCCAGTCCTGTTCCTTAATTTTTTTAGGCTTTTAAAAAATGATTTGTCGTTTTCATTTTCATTTCAGCCACTGTAAATGCAGCCACCTCCTAACTCTTTGTATGCTTAACTGTAATTTGCGATGTTTTCCCTACATATTTACATATCTCTGTTTATGCCAACAGCGTCAGCTAACCACTGGGAAAGTCTATTGAGAGAATAACTAGGCTGGGAGAAGTATAGACTTAAAAAAAAAATTAAGACCTAAATATTTCTTCATCAAGCTTTTTTTTACTGAACAAAACGAGAATGCCTAGACTTTCTCTTGCAGCAGTTTAACTTACAGAGCTGTGCACCAACTCCTTACGCCTCCAGTTACCGTCCCCTTGCGCTGCGAGCTTTCAGCAAAGTGTTTCGAGGAGTTTCCAAGTCAATGAAAGATTACTTTTTAAGGTGTGCTGTGCCGTTCTGATATGCCCATACTGTCCTTTATCATCAGAGTTGCATCTGAGGGAGGCAAGAAACGATTGCTCGTGGTTTGCATCAGAATAAATAAGCCACTCAGGTTATTGGAACTTGTATAGAGAAACATGTTGTACATGCGTCTGCACCTATGCGTGCCTGTGTTGTATAGGGAGATATGGGATGTATAGGTGTGCTTAAAAATAACGGTTCACGTTTCAGACTAGATCATTTCCCCCTAGAAAGGATGCTGATCCCAGCAGTTGCATTTAATACAAGTTGACCTGTTCCATCCGTGATCATAAGTGAAAAGAGCACTAAGTCCTGTAGTTTCTGCTCGAGAGGTAAAGCGAGGGAAAACTTTTTTTTCCTTCCCTATATAATTTTTGGTGTAATTTTTAAAAATGCCTGTTTGTGGAGAGATTTTTCTTCCTTCTTTTTTTTCCCTATTTTTTTTTATGCCTAACAGAGAAGACACAGTAGATGCACCGTTAGCTGAACCCCTGACACGGCGGTCTTTTGAATGCCTTAGGTATGATTTCACTTTCGCTCACATCAATGCTGACCTGAATGCCTTTCATATCTGATCCGCTGTGTCTCTCCCAGTAAACATCCCCTGAGGGGAGAACAAAGAAAGGAGCTCTTCTTCTTCTTAATCACAATTCAGCCCATTCACCGCCGGCAGGCTACATTTGCATTCTGCAACAGAAAGCCAAGATGAAAAGAAAAAAAAAAGAGAGTGAGAAGAAGGGGGGAAAAAGCAGAAGGGTGGAGGCTGAGTAAAATAACTTAGGTGTTTGTAGCTGTTTGTTGGGCTTCCCCTAGTTACAAGCCTTATATAGATCCTGCTCTACCCAGCCTTGGCTCTTCTGACAGGCAGATAGTGTTACAAGATGGCATGCCTGTACTATTCATGGCCACTCGCTCTAACACTTGAGGTAGAAAGTGTCAGAGAGGGATCAAATTCTACTCTGAGAAGTCTGTTATAGTTAGGGTCAGGTGTGTGTACTCTCAGCTCTTGACTGCTGCCTATTATTTTGTTTTAATTACTATTATTGTTTACTCACCATGACCTTGGGGAGCGGGGGTGGCAGGGGGCGAGGCAGCTTTGGCGGGGCAAAAATCGCCCGCTCCCCAGTTGAAATGTCTTTTTTTCTTTCCCCCCTATTTTTTCTATTTTGGCGAAGTGTTGGGCTGGGTGTTTTTGCGGCTGGCCGGGCCGGGGGCCGAGGCAGTGGCCTCGGTGGTGGTGGTGGCGGTGGCAGTGGCGGGGGTGTCCCCGGGCTGGCGGCCGGCCCGGGCTGCCCCGACCCGGCGGGGAAAAGCAGCGACTCAGCGAATCCTCGCCGGCACCAGAAAATGCACACGGAGGAGGAGGAGGAGGAGGAGGAGAAGGAGGAGGAAGGCGAGATTTGTGGAAGTTTCTGTAGCCGGGCTCCCTCGTGGGGTTTCGTAGTCACGTTCATGTGCATTTTCCGGCTGTCCCCCCCCCCGTGCCTGTGTGTGTGTCCCCCCCATATTTGACTGTTTGTTTGTTCCGCAGAAGCTCTTCTGTGCTTTTAATCAGACAGTTTTCTAGAAAAATAGTGAGGTCTTTGGTCGTAGCCACTTTTTTCTCACCAAGAGAAGGTTTATTTATAACTGGATCCTGCTTACCGAGAAGTATTTAAGCCCTTTCAGGCAGAGCTGTCAAAATTTCCTGTGTTGTTTGCCTCTATTTGCAACATGTAAAAAGTAATATGCAGTTGCTGGTGTTGGAATAACCGAGGTAGTGCAGAAATCTCAAGTGACAAGTTTTCAACTACACTATCTCCTGCCGACCAAACTGTCATTTTTATTTTTTTTTCCCAGAAACCACTTTTAAGATCCTAACAGGTTTTTTTTCCCCCCATCAGCAAATAGATTAAACGTGCTAAAGCAACTTTGAGAGGGAAGAACAGTTTGAACAATGAGGAGCGGGAGGGATGTCTTATTTTCCTGTAGCTGCTATGGCAGATTTCACTCATAAGGAGCACACTAACCGAGATGTTACCAGTTGAACAGAAGCATGTGACACAGATTCCTGATTTTTTCCCAGAAGATTTACAGAATTTACAAAAAGAGATTATCTCTACACCTTCCACCCTCCTAACCACCCCCATGACCCAAGCAATGGAGGATTTAGGCAGATTTACTTCAGTAAACACCTTTGGACACTTGGGGAAAAGTAGGAGTCTGTTTGCAAAAGCAGGCTTTTGTTAAGTGAGGTGCTGGATAATGCTTTACCAAGCAGCTGTGATATTAACCTACCCAGTAATTCTGGAAAAAGCCTTAACTCCTTGTGCACTCCGGGGCCCTGCCCGGCGGAAACCCTTCAGGTACTGGGCCTGGAGGGGGGAGATTGGGGCATTTGGGGCAACAAGAGAGGAGGTGGCACTGCTGAAGCCACAGCAGCCACTCAGCCTGACACATCTTTTACTTGGTGGCAGCTGAAGCTTTCGGGGTCAATCCATCAGAGGCAGGGCTTGGAAGAGCTGGGAGGCATGGCCAGGAGGGCCTCCTCCAGCACTGAGGGGTTACCTATGTGTGCGTGCCCACACACACACTCTGTATCCACCCCCCAAGATGTAACATATCCCAAACCCTCTCTAGGAACGTTCCCAAGCATTGCTAAGGGAGGAAGGTCAATTTAGGATTCGCACTCGAGCAGCAGAATAGCTGAGAAGTTACGCCGGCAAACCTGTACGAGTGGCTTCCCGTGAGCTCCCAGGCTCCAAAGGAAAGCCACCAGCTTTCTGGGAGCTTCTCATTCTCACAAGTGAACTTTTTTGGCTTCTTCCTGCTCTTTTCTGAGCCATTAGAAGCAGGAGCTAGTAAGTTAGTTATTTTTGCTGGGCATAAGAATAACTTTCCAGGTGTTTCTTTTTTTAGCTGGAATAAGAGTGCTTCATTGGGGGATTTTTGTTGTCAAGGGTTGGGGTTTTTTTCTTTTTTTTTTCTTTTTTTTTAAGTGTAGGTGTCAATGCTAGAGCAGCCACAAATGTGTGAGAAAGCAAAGGGTATGAGACATGACAGAATTAAAGGTGTTTGCTATGTTGTTACCCGTGTGTCAAGCTGCAACCTCCCTTTGTCACAGCCTCCTGGAGATTTGATAGTGCGGATCCGCTTCCCTTCCAAGTGATACAGCAGTTTCTAACCGGGGGTTTTAATGGTGGTGGAGTCGTTGCTGTTGCATTTGCCTCCCCAAATGCGTTTAAACACCTCCACATCGCACACACCCCATTACTCCCACCTTACACAAGGGTGCTGTGCTCTCGAGCACCAGGACAGCAGCCATAGCATTACAGTCTCTGGCATGGAGCGTCGTTTGGCAGGAATGTCATCTGCCAAATCATCCCATAATTACGTTTTATGTTATTTGTATGAATGACCAAGCATGCAGTATTCCTTTTGAAATCAAAGGAAGGCTTAAAATGCGTTTTTGAATACTTTCAGACCATGGTCAGGTCACAGTTTGGGAGTTGAATTAAACTGATCTCATTTGTGATCTAATTGAGGTTGGCAACAACCTTAGCAGTAGCAATAACATACAAATACAAATCAAAGAGCAGAATTCAGCAAATCAGATCTTTTGCTCGAATCCTGCCTGGGAGTTATTCTCCGACTGCCAACAGAGAAGTTAAACTTTGTCCTGCTTCTCAGCGGCAGTGCGAGCCTTGCATATTTTTCGGGTCTTTGACAGGAAAGTTGGGTCGGAGGGATGGGGACACAAAGGCGAGAAGGGAGCTGGTGCCTCCTCGGACAGGAGTAAAGCACAGCGACTCGTCACGTATGTTTCTGGAGAGCCCAGTGGCAGAAGGCGCAGGAGGCGTAACGGGGGAATATGGTTAGGAAGGGCTGGGAAGAGGAATAGGTCGCTGCAAACAGATTATTCCAAGCGGAAAGTCGAGGCAGCTCCCTATCTTTACATCTATCGCTGCGGATTCCAGGAATGTAATTACCAGCGTGGTTGCGAATTGTTGACAAATTTCCCCGAGTCTGTCGGGAGCGGGTGTTGCGAGCGGCGGGGCTGCAGCCGCGGCAGCGGCCCCGACGTGCGGGAGCCGTGCGGGGCAGAGGGGCCGGGGCGGCCCCGGGGCGGAGCGGGGCGGCTCCCCCAGGGCAGGGCGTCCCTGGCTCAGAGCCCCCCCGCCGCAAGCCGGGATGCTGCGGGTCAGGTCCCCCGGGATCCTCCCCTCCTCCGGGCCGGCGGGGACCCCCGCGCCCGCCCCGCAGGTGGGGGGGCTCGGCAGGGCACGGACCGGGAGCCGCCGCCCCCGGGGAGCATCACTCCCCCCTCGGCCCCCCCCGGGCCGCGCCGTGCGGAGCGGGGCTGGAGGCGCGACCGCTGCCGCGATGCGCTGGGGCGGGGGAGCGCGGAGCCGCCTCGCCCCCCTTCCCCGGCCCCGGGGCAGAGGTGTGAACCGCCTCTGCGGGGCGGGGGACGGGGCACACACCCCCGCCGCGTCCCGGCGCTGCCGAGCGAGCCGCTCCCGGGGCAGAGGTGCGAACCCCTCCCGGGACGCCGCTCCCGGGATGTCGGTCCCCCCTCGCCCCCCTCGGCCCCGGCCGCGCTCCCACGGCGGCGCAGCCCCGAACTTTGTTCCCAGGAGGGAGGGAGAGGAGGGGAAGCGGCTCGGCGCTGCCTGCGCTCCTCCCGGCTCGGGGTTTCAAGTGTGTCCTCAACTCCCCCCCCCTCCCCCCCTGTGGGTCATTATTTTCTTTGACTAAAACCTATTTACTCGCCTCTTTGTTTTTTGACGTTAAACGAGTTTCCATCTCCTACTCCTGCGGATCTCTAAGAAATAGATAAACCATTATATTTCCCCCTTCCCCCCTCCCGCTCGTATTTTAAAGCAGCGATCCTGACAGCAGTACTATTATTGCACTTTATGTTTTAGTGGATGTTTGCTGTTGCTAGTTACAGCAACACTTATCATAAGACAGCAAGAAAAGAGTAGTCCCTGGTAATTAAAGTAATGAAATATTCATTTACTCTACCTTTTCAGTAGTCTCACAAATTAGGCTGCTACATTTAATGCCTGCACTGCCTCTGTTTTTATTATAATGGCAGCTTTCGCATCTGCAATTAGGACTAATTCTGACAGTTACAATTTCTGAGGGATGGTAAACAGTGAACGAGATGTGCAGCAGTGGTATTACACGTGAAAAGCCCTTGTCTCTTTAACCTTGTTGTTTTTTTTTCTCGCAGAGGTTACCTTTTCCCGATGGTGCAAAATCGACTTGACATAACTGTTCATCAGTTTCAGGGTTTTCCCTGGAGGTATTTGCATCAAATCAGCCCAGTCAAGCTTCAAGTTGAAATTGGCAGCCCAGAAACTGACAGGGTAGGGACTGGGAAAGAGACAGCTAAAGTGCAGGCAGCGAGCTGACAGCAGCGGCGGGCAGGCAGGGGGAGAGGGCTCAGCACCCGGGGCTGCCGCCCCCCGCTCCCCCCGGTCACCCCCGGTCCCCCCTAGTCCCCTCTGAGCTGCCGCGGAGGGGCCAAGAGCTGGAAACCCGGCCCGGTCCCACGAGGAGGCCAGTTGGAGAGGGGGGGTGTATGTCAAAAAAAACCCCCAATAAGGGGGGGGGGGAAGAAAGTGTTGTGAAAGAGAGAGAAGTGCTGAGCTGAAGTTGCTGTCGCTAACGAGCTTATTTTGCTGCGGTTCTTTGCGGAGCGGTGTCGTGTTTGTGCACTACGACTGTTAAGAGAAGTGACGGAGAAGGTTGTTAATACCAATGAAAACATATTTTGATCAGCTAAAAAAACCCAGCACCCAACCCAGAGAGACGTTCATCTGCAAAGATAATTGCATTAGAATCAAAACAAACAATTCCTTGAGTATGTTATTTCATTTATCCTCTGTCACGAGGAGGGGGGGGGTGTCTCCAAGTAGGACGATGTGAAAATTAATTTTTAATGGATTATTGGACAAATTGGGATTGTTCCCTGTGACATCCCCCTCCACCCTGAAAGAATTTTACTTCTTTGAAAATAATTTCAAATCTTATGTAGCATGGAAGGGAGCAGCACGCCAAGGAACAGGCAACACCACCAAGACCCATTCCCTCCTTAAAGGTGAAAAAGAGCAAAACTGTGTTACTTTCCTGAGGAGGAAAGCTGACAATACATATATATTTCTTCCTAAATATATATCTGTAGTCTTTACCAGATGATTAAAAATCCCTCTCACTTTTCCTACCAGACTTGTGCTAAAGTAAGCCTTGCTTTCAAACAGTTTTTCAGCTGTGTGTGTGACAGGCATTGGCTGATCTGCTGATGCCCATTCGACAGGCACTGTTGAGCTAAAGTGGTGTGACGGCACAGTTTTGTTAAGCTGTGAACAAAGGGCTGGAGATGCCTCGCTGGCATCATCCATGTGCATATTGGCCTTGTCACAGTTTTGCTTGATTTAATGCTCTGTTTATTCCTAGATATTAGAACTTAAATTCCAAACAATATGTTTTCATATACTACACACAAACTTTATTTTAAAAGCTTTTGCTCCCCAGAACCACAGATTTGTTTGTCTGCCCAACATCCATGTGGCAAACATTTTAAAACGTAGCTCCCAGAAAAATAGGTGGCCGGTAGCCTCTTAACTGTTATCCAGTTAAAAAATGGGATTTCAGTTTTAAAAAGTCTTAGAAGGGTAAAAGATTTATTTCTTCTTTGATCATTTGTTGAGAGTTGTTATTTATTTCAACAGTGGATTTTCTTATAAGCTCCTAAGGAGAGGTTACCCCGTGTGCAGGCAGGGCCTGGGACGGACTTTTCCAGTGCCATATCATCCCAGTGGTGTTGCTGGGATAAAAGCAGTGTCTTGCAAATACCTGTGAGCATAGTCAGAGGACTACTGGCAGGAAGAAAGACAGCTGGGTTATGGCAGGTTAGTGGAAGGGAGCAGGAAACCGGATTAAGATTAAAATACATATATATATATGTTCATTAGGTGGCCACAACTTTATATCTCAGCAGTTCATCAAGGGAAAACGTGAGCATGTGGAGCTATATTTAGGTTTGGTTCTCTTCTTTTAGAGATGCCTTAGGCTTTATCTGCAGAAAGTTGGGGGTTTTTCTCCCCTTCTTTGTCGCCTTTTTAAACTCTCTTCAGGTTTGCTGCAAGTGTTTGCTCAGAGATTAGTTAGCCAGCTTCCATGGCGGAGGTAGCCCTGGGAGGCAGCTCGTTGCTGGGAGGAATGCTCAGTAGGTCAGGCCATGAAGATAGAAGGAGCTGCCCAACTGAGGCTGGGGATCAGGTATTTTCTTCTTTGTCTCCCATCAGAGACAAAGTGCTTATGGAAAGGTTTGTGGTGAGACATCAAATCCCAGCAGGAGCACAGATGTTCCCACTTTTACAGGCTTACCAATGAACATTTCAACTTAAACAAGTTTATGGAATAAAAGATTTATTTTTTCCTTAGTAGATGCAGCATCTTAGTTGGATGGTGTAAAGATTGTATCGTTCCAACCACTCACAGTTCTTTGGTCCAGGGCACGGTGCTTTACTCAAGGGCTGTGAGTAGGGATGGGAGAGCGGGAAGGAGTGGGAGGAGGGAGCGCTCAGCAAAATGAAAGTATTCCTTCTCCAAACAGTGCAGTCTAGAGCCTAAATCTGAAATTGAATCTGCTGGGCAAAACCTGTACAATTTTTCTACCTGCCCTCAGTCTGCTTCCTTTCAGGGATGACAGTTTTACTAACTGAAATGAATGGGCTCGCTCGCCCCGGTACCTTTTCTCGGTCCGCGTTTACATCGAGTACTTCAAACAGAGAGCTGGGTGATATATGTAGGGGGACAGCTTGCACAGAATAAGCTTTAATGGTTAATTTTTGTATAGCTTTATAAATGAAAGGGACTTAAACCTACTAGCAGTATAGATCACAAGACCTTATGTGGTCTATTCTTCTCTAGATGCACAAGAGATTTACGTGCCTAAGTCCCATAAGAGTTAATGGGAGTTACGCATGTAAATCTCTTCCACAGTGAGATAATAGACCCTTTTATGTATGGATAGCTGGATTCTTACAAAAATCACCTACTGAACAGTAGACTTTATGTCCTGCCCTCTTAACAAATATTTATAAAGCAAGCAGGCCAGCAGATGAGACCAGGAGCCCCCCAAGTTGCCTTCAAACCACACTGACCCCTGTGCCCCCATGAAGGGTAGCAGTGTGGGAGCCAGCCTCAGGTCTGCCTTGTCCCTTTGGTTCTGTGTCCTGTTTTCGGTCCACCGTGGGTGATAGTACAGGTCTGGTGGCAATGAGATCTCACAGAGTCTGTTGTGGTGTCTCACCTCCTGGCAAGTCCTAGTTGTTGGAGACTTCTTGTTCTGTGGATTGCACAGGAGACTGGGAGGGGGAGAGCTATCACCCCTCTTCTGGGAGTGCCCTCCGCTGGGATAACTCTCAGGATGCACCCTTCCTGCATCCCTGCACCTCACCTCACCTGTACTGGGAGACTTACAGCCCCAAGGTAGAGCGTGGTGGTGGTGGCACCGTCTCCCCAAGCCCAGGTGCTGCTAGTGCTGCACATCTGCTCCCTTCCCGCTCTGGTGCGACCTCCCTCCCTGGGAAAGCAAGCAGGCTTTGCCTCCGATGGGTTCGGTCTCGCGCTTCTCCGTGGGGATATATATAACTTGGACGATCTGTATCTGCCAGCCATGAGTCAGATCGAGATCTTTTTCCCCCGTAACGTGTAGCTGGAGATAGCCGGTGCCACAGCACACGCGTGTCAGGAATGATCCCCGGGTTTTATGAACCGCGGCTCTTTTTGCCATCATTGTTTCTTTCCATCACTCGCCTGCTCCTTCCCGATAGCGATCTGAGGGAGTTGGGCGAGCTGCAGACTTGCCAGCCTTCAGCTCCAAGGCCTGGCAAAGCACATTCTGAAAAAATAAAAACCCCTCCAACCCTTACGCTGCAGACTATCAGATTAAATCCAAGGGTTTCTACCAGCGTCGGGATGGGAAAAGCCCATTGTTTGTTGATTATCATATCATCAGCCCCGGCTGATATGAGGATGCTCAAGGAAAACACACTTCGGTTACAGTTGATTTTCAGATTCCAAAATGGTGCTGCAAAGTCTGTGCATGCCTAATTATATTTTATGCTAGGCTGTGCAATACAAAATGTATGCTGCAGCAATCAGTGAGTTAACAGTATCAATCAATTTGTAAACAGATGAAGTCACTCATTCCCAAACTGGTTTTCCAAAAACAATTACTAAATTACAATAGAAAAAAATTGTACAGTTACTGTATTTGTGTGCTGTGTTACAATCAACATACCAGGGAAACAAAACAATTTAATGCAGAAAAATCATCATTCATCTACATTATAATTGCTTCTTTTTCACATCTACAGGGCGGTTAATTAAAATTGTGATTAAATGCGGTCGCGCTGCCTAAGATGTCTTGCCCAAAACAGGTGGTACAGAATTTAAAAGTAAAAAAAATGTAATTAGCATTGGAAATTGAGAAATTGCCTGTAAGAATCAGTGTTAATTTCAGTCAGTGATGAGGTAATTTATAAATGAATGCAGTGGAGGCTGTGCAAATGCACAATTGCCTTCCTGCCTATTCTTAGCATTCTCAGCATGCAGGTGAAAATGTTTTCAAAATATTGAGGTAATTTGAAAATCAGTCCGTGCATTCCGTATCTTTCTTCCTCCCCAGTCGCAGCAAACGCTGAATGAATGCTGCCAGAGATGGCACAATGCATCAGTTCTGCACTTTTTGGGGAGTGATATTCCGTGTGTTGTGGCATCAGCTAGAGTTTAACTAAACAAAATGTTTGGCTAAGATCCTTTACAAAGGCCAAAAACGTCATTTGAAGTCCCCGGTAATCCCGAATGTCTTCAGCTACAGTGTGTGTTTAAATGATGTGGTATCAAAAAAAAGTAACAGTAACCTGCAGTGAGTTGAAATAGTGCAGCAGAGATACCACGAAATAAAAGAGATGCTAATATGGCATGGAAATCATAATAATTTCTCGTTTAAAATTAGTACAGCACACTCGAAAAGCCTCGGTAGCACCGTTGCTTTCGGTAGAAACTCTCTTTTTCAACATGCATTTCAAATTTCAACCCGCAACCATGAAGAATTGTTAACTAGGTTATGCATACAGAGATTTTCCCCGAGATGAACTTTGTTTATCGGTGTTTTGGTGCTTCCTCTAAACTTTCAGCTAGCAAATGAGAAATGCTAATTCCCAACAACAACAAAAAAAATACGACCTGCAGATACAAAAAGCTGGAGGCAAACCTGACAACAAACAGATATTAAAGATTTAAAATCTTCTTGACAGTCAAAAAAAAAAAATAATCCAAGGCACACATTGCTGGAATTGACATTTCCATGACTTGAACAGTCCTTGTCCCCCTGCTCGACTCTACAGAGAGCCCCGACTCAGTTATCCCCCCATACATTTAAAAATAACTCAGACTTATGATAACGCCGATTGCTGGGCTGGAATATGTGCAAGCAGTTGGAGTTTTGGAGCAGGGACATACAGGTGTTGGTATCAGGTTACTGTAAAACACGTGCACGGTGGCTTTTGAACAGAACATGCTTTAATTAAAGCAAGCTGGTCTTCCTGCAGAAAGCCTGATCTACCCATGTAATTTAACTATTGAAGCCCTTTCTATTAATTTTTCCTTGACATATAATAATGAACTTTTCTGCTGGCTGACACTTGGCTGGTTGTTTTTTTTTTCCTTTTGATAAACCCTGTGCACTTCAGAGGCGATTTTGATGCTATTTAATTTACTCATACAAAAACCCCTGCGAAGGGATTAGGCCCATGAAGGGACAAGGGTAAGGCCACGCCGTGCTGGTCCGTGTTGGACTGCTGGGATGTTGTGAGGAGGCTGCAGCCCAGCCAGGCAGAGGACACGGGTGGGTCCTGTGGTGGGATGCTATCCCAGCCCTGGCTCTGTACTGGCTGAGCTGGGGAAGGTGAGTGCAGCATCAAGTGCCACACGCGCTCTCTGGCAAGTCAGTTAACCTCACTGTGCTCGTTTTCTATGTCCATGAGATGGGGAAATACCATCAAACTCATTCACAGGGCTTTTGCAGAGCTTAATATCTCTAAAGCACTCTGCCATTCTCTGGGACTGAGGAAGAGCAAGGATCATTCATTGTTTCGTCAGAGGGCGAGCGGATGCCAAGGAATTTGTCTGAGAAAATTACAAATGTATGTTCCTAATAACCAGATTCTCAGAGTTTATTATACAACTGGTTATTCTAATTCAGAAGATGATATTGCTTTTAACTGCCCCCCCTCCCCAGTTTTCTGCCACTGAATATAAAGAAGGGAATGGTAATCACTGAAGCAATGATGATTATTGACTGAAAGGTATTTTACAATGTGAGTTCCGTTATGTGGAGCTTAGCAAGCAGCTGCACTGGTGCATTTGAGCTCCTAATTTTGGTATAGGAGCTCTAAAAATACATCAAATACCAGTGAACTGGCATAGGTGCAAATCCTAACCCTACTGCAGTCCATGGGGGTGCCCGGGTGACTTTGGGGGACACAGATCAGCAAAGTCAGGTTTGATGCCTGTGGCTGGTTTTAGTGGAAAACTGTAGGATCAAGCTGGTTTGGAAATTCAGCCCCATCAAACCAAGTCTAAGTTTGGGCTTTTTCTTTTTTTCTTGTGTGAACTCAAAGGAAAGCAGGAGCTCAGGTACTGCTCTATTGCCACAGGCTAGTCCTCAACACCAGCTACATCTCTGGAGTTTTCTGGACCTGTTCCCATGAGGAAAGACCAAATGCCATGAGAAACATGAGCAGGATTTGGCCCCGAACAGGCAGTGCTTACTAGTGGATAAACTGAGCCATGGCCATTGTAGTGGTGGGGAAGTGCAGTGAAGGAAAAGTAGCTTCGTGGATTCCTAAAATAGAAAGTAAGCGTAAATATTTCTACTTTGCATGTCAGATTTCAATCACCTCTCAAAACAACCGAGCTTCTTGATTTAATTACTTACGGCTTGGCTTTTTTTTTTTGTGTTGGGTGTTTTTTTTTGGTTTTTTTTTTTTCTTGGTGTGTGTGTCTTCGGAAAGAGCCAAATGAAAATTTCCTCTTTGTTTCCCCTTTGGAACTACCGGAGCTTTCCTCGAATTTTAACTCTTCCTCTACCCCAACACCCTCAGCCTTCGTTTTTCTATTCTCGTCTTATCGCTGCTGTCCCATGGCAAGCCCCAAAGCCTGGAACATTTTGTAACGACTATGTGACAAATTGTTAGGCTTTTATTCGCGTTGGACATCTTTTGCCAGGATTGCTTGTTGTTTTTTCTGTTTGGCTGTGTCATGGGACCAAAGGTGGCTGCTTTTGTGCAGCATGTCAAATCTGGTTAACATGCAGCCATTTATCTTTAAAATCCACTCCTGCACAATGGCAGGGGTGTATTGGGCCACTTGTATGGGCTCCAAGCATCAAACATATATATATATATATATATATATATAAAATTTTTTCAGTGCCATCCTCTCTATACGTGTGGATGCACCTCAGGCTGAGGCACTGCGGTGAGCAGGTCATGCAGCAGAGAAGATGTTTCATAATTTTGGGAACCTTTTAGAGACAAATTGTACAGGGCAAGTGTAGTGTAACTGAACTGCTGGTTGCCCAGTGAAGTGTAGAAAATCAGATACAGCACAGCCTGAAAGAATGAAACGAGAATTCATATCTGTGTACATACACAGTACTTTATAAACAATTCATATGCAGAGAAAAACACATTTATTCCCTTTTTCTCTGCTTATATTTGAGGATTGTGCGTGGTGTGTGTGTGTATAAATGTGTTTATGTGCATGGTATATATTCATTCAAATAATATGCCACAGGATATGGGAATAGTTGTATGTGTGATGCATTTATATGCATAAGTGGTAGGTTTGCAGGTTAATGCCTCCTTGACTCTCTGTGTGTGTGAGTAAATGAAGGAAAGGTGCTCAGCACGATGAAAAGATGAATTATCCTAGAAATAAAATAAAAAAACCCCAAACTTCCACAGCAAAGTTCGCAGCTTTGGGTGCTTCCCACAGAAGCATTTCTGGTGAATGATTTCCTTACAGATACAGTGATAATTATCAAATAAAGAAGGTGGGAAAGAAATAGGAAAGTTTGATTCACCAGGAAAATGAGGGCTGGCTGCTAAGTCTTGGTGCCTTTTTGCCATTGAAGCATTTGAGATAGCGGGACTCAATGTTTTTTTAATGATTTGCTGTGTTGTGTAATAATTATACATATAGTGCAGTGAGGTTACTTGGAGGAACACCGCACTATGTATGTTTTTTTTTCCTTTTTTTTTTTGAGTAAAGGACCCAGGAGATTGCTTTTCACTTTGAAAACAATCCCTAATATCAGGAAAATGCTCTGTTTGTTTATGCGTACATAATGCAAGTTTGTCCGCCTGGGAACTGCAGCAAATGGGAGAAGTATGCATGGATTTCACAGGTAACAGGATTACGTGGGCACATAATTGATCCATTTGGAGAAAAAAATGACAGTGCTCTAAAGATGCCTAGGCTTTGGAGATGGAGTTTATGAAACAGGCATTTGTAAATTCAAAGGAATCAATATGTCAATTTTATTACATCTCAGGACCAGCTGGGCATTAAAGGAACAGTAGCCTTTTTAAAATTGCAGCTGCGTATTCTTGCATTGTGTACCTTTCTTAAAAGGCTTTGAATCTCAGAAAATGTACTTTTAGCAGCGCTTTGCACCTTTTCAGTGACCGGTTTGCATGGACAAAAAAAAAAAGGACACAAAACATTACATTGTGTTAGTTTTCCTCTTAAGCCACGGTTGGTAAAAACTGCCAGGCTTCAATTATACCATGCAAAAATCTTACCAATAAATATACACATGGAAGGAGGCGAATGCCTGTTCCCATCCCAAAGGTCAAAAAAAATATTTAAGGTTTTAACATCGAGGGCTCAGCACATGTTGCAGAGGCGGCATCATAACATGAGACACCTGAAAGCATCCATTAAAGACCGCACGTGAAATATGGTCTGAATCATTGTAAACCAAGGTCTTCTCTTTCCTTCTCACTTGGAGTTTAAACCCTGAGATTATTAAATTTAGTGCCAAGCTTAGGGGTTTTTTTCCAAGGGACAGCAGTCTTCAGCTGTCCGGGTTTGGAAAGGTAACTTTTCACACAAACTTGCAACATGCAGGGTGGAGGGAGACGTTGAATGGAATTTGGGTTGCAGCAGTGGTTGCTGCCTCTGAACTCTCAAGGCCACCCCAAAGAGGCTCTAAAGCCCAAAGATGCATTCTCGACGAATTAATAGTTTTTCTTTTGGAGAGTAGGTTAGCCAAGGAGCAACTGTGGCTTTCCAGAGTATGTTGCGCACTCCTCTACCTGAAAGGCAGAGGAGTCAGTAAAATCCATGCATGTCTCAATCTTTCAGTAGATACCATGTCATCTTCTCTCTTTTGCTTGCTGGCAATGTTGCTGTTGACCCGATGGCTACAGCCTACTCTGCAGCTCCAAACTGATTGTTAATATTGCCAAAGCAATCACTGATTTGGGTTACCTGACTCTGGACAGCTCTAGAGGTTCAGCACATCTGAAAGTACACTTAAAAATATTTGAGTCTTTGAGGATTGATGGCCACTGCTCCCTGAGACTTCTCTGCCTCCTCCTTTACCATGATCCTCTCTGATCTTCTATAATGTTCCTCCATCTCCTTTTGTACAGTTCCTTTGTCTTTGAGCTCACACTTCTCAGGCCAGCCTGGCTACAGACAAGGTCTCTGTGTGGTACCCCAACCTGCTCAGTAATTCTACTTTTTCTTGCTTGAGGATCTCTACTTTCCATAAGGTATGGTTTTAGTGTTTCTTCAGGGGTCTGCTAACATCTAACCATGTAAATGTAAATTAGATTACCTGGGGTCCCACCATAAATGAGCTTATTATCATCATAGAATCATAGAATGGTTTGGGTTGGAAGGGACCTTAAAGATCATCTAGTTCTAACCAGTGTATAAAATAGGTAGAGTACTTCATATATACTTATATGGTACTATAGGTCCATCTCCCCTCAACAGAAGCATGAAGTGAATATGAAAGAATAAAGGGTCGAGTTTTCCCTGAAAGAGCATGGAAAAGCAGACACAAACAATACCAACTAGTTAAGCAGTGTATTGTGGTCACAGACTTAGCATGAATTACAACTTTATTATGCAATTATGTACTTTCAAAGCATTTAAAAAAAATATTCATGCACTAAGGAAGACATGGAAAAAGAGGTTGGCCGTTTTCACAGAGATTTTTGGTGTTGTAGAAAGTACAGATGACCTTCTGCCAAGTAATGATGCTCACAACTGATGTGAATACACACAAATGGAGTAGAGACAAACTACATAAATCCAATAGATAGAAGCTTACAAAACTTTAGAGGTAAGACTTCCTTTCAGTGTAGCTTTGCCTTGGTGTTCTTGGGTGTGAAAGGTATGATGTTGGATGGGGCTTGGAGCAACCTGGTCTAGTGGAAGGTGTCCCTGTCCAAGGCAGGGTGTTGGAAGTGGATTATCTCCAAGGTCCATTCCAACCCAAACCATTCCGTGATTCTATGTACACACCTTGTTCATCTCAGCATCTTCTGGTAGCGATGAGATGCTGAGACAAGCCTTAGTTGTGACTAAATTAACACTTTGCAAGCTCCACTGCAATCTCCACTCAAAAGGCCATCCCTTTCCATGCTTGCTAGAGGAGAGTAAATGGTGGTAAGAAGAGTTGAAGGGACTTGGTCAAGGCTTCCCAGCTGGAGTCAGCTGGAACTAAAAACCCAGAACTCATAAAATCAGAGGTCACATTACGATCCTTGTTACCTCTGCACAATCCGTGGGCAGCCTTTATATTCTGTCCCTTCTCTGGGTCCAACTCTGGAAGCAAAACAAGGCTTCACAACGACAAGGTGGAAAAATGGCAAAGCGAAACCCCGCCATCGACCTGATTGATGGCTCTTCCACCGAGATCATAACAGCTTCTTCGGAGACTTTTACAGTCTCTGCAGAAGCGCGGGAGGCACTGCCAATATCCGCAGATCATTGGCATGATAGACCGTAACGGCTTCTTCAGAGCCGTTCCGGTCTATCGTGTCAATGCGTACTCGGGGAGTCCTCAATGCATGGATCATTGACACGGCACTACATAACGGCTCCTTAGAAGCCATTACCGGGTATCAAGTCAATGCATACTTAGGGAGCCCTTAATGCACGGACCCACGCAAGTTGACTTGCTCTGAATACTAACAATCCTGTGGAAGAGTAGTTACTGCGTGTGGCGTTGAGGGAGGTTATTAATACCTGCCTGTGAGAGCCCCGGCTCGCGCGCCGCGCTCCCAACTCTTCGCGGGAGAGGTGCGGCTGCTCCCAAGCCGGAGCGCTGCACGGGAGAGCCCGGAGTCTCTGGACTTTCCCTCCTCCGCTGACATCTTTTTATTTCATAAAATATGTAAGAAGCAGAAACGCTCTCGATTTGAGATTGGAGAGCCACGAGGTAGCCTGGGATGAAACATTTAAGGTTAAAGCCTGGAGAATAAGTGGTTGCACCGGGAATGCTGGCAGACCCTTACGCACGGAGCAATAGTTCTATGTATTTTACCCCTCTCAACTACTTTGCCCTAGTTATCACATATTCCATATGTTTAAGATGATCCTTGAAACATGCTCGCAAAAATGACCCTTCTGAAGGAGAAACTGTTAAATATCCCATCATCCAGCAAGGAGTTTTTCTGGATTTGTTGACCTGGTCCCTGGGGAGCATCAGCTGAGACTTTCCAAATCATCACCACGCCTCTGCTTCGACCCGCAAAGGCGCATCCCCTTCCTTTGGCTTCCCCCAGACGAGACATCCCCGTACCGAGTTAAAAATGCTTCTAGTTTGCTGTTGTTGATATTTTTCTTTTGTGTTCTGCTTACTGACTGACATCTGCTATCATGCTAAGCAGGTGTTCCTGTGTAAACGAACGTGCCCTGTTTGTGTTTCGCCATCCTCGCTACTGCGCACCCAAATGAGCAGCATGATTAAGAATCCTGTAAATTTTTGAAAGGAAACGGATGGCTGCCCTACTAGAACATAATTACACCGTTCCAACATCCGCAGCTCACTGCTGCAGCCGAGTTGGAGAACAGCAGAAATTAATAATATATAATAGCATCATTCTCGTAATTTATAAATGAAATAAAGTAGAGAGGAGATTCTGCTGATATGCATTTTCTTCTTAATTCTACAAGACAAAGTATAGATTAGAATTTTACTGGGGTGAAACCTGGCCAGCAATATCACACTAGTTGCAAGTGTAGGGCCTGATTCATGAGAGGGATTTTGCTTAGGGAAAAGAGCTAATATCTTTTATTGGACTAGGGGAAAAAAATGAGTACACAAAGCCCTCTAAAGGCAGCCCCTGATGCAGAGAGGCCAGGAAGCCTCCACAGATCCTCTACCCAGTTTTTAGCTTAATTCACTTGTAGGTATTGCAGGAAGACTTTGCTGCATGGTGCAATTCTTTTTCCCTGACTAAAATAATACAGTATCATAGGTCACCCCATTGGAGAGAAGAGAGGATTAATCAGCTAAAGATGTTGTCTAATCTCCTATTTTTGTTGAAAAACAGGGATGTTTTCAAAACCAATATTTTGAGCTCCAGAGATGTTCCAAAAGGCACTGTACTGCGAATCCTTACTCAAGTCAAGCCTTGGACTTGGTGCTCTAATCATGCCTCTCAACCCTGCTTAAAAAAAAAGATACAGACTTCTGAAGACAAAGATGTATTATTTGTAAAGACTACGCTGTATGACTTTTATTTTTTTCCACTGCATGTTAAATGCCTTTTATTTTTCTTCTGTACTTGTCTGGGTGATGACCCAGCTGATTTCTACTTTTACTGGGATAAACTTAGACAGGAGAGCTACTAAAACCCCACAACACTGTTTACTTACAGGTTAATTAGGGACATATTTATAATTTTTGACACTGAAAAACTCTAAAGAATGATAACTGCTTTGATGGAAAAGGTCAGCATGGATTCCCCAAGTTTAACCCAGCAAACACAAATGTACACAGAAGTATTTCTCTTGTAAACTAAGGGATATGTTTGAGTCATATTCTTCTAAAGGGCCCCCTTAATAATTTGTTTCTAAGGAAATATGTGCATATACAGATTTATTTCATTAACAGGTATTTATTTAAGTGGGCTGCACTGTATTTAAATCTCTGAATAGTTTCCATTACTTCCTCAGCTCACTTACTTCAAGTTGACTAATTTTAATAAGGCTAAGGTGCCTAGGGTCTTATTGAGTGTTCAGTTTGATCAATATGGCTAAATTAAAATAGTGCAAAATATAAGCAAATGTACTCTAACAACTCAGTGAAAAATGTGGAGTGCACCAAACATTGATTAGTGTTCCACAGACATTAATTTGTTGCTTTAAGTACACTAATGCTGCCCAGAAACTGAGTCTACCTCAGGCACACCATCTACCCCTGCGCAGCCCCGCTGGCTTTCAGGGCACTGCTCTCCACTAAAGGCAGAATTTGACTCTATACCGTGCAGAACCAGTTCTGCACACCCTGGGCTCACCAAACTCAGCCCATTCCAGGAGGAATAGCATTCCTATACCACTCTCAGAGCAAGCCTGGATCACACCTAAGGGAAGCAGGAGGAGGACAGGTCCGATTATCTGCACGAGTGGAGACTATTTAATAATCATATTCATTATATGAATTTGGGACCATACATCAATTCTATACGTGTATTTTTAAGACAGGCACAGACTCTTAGGAAGGTGGTTCTATGTGCAAGAAGATACTCGGTTTTGCCCTCCTGTAACACCACAATATTATTGTCATAAAAGATTAATGTCAACCCCACCTGTATTAAATTGCTTTCGGTAGCCCTTGCTACCACATAAGACAAAACCACTTTTAAAGTAACTACTTGCATCCTCAAGTCGAATTACTGCTATTACTGGGTTACATTTTATTTTTCAAATGCCTTAGTTGCCGTGGAAGGTATTTTTTCCAGTGGATATGATGTTCTGGATAACAATATGGGATCGGGAACTTAATTTTAGGGCAGAAAAAAAGGCATACTTTAGAAAATAGGGTCTTCTCATACTCTTGTTGATAGAGACTGCACATGTTAATCGTATGATCCTTTTTTCACACTCCAGCAAAAAGCTGACTTTTCCACATACCAAAAATAATTTGGTTTTCTTTTTCATTCCCTTCCCTTTTCTTGGTTAGCAAAAGCCTGAGATTCTCATACTTTGACATCCAATACCTGCGCAGACAGTTTTTAATGATTTCTAAATATATTACAATAACTCTTTAACAATTACAGTTTCATCTAATTTTTAGCAGTTTCTGATATCTTTCTCAGTATTTCAGTAGTTTTTCCCCCTACCTGTAGTGCGATCTTTCTGCTTATCTTTAATCTCCTTGGTAAGAGATATTTGCTGTAACAGTTCTTCCTTTCCTTGATACCATCTTTTCTACGTGGCCAAAAAATAATTTCACATGAGCAGAAGCTCATTTCATGGAAGGTAAATCAGCAAAGAAAAAGAGAAAGAAATATAGAGAGAAATAAACTAGAGGGAGTTCATGTGTCAAAAAAAAAGTGACTTGAAAGCAAATGCAGACACATTTAGGAAAAGTAAATTCTGTGGAGATGAAGTCAAGTATGAAAAGCATTTCTCTAGTTTGAACTGTCCAAATAGAGTTATAAACAGCAGAAACTTTTTTTTCTTTAATTAAAGCTGGAGCTTTAACTTCTTAAACTTCAATGTGAGAAGTACAGCACACTGTGCAAAAACAATTTGTAAACCTCTTAACAAACATCTCAAGTGAGGACTCCAGCCCAAGTGCAGAAGAATTGACTTTTCACTTGTAGCTATGCCAGAAATATTGCTTAGGGTTCTTTTTTTGTTGTTGTTGTTGTTGTTTAGCTTTGGTGCATGACAATCTTGATTTTTTTGCAGTGTTTTACATGTTTAGAGTTTTTAATATCAAAGGTATTGCTCTCTGTAAACGAGTGTAAGTTTACCGAGGCGGCTTCACTTACACTCTTCCCTTGTAATCAGATGTGAAAATTACACCCTCCCTTTTGGCTACATGATAATTACACATTTCAACATACAAGGGATTGTCTCCGTTTCAGTTGCTGGGATGAAACAACGAAGGCACTCAGGAAAATATATTATTATTTTAAAGATCAGTGCCATAGCTGTTTTTAGTAAAAGTGAAGTTTGTAATCACAACCATAATCAAGATACTTTGATATTTACATATACACATATATATATGTGCATGTTAGAAAGAGAGCAGTTAAAAATAAAATGAAACAAAAGTACCTCAACACAGAGGATGAAACTTAGCCCATGTACCCAGGGCCAGCAAAAGCCTTCTCCCTGCTTAAATTCCACCAAAGCTATATCTTGAGGGTGAATTTTACCCCAAAAGCATAATTTATTGGAAGGTTTAACAAAGTTTCTCAGGCTTTGTCTTGTTTTTTCTCTTCTTTCTTTCTCCGGGATGTTCTATTTCCCTCACCTAGAAACTTAGCCTGAATTTCTTGTGCATCTATCAGTTTCCTTGCAAGTGCTGAGTGCAGAAAGAATTCAGAATTAAGCATTGCTCGGAAAGAGCTGTGGGAAAAAAATTACATATGCAGCAAAACATGTTAGAATTGTGTTTTGACAGTTTCATGACCAAGCCAAAAAATATACATTTTTTTTTTGTACCTGGCGCAGTTTCACAAAAATGTCCCCTCAGGGAATAGTCATTTTTTGTCAGAATCAACTGTTTATTTACTTAAAAATCTAAAAGTTTTGCCTTGCATTAGAGACAGAGTTGCTGAAGGTTAAAGTTCAAAATCAGCTCGTTGTGTTGCCTTCGGTGTAAAAGCATGGTTTGTGTCATGAGAGGGGGGTGAAAGCATTAGCACGGACACAGGACAAAATAAAAATGGAACATGTATTAAAAATAGGGCAGCTGAGGTTTGTGAGGTCTCTGGTTGTGCATCCACAGCCCAGCCCTGGCCTGACTGTGAGCAGTGACTGTGACCACCTTGGACCCGCCACCACCGTGGCTGAACACGGTAGCGATGGTTCAGGCTGGACACAATGAGTTTATCCAAGTAAGTCAAAGCCTGGTAGGGTTTATGTGGTGGCAACAGTGTTGGGAACCTTGCAATTGTCCATGGAGATGTTCATGGAAGGCAGGACTTTGAGTGTCCTTCCTCATCTATGCCCTGCTGGGCAGGAGGGATCAAGAGGGACACAAGTGGCTTCCCACCACTGCACCCAGGACAGTGCACGGAGTTGGAAGAGGTAATCCAAGGCTGACCCTGTTGTGTCCTACTTTGAGAGTGCTGCCTATCCTGTTTCTGTGTCAAAATGCAACCTAAATGTCCTGAAAATGTGCAGAGTGTGAGGCTGGGGGAGCCCAGGGTGGGATGACATCCCTGCTGTCCTGCCTGCCCTGCCTGCAGGTGTTGGGGGGTATCCCTCACTTCACTGACATTAATTTAGGCAACACACAGGCCTGCTTGGGACAGAACCCAAGATCATAAACAAATCCTGAGATCACATGAATATAAGAAGATTTAATGACTTTTAAATCAACGCAATTGTACCAGTAAAGAAGAATTAGGTCTCCCACCCTAAAACTAAGTTTTTTCCCAGGGTAAAACTTGGTGTCCTCAATGGAGAGGTGATTTTTCATTCATTCTTACCTTTATCCCTCTACAAACATAAACAAATAATATTTTTTGCCTGTACCAGTTGATAAGATTGCAGATTAACAGAAATGCACTGTGTCAGATGCTCTTTTGCCTACATATTTACCTCAACTGCAGCTGCAAACTGTTGGGACTGGCAGGATGACCTCTCACACTGGCTATGGGCCATGGTCAGTGAGGGATTTTGAAACAGTTTTTTTACTAGGATTTTTAACATAACTATTTATTTGGGGAAGCAATTTGCATCGGGGAAAAAAAAAAACCCAACCCAAATGTAAATACAGATCTCCCCAGAGGATTAAAAATAGTCCAAAACTAATAGCCTAATCTAATTCACATAATGATCACCACGAAATATATCCAAGGGGTCTAATCCTGCCCTCATGGGCTCTCTCTGAAGTCAGGGACTTGATATACCTGTCTGGATTTGAGTTTACCCTTCATACATATCCCAGTTACAGCAGGGGAGCAGTTTTTGTCTCTATGGTGAATAATATTTTGCAAATTAGACCTCAAGAAAAAAAAAAAGGCAATATATAAGGTGGGGAGGGAATCTCTCCTGACTCACACTCATGGGGCGGAGGTCACAGCCGGAGCTGCTCCGGTAGGAAAGAATTGAGCGCTGTACCAAAAAATAACATGAAAACTGTGAGTCAAACTCAAACTGAGGAAAAGGGAGTTATTCCCAGATAAGGACAGTTCTTCATCCTGACCCAGCATTGTCGTTAGCGTGGCACTTAAAGGTGTTGCTCCAGCCTCCTTAACTCTGCATTTGTCCCCTTGGATTTATTATTTGCTCCCTTTTTCTGCTCATCTCAGAGGCTGTGTATTTCCCCTGACTGACAGGTCAAAACAGATCCAGTTCCAGGCTGATCTCCACAGGGTTATCGCTGGTCTAAAATGGGCAGAACTGAGCCCAAAGCGGTGCTGCAGTGGGATGTGGGACTGCTGGGCATGGGGCAGTGGGGTGAGGTCTCCCTGCAGCGCCAGGTCCTCCTTGGGCTCTTTGGGAAAAGTTCTGTCCCAACTTTGCAAAAGTCAGATGCTCTTTTGCATCCACCTTGAGTGTGGGGTCTGTCCAACCTCTGCAGCTTTTTAAGCTGAACAGGGACTACTGGGAGCCCAGCTAATGTGCATATTGATGTACCCTGTAGCTTCTGAGAGGATGAAAGAGCATATTGCTTATTTCCACAACAACGAGCTAGGAAATATTTACAGTGACCCCACTACTCTACCTGGGGAATTTCTCCCCAGGTGACAGAACAAAGAAACATCTGATTTTTTTTTCCCCCAAAGCAAATTAAAGGCAACCCCCAAAAAACCTCCCCAGTAAACCAAAGTTGTTAGTCAGGGCAGAGACACCTCTTCCACCAGCACACAGATATGATATAGCTTTAATTTGTATTCATCTTGTCCACTGGGGCTAGAAGATGGAGGAGCTATTATGAAACCTTTTTTTTTTTTTTCCCTTTTTTTTTTTTGAATTTGCTTTATTCACTGTTTACTATGCCGGGCTGACATGATATGATTTGTGCATTGCGGGGTCACAACAAGCTACTTGCAGGACAATTTGCTGAATCAAGAGGGTGATTGTGTCTGGTGCCAGTCAGTCGCAATTAGGGCCAGGATCAGGGAGGCCCAGAGCTTGTGTATCGTCTTGGGCAAACCTCATAGAAATCAGCTCACCTGAAACTAATTGTCACAACAGAGACCTTATGCAAATGAGCCCTAGGGTTAGCGTGGGAAAAGAAAAACTGTCGCAAAGATAGGTGACCTGCTGAGCAGGGGGTCTGTTGCTGGGGAAATCTTTGTTCAATGAGTTAAAAAAATGTTCGCATTGTTCCAAATCCAAGAAAAACGTAGCAGATCCTCTCCCTAAGAAAGCGTGGCGAGCACACTCATCTGAAAGTCCAATAAAGTGGCAGCCAGCTTTCGAGCTGGTAATAAATTGGAAGTCTTTATTCTTTATAAGGGCTGCAGCAGGAAAATGATTTTCCTTTGCAAAGGGGCCTTTAAAGTTTAGCTGCTCGCAGTGAGCCAGTGCTTAAAACTTCGCTGCCTGTCGAAGCTTTCGCCTGCCTAACCTGTTGGATCCCAGCAGATTTCCTGACCTGAGGTTTTAGCAGCTGGAAAAAACCATCCCTCTGGCTGCTGGGGTTGCTGTTTGGAAGTTCTGGCTCTTGTACTGCAGCGAGACATTGGGTTTGCAGGGCAGGAACAAACAGGGAGCATATCCGTGGAGATTCTCCCACAGAGATCTCTGGGGATCTGCAAACTCTCCAACTTTGAAAGTCTGTTCTTTCGGTGCCTTCCCGGCAGCGAGACGGGCAGGTTTGAGTGTTGGAAACATAATCGTGAATTAAGCACATTTAACAACAGGATCATTGACGTTTGTATGCGAAAACGGCTGTTTCTGACATGCTTTCCCTCTCCCTTTTTCTCCTCTGCCTCCAGCTCAAGGCAGAGAAAAGCATAATTTTCAGCGAGCACATTACACAACATTTGTCTTGTTCACTCCTTCCTCTTTAACAATTTTTATGGGGATTGCTCAACACGTTCTAAAATAGGAATGGAGACGATATAATAAAGTGCTGAACCGATGATATACTCGGCAGTTTATGCTGTCAATGGCAAATTCAAAAGAAAGGGATGCAACGCGCTCCAAGTGAAGAAATGCAAGCCCGTGCCCTATAAGCACACAGAGTGAGAGGCAGCCAGGGTATTTTTGCACGTAAGGCTTTTCCAAAGAGGTTGACGGGGACAGAGGCGAGATTAATTGCACTAAGAGATACTGGACAAATTTCAGAGCCACGAGCGGCTTCGCGCTATCATCGAAGGCAAAAGAATAGTTATTTTGTTTGGTTAATAATTAGAGCTGTGCTTTCGACGGGACTGCTTTAAAGGGGTGAAATGTAGATGGTATCAGACCAGCAAGTTCGGAAATTAACTTCCTACTCACCAAACATCAAGAAATAAGGATGGCTTAAAAGTAATGCAGATTAATCACCAACTTTTTTTTTTTTTTTATCTCTTTTGTCCCTTTACCACTGTCTGAAATAATTTCCACAAATAGGAGATGTTTCACAGTGGGTATGAAGTGCTCAGCTTTCACTCATCAAACTTTAATCGGAACTGCATTTTAGTTTTTGAATAAAGAACACTTAAAAAATTTAGATGCAAATTATTTTGCATTATTCATGCTCTAAGTGTCCTTGTAGATTTAAACACTTCTGAGGCCACCTTGATTCAAGTAATTACCTAGGCCCTCACTGCTCCATCATGAATAAGGTATTTTGTACAAGTAAAGTATGCACCCGATGAGCTTTTAAAGTGGCTTTACACTGAACTTGTGTATTGCTTCTCCTGCATGAGTGATTCGAACATGCGTCGCAATCTGTCTCAGGTGGGAAATCCTGGCAGAGCATCCATGAGTGACGGAAGGAAGCCTACCAGCCTCGGTGCACACTATTTCTTTGTCTTCGCAGAAGAATCTCAAAGTGATTCTCTCGCTCGAGTCTTGTGGCTCCTCTTAAAAGTCTGAGGGAGCAATAGCTGCTCGCAGGGAAAGAAATGACAGTCATTTTTCCTTTAACCCTTCATTCCCCACCCCGGTCCCCCTCCGCCTGCTGCCTGCGCTCAGCCACTTAAGGCATTTGCAGAAGATAATATAAGTCTTTCTACTTTTATGCAGCATTGTACATCTGCCTCCCCATCTGTCCGCTCAGCCTCCCTCCCCTACCAGCACTAGGTACCACCTGAGTGGGATTTTTCACACAATAGAGCCAGCCCAGTGCCCAGCACCGTGGCTGGGAGCTTCCCCCCAACAAAACTGGCTATGGGAGGGCGAGCTAAACCCACATCTACACATATATTGCCAGCAAAACGAGCTCTCAGGAGTTAAATTTAATTGGCTGAATCTCATAGTTGGCGTTTGTTGCAAAGTGCCCATAGTTTTTTTTCTCTTCCAGCTACATTGCTTTGAAGAATTATAGGAATTTTATGATGTGCTATTGGAGTTCCACTGGCAGAGATTACAGTAAAGGGGTTAAAGTTGGTTTACGTTTAAAAAAATTATGCAGAAACCAATAAAAATAAACACACTCCAGTAGACTAAACTTGCTGGGCTTTTAGTTATAGCTTAACAATAGAAGTTTAGACGAAATCCAACATTGCAGCTTTTAGAAAATTAGTTGACACTCACAGTTGATCATCTTTACTACACAGCGGTATAATTAATATTTAAACATTCTAATAATGCAGCTTGCTTTGCATGCACTTTTCAGCCCCACCACAGTATATTTTATCAGGAATACTGCTAGCTTTTTCTTAGGTAATGTCATTTTTAAAAGTTATGTTTAAAATAGGATATTGGCTTCTTGCTCAGTGCAAAAGAAATATCAATAGGCCAATAGGCAGGTTTCATACGTCGGGTGGTGATTAAAGCTTGTCTTTACTGAAGACAATAGAAAACATATAAGGGGCTACTTCATAGCCATCATCATGAAATAAATATACCCAGAGACTATTGGTTTAGTTTGAGTTGTTCATTTTTCTTCACGCTTCCTGTATTAAGAGGAACTTTTAATATCTCGATGCAGAGCAAAATGAGGCAGTGACCCACAGATCTGTGAAATACTGCACCTCTGACACCCACTCACTTACAGCCAGAGAGCCTTTAATAAAGAAGTCAGGCCAGTTAAAAAAAATCAGACTGGGAGTTTTCACATGAGTGTTGTCAGGGTTAAGGCTTCTGTCTGCCTGGCAATTGAGTAAAATGGCGAGAAATGGTCAAAATGAGAAAGGACTGTGCTGGTTTATTTACTTAGGAGAGCCCTCTTCCTCTTTCAGTGAGGTGGGGAGAAAAAGTTGTTTCAGGTGCTTTTTTCATCAGCTTAATCCCTCTGATTATTGCAAGGTGCCCTTTCTTCCTCATGTTATAACTTCTAGCAAAGCAGGCTGATCTCCTTGGAACTGATTTGGACTCTTCCAGGGCTTTCTCCTGCAGCCTTTTACATCCGTGGGTCCTACTGAAGCGAGAAGGTTGGCGCTTGCCTGGCTATTATTAACCACTGTAGATGAGTGGGCATCACTGGCAAAAGCCATTCCCATGGCTCCTTTGGCCTGATCCAAGGAAAAAAAATTAATAAAATAGCATACAGGCTGATCACACACACCCATTTTGGCTGCTGCATGATGCAAGGAGGATCTCCTGAATTTCCCAGATAGAGAAAGCATCCTGCAAAATGAGCTCCTGGTGTAGCTCCCAGCCTTGGAGATATTTAGTGGGATGCTCAGGCATGTGGGGTTTTTCTCAGGAGATGGGTTTTGTTGGGGCAGGGCTGCAGCGGGTTGCAAAGGTGCCTGAAGCTCAGCTGAGAACCCAGCCCTGGGTTTTGTCACGTTTCATTGCAAGTTTGAAAGCAGGCCTATTTCTATTAATACTGTTAATAAAAGACATATGTTTTGTCAAGCAAAACCACCCTTTCATTAAAACAGAGCATAATTTCATGGGTTTGTTGCTTTTTTTTTTTTTTATGTTCATGCAAAAATAGCCATTTCCCCAACATGTCCCAAAAAGCCAAGCTGGAGAGTGTGTGTGCAAAATTTTACCAAGCCACAAATATTTCCAGGCCAAATACCACTAAACGCAAACGCTCAGCGCCTCACCACTTTAAGCTGGTCCTAGGGCCTCAGCCTAATTGCCTGGGAGGCAATGGGAGTTTTTAATTTACTTAAAAAGTAGCAGAAACGGGCTTTAAATATTTTGTGTGTGCAATGACCGTATGACTGACGCCATGAGATCCATAGCATGTGTGAAAATGGATTGCATATTGCTGAGAGCTTTCCCTGGGCTCTGCCACGGATTGCCTCGCGTCACGTGCGCCCGTGAAGAATTTGGGGATAGGGTTTGGCTGGAAGATGTCGCTGGGTGTAAAACAAAGTCGCCTTGTCTTGGCAAAGGGCGCGTGGGAGCTGCCGTGCCGCGTGCGCTCCGTCCATAGGGCAGGGGTGGGAGTGGGAGTTTTAAGGAAACAGATAAACAACAAATAGAAAGGGCTTAAAAATAGGGCCATAACTTCCAGCCTTGCTACGCTGTGACCTGACTTATGGGTGAGAACTGCTCTGACTCGTACTTTTCAAGTGAAACTGATGCTGTGAGGTGCTGCAAGAGGGACAGTTGGGGTTGAGTTGGGAGCAAACTGCCCCCAATGGTCTGTCTTGCTCCTCTTTTATCAGGTTTTGCTCAGGAAGGGAGTTACACACACCTTGGCTGCAAATAACTAAAAGAGCTTGATCTATTTTAAACCTGCTGCTGAGGTGGTAAAGAAGAGATAAGTTGAAACCTAACTGCTATCTCGCTTGTGTGCGTGACAGATACGGCCAGAAATGGATAAAATTAAAAGCATTTTTCATGCGCTATTTGCAACCTGGACGACGGAAAAACACAAGGAAGGGAGCAGCAAAGTCAAGAGGTTTCTATCCCATGTATATTTCTCCCATTACCTAAATTATGGGACGCCTTTCCACAAACTGATATACATATTTTTACCGCGTCTGAAAGCAAATTCTATAGTAGAGTTTGATTTCACCATCAACCTTATGGCAGCCATGTGGGAGTGAGATTATGGGACATGTGGAACAAAAGTCTTCCAGCCAGAGGAGGCCTTCTGAGCATAATGATTCTTATTTAAATCAGTCTATGTTTTATTACTCAGTTGGGGAGGGGAGAAGGAAACCAAGGAAAAGAATATTTCTTTAAAACCACCGTCACCTGAATTGCAGATGAAGAGAAATTAAGTAGTTTTCAGCCTGTAAAATGGACAAACATTTTCATATCATAATAATAATTTCAAGCAATCCTCAATTTTATTTTTTTTTCTTTTTGAATTTCACATTTAAACTTGTTTTTCCTGTTGGCGTGCCTGCCGATTCATTTGTAAATGTGCTTTAAATTCCTTTGTATATTACAATGAATGCCACCTCTTTAAACGCTCTTAGTAATTTAGCGAACTTCTTTGCCAGTGGGTGAAAGTACAGTATTGTACATGCATAAGAAAAGGTACATTCATTATGCTTCACGTATGAAAAGGTATATTAGGAACGGTTTTGCTTAAAGTGGAGGGGTGAATGGAGGAGCCCCTGATCCATCATAGGGCTTTTGCATGTGTGAGAATGTGTCTCTGTGAGTCCAACGTCCCGAAATGCTGGTCGGGAACCTACCGGCAAATGTGTGCCTGTGAAACCTGAGAAGATTTATAACAAGTAGGTAATCGTTTCAGGCCTATGTGAGGAGAGCGGGAACGAAAAGCTCACGCTGGGGCTGAACAGGAGTTTTAGGGAGACAGAGAGGAAACTCGAGGGTCTGGTTTCTCCCATCTTCCTCCACGGCTGTCATGAGGCGCCGTGTGGTGCCATGGGAAAAGGGTCGTGCCAGGCATAGGCTTGGGATCTTCCTGGGATTTTGAAGCGTGTCTTGGTGTCGGGGCTGATCCCTCAAGCTTTCCAAGCAGCTGGTTTGTGGTGTGCAATAGGTGGAGGGACTGAAATGAGGTGGCCCTGGGAGCCTGGTCTTGCACTTCCTCCAACCTCCTTCCCACAGCTCCTGACTCTCTCCATGTGAATGGGAAGGTTAAGTTAATGACATTTTTCTTAGTGTGAGAAATACATCATGTGCCATGATGAAAGGTAAAGGTGGGGTATGGCCAGGTAGAAACAGCATCTCTGAGGATTGCCTGGTCACAGTGGGCCAAATCCTGCTCACCACCTCCCCCTTTTCCTTGGGATCCCTCACTCCAGTAAGGTGAGAGGGATTCCTGCCCTTGGCTTGGCGTTCCTGTGAAGAGCAACCACAGCCTTGTGGAGAGAGTTGGTCAGTTTATGGCCAATAAACATAAAAGCTGAGAGGGTTTCAATGAAACATTCTTCTCCAAACCAGAGGTCATTCATTTTGCACTTACTCCTTTATGTGGTTTCTGAAAGTTTAATTTTAAGGAGAGGATGTGGGTACGCACTGTTTGTTTTCTTTCTCTTTCTTTCTTTTTTCTTTCTTTCTGAGCTCTTTACTTCGAATTAATTTCAGGGAAACGCGTGTGAATGCTTTCCAGTGGCATGCCAGCTGTCATTTTTCGATCAGGGTGCGGGGGGGTGAAGCCAGAGTTTATTTACAAGTCACAATTTTAAGCTTGATTCATTGTAATAAGTGTCACTGTAAGGCAGGAGAAGCAGAGTTAGCTTTCATTAACATTCTTCAATTCTGGAGCCCATCAGGAGGTAGATAAGGTACCACCGGGTCCATCCACCTCCCGGACCACAGGAGGACAATGCCAGGAATGTTTGCAATGTGTTTCTATTTTTGTCACACCTATGTGTGGCCATCCATCTGGTCTTAATCAATCAGTCTCATCCTGGAGCTTTGCTGTTCTCCCAGCTGAAATAATACACTTCTTCAGCGAGAGCTGTGCCTCAAGGAGGGTCACTACTCACCATTCCCCAGACAAGGCATATTAACAAGGCTTACATATTTGTAAACATAGGTAAACCCAGGAGGGGTGGATGGGAAGGAACATTTTGAAATATGAATATTTTATGAATAAACCACTGCGTTGTTTACTTAGCGATATTACACAGGAAAACTTGATGAAGTACTAGAGGTAAATTTGTTTTAGCAAAAAAACAACAACCTCAACCCCTCAGAAGCACTGAGACAAAGATAAATGATGAAAGAGCGAATAATCCACCATCCTATTCAAGCAGAGGTAGCATATATAAAATATGTTTCTGAAGGAGCAGGGAAGTGGGTGGTGAACACTGTAAAGTGTGCCATTTATTTATTTAGATTGCACATCAGGAGATAAAACAAATGAAAACTCTGACTTGTTAATAATTTACATTTAAGTGGAAAATTCTTACACGCTGTTAAGATACCTCCAAGACCTGACACCGCAAATGCAAATAATTTACATTCTTTGTGCGCACACAACTTCGCTTGTCTGGAAGAAAAGAAAAAATTCAGCTGTGTGTTCAGGGGGCGATGAAAACCAGGAGACATTTACACTCTTATAATTATGTTTATTAATTTCGGATGCCTCTTTTGAAGCATTCATGGAGCTGACCTTCCCCATTCATCAGGTGTTCCTGGCTGAGAATCTGCTGGGCCCTACCTCCCAACCTAGGAGGTAGGAGATGCAAAGAGGGGGGATTTCTTTTCAATAAGCAGCACTATTACTTCTCCCCCGAACAGCTTATGCAAAAAGTTTTGTGGGGGAGAAAAAAAGCCCCAGAAAAAAAAAAAAAAAAAGAGAGAGGAGTGTGCATAACAATAACTACCTCTGTCCCTTCTGTTTTTGTTCTTTTCATGTCAGGGAACTTTTTAGCCGTGCTGCCCGGGTAACTGCTCTGGAAGGTTGGAATATCTCTTGTTGAAGGAGGTTTGTGATTGAGGGCCCTCTGACACAACCTTTTGTTGCTCTGAGGTGTTTGATCCTCTTTCCCTTTCTTCTAAAACCAATCCCATCCCTTTAAAAAATGGATAACCAGCACTTCTTTTACTTATTGTCAGCTTTTGGAAAGTTACTGTGGGGGGTTGTAGAAGTTTAACTAGTTAACCCCTTGCATCCTGATAGCAGGTCGCTGTTAGTACTTCTTTCTCACCCCTTCCCGGACGGGGAATATTTCCATAGCTGTGTCAGGTATGCAAATCCTCTTTATAGGGAACCATGTGACGGGTTGGCTTGCGGACAGTTTGCTCGCTGATCTTTCTTTCCCCTGGCTCTGTGGAGCTCGCTTGGGAAAACCAGGTTCAGCCAGGAGCTCTGAGCATGAGCAGGGGCTGAGGAGTCGGTCCCCAAATCAGGACGGTCGCTACTCAATCGCGCTGAAATTTCAAAATGAGTCAGAATTTGTAGCTGCTGATTTTCTTCTCTTTCCTTGAACTGAAACTTGTGAGAGTCACCACAGGCGTAGGCTGATCTGATACACTTTTTTTTCCTCTCTCTCTCTCTCTTTGAGAGCAGCTCTGAATAACAAGAATTCACAGAGAGTCGCTCTTCAAAAGTGTGCGGCCAAATCTGAAAGTAACAAAGGAAGAACACCTTAAAATGAGAAGTGTAATAAGGACGCTCACTCAGAGCCTTGAGATTAAAAATGAGACTGTTTTTTGGTTTGTTTTTTCAAAGGGAAGGGACACAACCCAAGCTATAGGAAAGAAAAGCAGCTTAAATGGATTATTTAACAAAAAGCAACTTCTAGCTCCTAGATAGTGACCTACATTCTGCACACAATGATGATGTTTTACGGTGGTGATAGGGTTAATAACCTAACATCATTCATGTAGTGTTTTTTGAAAATTGAATTTTACTGCTACAAAGTAAATGTAACAGCCCTCTGGAGACAATATTACAGGCACTTTATTGTTTGCTAAGCTGATGTCATCTTTCTACGGACTGACTTTAAAACAAAGGCAGAACATTTATTACAAATATCACTGTGTGAAAGGAAATCTACTGAAATATTGTTTAGAAGGTGGACTGATAAAAATGTATTAATACTTGGCTTTGATTATCTGCAAAGTTATGCCTGTGGAATGCTTTCTCGCGTGATCTGTGCTCAGCAGAAATGTTCGTCTGGATATTGCACCTACTTTTATTTTAATGTTATCCATCTCTGAGCACGTGTTACTTTTAAAATGTGTTTTATAATATACTCTACAGCTCATTTATAACTCTTCGCAGTTTCTTTGTAAGAATGTAAATGAGGTTTTGATCAAAACTTGAAATATTTCCCTTCAAAGCATTTTCATGTAAACAGGGCCATGTCTTCCTCGCTGAAATCACTGCAATTCTCACGTCAATAAAATGAGACTTGGCCCTCTCTTAGGGTCATAGTTTGGCTCTGATCTGTCTTCTGCAGTGCCTGCAATCCCTGTAGGCTGTGGGCCCTCTAAGCCCTCTATTTTCCAACCTGGATTCCCGGTCAGGTGCCTCCACCAACACCTCCCAGCGTGGTGATATGCTGGAGACTGAAGATTCAGTGCCTACAAGTGACATGGGTTAAGTTATGTGGCGTTCACTCCTTGGAGAACCACACCATATGTTTCTGTACACAGCTTTAATGAAATCACCAGGTTTGAAAATTTTAAGCTGGTTGTAGATGACCCTCAGCTTTGAGTTTTATCATTCCCACGCAGCCTTTCTAAGCAGGTTTCAAGGGAACAAAACACGTTTGTCCCTTTTGAGAAGTGGAAATTATTCATTTTGCAAATAATTTAATATCTATTAAAGTTTAAATTTCCTTTGGTTACTCACTTGCAGAGTAAATCAATGACCATTGCAAAGTAATAAGTACAATGAGGGAAAATACATTTTCCTGTATCACAGTGCAACTGTTGTGGCTTTTGCAGGTGAAGCATAAAAAGATGTGAACAGCTTTATGAGGACGGGTGTCTAAGCAACTGATTAGCTCATCTCTGTTGAAGGAAGACTTCAAGAGAAGTGTAGGAAAGAGGGACAAATTTAGAAAGTGAGTAGTGAAGTTAGCAGTAAAACTAGTAACTTAGTAGGAGTCTGTGATATTAGTATCACTTCTGAAGTCTGTGTACATGTAATGCCCTTTGCAAAGGTGGACATCTACCTACACTCCCCAGCAGAAGTTTATATTCATACCCCCTTGTTATATATTTAATGCTGACAGGTTGTGGCAGCTTATATCAGTGGGATTAAAACTGGCAATCAGACGATAGCAGTTTACTTTTAATATCCTCAGAGCAAAGTTTTCAGATTGCCAGCAATTATCAAAGGGTGTCTTGCCTGGTTTATTAATGCTAATATTCTTAGATGTTTGAATGTGATTTTGCATGTCAAGCCGATCTATCTGGCGTACTGCTGGACATGGGGCTGTGTGGCATTTTTTGTTTGATCTTTGGGATTGCTCAGATAAATTTAATCCTGACATAAGCAATACTCATTCTGACATCAGTAGGATCTGCAGGTAGAGCAGGGACAGCAGGCTCTATCAGAATGTTGGAAAGAAGTTCTATTATTTAAAAATATAATCAGGAGCAGACTATTAACCTTTGGCTTAACCGAGAAGTGGAGGTTTGTCATAATATGACTGAATACGAATGTCCTTGTATTTCTGTATAAAATACCTTTCAGAGTATTTATTCAGAGACACTGAATGGGTCTGACCCAGCTTCTGCAGAAGTCACCTCAAAGCTTAGGTGTCCCAAGGTACCTCTTCATTCAAAATTTGAGCCAAGGCTTGAGGTGAGCCTAAATCTCCAAGGCATTAGAAGAAGATAAGGTCTCCATGTGGAGGTTGAGACCACAGCTTTCTCAGACAGACTTTCTTTTCTGTAAGAATTGGATGGGAGGGATGGAGGGCTCATGGCTCATACCATTTGGTGTTTCATGATGAAAATCAATTGACTTTGTGGCTCTTGATGCCATCTCTGAGTTTGACTCACATTGGCCACTATTCCCAAGGTCTGCAAGAGAGCTATATATAACTACAATATATAATGCTTGCTGTTAAATGCCTCAGCTTTGCAAATGGATGCACTAGACATCTCCTTTCTGTCTCATGTACTACAATTGTTTCAATTGTTTGAAGTCAAGTGCTTAACGCTGCTGAGAAAGAAGCCTCTGTAATGTCTCCCACAGTAGATAAGACCAGTTGTAATGAAAATAAAGGTGATTCTTTATTGAACCCTGGACACAGACAGGACTCTGTAGTTCTCTAGCTGCCTGACTGGAATAGTGCAGTCCTAATGCCACTGTGGAGGGCTCTGAGCACTGGCTTCAAGCTTGTAGTCTTGAAAAAGAGCCCCAAAACACAGAGCTAATGCATGCAGGAAGGGAAAATAGGTACCTTCATGCAGGGAAAATGTTGAAACAGCACGCCAGGTTATACAATCAGCATTTCTTCATTATTTTAGTTGTACTCTAGAATTCAGAAAAGGTTTGGGCTTAAAAAAAAAACCATCCCAGCAGCAACAATGGCTATAATCACACAGTCGAAAGTAAGAATTAGTTTTATGCGGGGCGCTAGAAAAAAACCACCAAAATCTTGAGAACGCTTTCAAAATAACCAGAGAAAAATAAACCATTCCTTATGTCAGTCTTGTTAGAGAGGGATTAAGAAACTGGCAATTATTTTGGCGACCTTAATTGTTGCTCTGCAGGAAAATATGTAATTAGAGCACGTTCGCAGGCCTGCACACCTGCAGCACATCCTACAGTATAATGTCAGCTTTCAGTGCTTGCTGGTGCCAGGTTCTATCACAACCAGGCACAGTGATGCTCTGAGAACATTTCGGACTCGTGTAATGTAGCTTCTGTGTATGAAAGAAGCAGGCATTTACACTGCCATACAATGGAGTGCATTACTGCAACACTGGTTTCATTCTTTCCCGACGCCTACCTTCAGCGCTGCTCTGGTTTACTCAGTTTGAGGTTTTATTGTTACGGTATAATAGTCCTGTACATTTCTGAAATTCCCTTATTATTCAGCTTATTAATACAGTACTGGCTTGATTATCAGGCTGCAGTTGTGAAGGGGAAGATTCAGCGTGCTAGCAAAGTCAGAAGCTGGGTAAATTCCTGGGATAATGAGAACAATTGTTTGACGTGTTGGAGCCCGGCTCTGTGTGTGCACACAGCCGACGATGCCAACGTACATGTGTGCGTGCATGGGGTGCCCAGGCCTAAAAACAGAGTGAGAAACGTTGGAAGTCAGCTTTAATTTTTTGACAGAATGGGGGGGGGGAAATAATCCCTCTTTGCACTGCTCCTCGCCTTTGCCTCTTCTCCGCGTTGCTCCTCTGGAAAACTGGAAAGCGAGTTAAAATAAAGGCGCAGTGGAGGGAATAGCTGTCTTCCAGCTAAATTCAGTAATCTGGCATGCTGATAGTTAACAGACTTCTCCCCCTAAGGGAGATACACTGTATTTTGCTATCTGACATGTTGTCATATATAAAGAAATCAATTGGTAATTAAATGATGCACCTTGTGAAGATGACAAAAGGCATTTGGTTGCGAAAAGAGAACTGGGTTGTGAGGGGTTTGTAATGAAGGCCTAATGACTATTCATAAGAGATTTTCAGTCCGTTGATCCACTTGACTGGAAAGTTCTGCCCTGGAGAGTTAGTGCTGTCAGATTCTCTCACCTCAGAAAGCCGCCGCGATCGACGGTGTGGAGTATGAGCGAGAAATTATCTAGTTGTTGCTTCAGGCCTGTCTTAGGTCACATGCAGAAGGCACACATCTGGCTTCCTGTAGGTGCAACCTCGGGACATAAACTTTGACTAATTTTTAAACTATAAATATGTAAGGCTGACACTGAATAAGTTACCTTTTATTCATGTTTTCATAAATTTTCTAGTGCGTTAAAGCCTTTAGTGGAGCTCCCATTTTGGACTTTTTCAGCTTCAGCTCTTCTTGCAACAATCTCTCTTTCCTCTCCTCTGACAAATGACATTTTAAGAAATTTCTGTGGCGCAGACGCTGCCCACGTTACCTCCCATCTTCTCGCCTACAACTGGCGGGCCAACCAGAATTGTTTTGGTAGGGTCACCTATGGAGAGGGCCTGGTAGAGATGTCAGGAGGCATTAGAGGGTCGCAAGACAGATTTTTGCCCCCAGTGGAGCTTTTTCTTGGTGTGTATTTCTATGGTCACTAGCACTCAGGGTAATCACACCAGACCAATGAGAGTCTCCTCCTCTGAGATATTTCCTGATCTTACCCGTTTACAGGATGTCCCTGGGATGGGGATTGCTTGGAGGTGACACACCAGGAGGTAGATACCCACAGTGTCCTAGTTAATCTGAGAGCTGTACCCTAATTGCTGAGACTACAAGAGATGAGCACCTTTTGCACATCCATCTCCAACACTGCACCCTCTTGAGTGAATAAATCTCTCTCTAGCGAGTGGTATTTTATAATTAAAACTGAAAAGGAACAAATTGATTTCAGGAAGCTATTCCAGAGCGTGTAGACGTTTACCTACGCTGATCAAATCCAGCACAGCTCCTGGGTGAAAGCTCCCAGCTCTGTACATGTTTGCTTTTGAAAAGTGGCCATCCACCTTATCTTATCAGGCAGCTCACCTTATCAAAGGTAAACATATTTACCACCTCATTAAAGGTTCTTTGCACTAGCACTCAAAAGCTGTATTTGTGGACAAAAACCTGTCAAAGTCATTGTTTAAGACGGACAGGAGGACAGTTATGGCCAACTTTGGAGATTTCAGCCTGTCAATAGTGGAGCAACAAAGTAATTCAATACATTATGCATATTTGAGATGGCCTCACTGGTGTTTCCTTCTTGTGTATTGTGGTTACTGAATTTTGCTGATGTGTTTGCCGGAGCTGACAAGGTAGACCAAATGAATGGACAAATGCCAAAAAAACAATTATGTTTATTAATGTACATTGATTGCTTGTTTAGGGTATAAAACAAATTAAAAAATACATTAGTATTTAAACCTTCTTTTTATAGCTGCTCTAATGACTACTCGTAATAGAGTGTCTAGTAAAGGACAATCTACAGTACCTATAACTCCTGACTTTATTGTCATATTATTTGACTTGAGTTTAAAAGCATGGTTCTCTTATCATTTCTTTAAATGACAGCTTATATTTATTTTTTTTTAGATATATAGGCCTTAAGTCAACTCATTAAGGCCAGAATCATCTAATCTCATTTACTTTAAACCAAATACTGACCTCATCTATATGAGAGTCTTCTGGTTTTGTGTCACCCCACCCGCTCTTGGCCCAGGTGGAAAGCACGGTGGGGCCCCAGCAGTGCAGGGAAATATGTTGCTCCAAACCCACCACCTTCCTGCCACACCGCTTTACCCAAGGAAGGAGAACTCCACAGGGAGACAAGACAAGCCCAAGACTTTGCCCGTATTCACTGATTTTGTTCCCCTTTCCACTGTCCTCTCAAGTGTCCAGGAGTTTGCCAGCAGTTTGAGCCCTTTGGAGAAGGAGAGGCATATCCTTAGTCTTCCCCCTCTTCGCCCCAATTCCCATGGATGTACCCGAGACCCACCACACACCCACCATCCGAACGCAGCATTTAATGGGGGGCTGACTGACACACAGGAGAGGACTCTGAGTTTACAGCCCAAGAAGTTGCTAAATAATTTTACAGTATCTCTTTTAAGTTTGGGCAAGAAAGTTATAGTGCTTTAAGTTAAGGGCAATATCACTCAGTACACTCTTAGAAGTCCTGCCAAATAGCAAAGTGAAAGCCATAAAGTAAACATGACTTAGCGACACCTGGACCTTTCAGGTTTTATAGCAATTGTTTATAATGTTGGACTGGCCTCTAAAATATGTCTGCAGAAACGGTGCTGGAGCTTTATTTTACCTAACTTGCTCACTTTTTATGTTCTACCCAGGTTCTACCCTTCATTATTTGCACTTATTTAAGGAGTTCTGCTTTCTTCCCTTGCTCTTTTACTTGGCTTTTTATTCACTAGCCAAGGTGGTGACGTAGATTTAACAGCATGGTTTCCACATTTAATGGGTGTCTTTCAGAATTCCTCAGCATTATCAGCACATGTGGCTCAGAACATGGCTAAACTGGCTCCAAAATATGTTTTTACCATTTTCTGTTTCTCTTCTGAAAAGAAAAGCAGTTAAGATTAAAAAAAAAATAAAAATCCCAAAAAAACCCCAACAACAACCAACCAACCAACCAAACACACACAATCAAAAAAAACTCCCTAATTCTGAATCCACAAAAGTTCCCTTAAAATGTTGAGTTTTTTTCTTGCTGCTCTGTTGGAAACTCTTCTCATACAATGCCCCTATAAACCTACCTCAGTGCCACCAGGCCCTATTGGACCTAATGGGGCTTGACAGTTCTTCAGTTAAAAATTATACATGAGGGTCACTTTCCCTTAAATTATCTATTGTATGCCAGCTGTTCACAACTTCCTCTTTCCTCTTTCTTCTGTGCTTTTCCTTCTTCTGTCAGCTAGGTTCTCCTACCGCTGCCGCTACAAGAAGAAAATCCAATTAAATATAATTCCAGTGGTTGTGATACTGGAACCGAATCTCACTGAATTATTGATATGGGTCAGAACCAACTCAATGTGAGTGTGTGTGTGTCTGCATGTGTATGCAGGGAAGGACTGGGTCTAGACCTGCAGGTACATGGTATGGCCTGATGTGAACCATCAGGTCTTGTTGGTAACCATTTTTCCTTTTCTCTCTCTCTCTCTTTTCTTCTGCTGCCTGCACCATGTGAATCATCAGCTACAATGGTCTTACTTTCTTCCCATTGCCCAAAATGGTTAGCTTCACCACCAAGCTGTCATGACCCTTACTGCAGAGAGCTTTTAAAGGCACCACTTCATCCTAAGCAACACCTTGATGGCATTACTAATTTCAGACAGATTTTTATCGGTTCCAGGGAATGTTGGGAGCATTTGTTTTGCTTGTTTCGTGTCACAACACTTGAGTTATATCATAATTTCTCATTTGCTCTACAACTTTATTCTATTTTTATGCTTCTGAGTGATGCTGCTTTAAGTACCCATGAGTGGTACTTCCGGACCATAAGCACTATCAGAGGCAACCTCAGGCAGATAAAACTCCTTGTCTTTTTGTTGGGGAGGGGAGAAAGGGTCATCATCAAGTGCTGGGGTTTTTTTTCCTATTTTCTTTCCTTCTTGCCTAATAAAACTGAAGCTACCACAGCTTTTTTTTTTTTGTAAAGGGAGGCTACACTTGGGTCATGCTTATTTCAGAATCAAAGCCTTCATCCTCAAATGCTTCTCGTTACTTGCTGAAGGCTGCAGTGGTCATCTTTGGCCTGTAATTAGAAAGCCTGACACTTTTAAAGTATGCTTGTAGAATGAAATAATCCTTAAAGTTTTTTTGGGTGGCTTTTTTTTTTTTTTCCCAGGCCTGATTTGAAAATGAAAAGCAACCAACTTTCCTGGTCTCCTTGATACTTAAATAAACCTGCCACCCTTATTTCCATAGATTAATGAATAGCGGAAAATACATGGCAAAGGTTTATCCTCACACTCCTCCCTGCCTTTATCAGGGGCATTCTTTTTAATTATGAGATAAGTGTGATTTAGTAGTTATTTTTTGCAACCTGGCAGAGCTACCACATCTGTAGGGCTGCTTGATTTTTAGCGTCCACTAGCTTTTCAACGATCCACACTTCCCATACCTCCGGGCAACCAAGGAGCCTCCAGCAACACAACCAGTTGCAGTCGGAACCTGGCGCAGCTGCATATGGATGCTTATCATTAATTTATTTAAAAACCCGGTCACTGATCCACAGGCTGCGGCAGCTGGACAGGATCCCATATTGGTTGCAGTTACACGTTTCTCCCGCTCCATTATGTGATCTTTCAGGGGTTGGGTGCATTAATATGCAACTGTTCTGTTTTCTTTCAGCTGGCTTGTAAACTCTTTAACCAGCCGAACACAGTTTGCAATTGTTGCGGGGCTGAGTGGGTGGATAGGAGCCGGGGCTGCAGCCTTGTCCAGTTGTAGATGGAATAAAATTGACAATGATGCAATGGAGCTGGCATCTGGACAACTCCGTGGGATGAATGGCACTGCTCTCGCAGTCCCTCCGGTGGTTGTACGCCTTGTAATAGCTAGCGTAGGAAGGGTGGTGAAAATTGATATGCACTATTACTACGTGTATAAAACTTAACACTGGGGCCATAGCACAGGTGGGGGGTTCCTGTTTATTGATTTTTATGACTCGGTTAGAACATACGGCTAATGCTTTTATACTCCAGGAGCTCTGGGAGTGCTCACCTCAGGTAATAAAACCTCTCCGTACTTTGCAGTAGTTCACGATTTACATGTGAGTTTACGTTCCACTGTACAAAGCCATCCCTCTGCCCTTCGGAATACTCGGCTGGAAGGGGAAAGAAAGCGACTTAAAGCGTTTATTTCGGATTTTGAAAACTACCCGTTCCTGCGATGGAAAATGGTCCCTTATTCTAATTACTCATATTTCCAAGAAAATTAGTCACACAAACTTATGTTATGTGTTGTCTCAGAGGTTGAAAGCAAATTAGGTTTCCAATAAGACAGTACATCAAACAAAGTAGCATGTTCTTGATGCAGATGACTTTTTTTTTAGAATTATGGTTGGACACTTTTGGCAGACAGATTGTCTTTTACTCTATCAAAATGACAGTTTCTTTTGTAACTGCTACATTCATAATTAGAAGGAGAGAAGCAATCTGCCCAATTTAATATACTAAAAGAAGTTTAGTGTCTTGTGCTAGTAATTTCATTATTTTTAAATATGAATTAATTGTCTTAAAATAATATTGTTAGAAGTATAACTAGTAGGATTATGGAGCTAATTCTCTTCTTTTTTAAACAGAAAAATCAAAGCTCCTATTAATGCACTTCAGGCTAGATTAGGATTTTAGGTTTATATCAGGTGTTCTGTTTGAAGATTCAGGGGAACAGGCTGGAGGCGGGGGAAGCGAATCCTTAATGTGAAATTCCTCTATACAAAACCTGAGCTCTCCCAGGTTTACTGTAAGCCTGCAAAGCTTAACTCGGAGTAATGAATGAGGAGGGCTAGATGGTTTAGCAGCCTGGGAATAGAAGAAAAGGCCTTTCACCTCGGGTTCATGCAGTTTCCTCGGGGAGCTCTGTGCCAAATGGGCTGCCTCTTTATTTTTTGGGTTGTTGTGAGAGGAGTTTCACACAGTCCCTGAGCTTGCTTTGTTCTGGGTGTTGATATAATGGTCATTCTAGCACCCAAAATTGCACAGGTTTGCAAACACAAGGTCTCTAGTCCCCATCGAAACTCACGGGTGTGAGACATGTCAGCAGAAAGGCCTCCAAAAAATCTGATATATACTTCGTTCAGAAACAATATTAACCTTGAAAGTTTAACTTTCTCCCGTGAAATATGATCCTGGCACAGGCTGTACTTTGGTATTGCATTAAAAGAGTGAAAAACTTTTTAAATTTAAAGTCGGATTTTTTTGTTAAAAATTCATGTTCTATTTTCACCTCGAGGTAGGCACTGGCTGAAACCTGAACCCACTCAGCAGCACCCAAAGGATATTCATATCCCAAAGCAACAAGATGAGGGTTTGAGGCAGGTACCTGGTGCAGGAGGCAGCACATCCTCAGGGATAACTGATGTCCAGTTTGGCATATTAATTAGAGGATGAGGCCATCCTGCCTGGCCAGGTAGGAGTCCTGCCAGTGAGGGAACTGGGGAAAGAAGAGTTTATTTCCCCTGGTAGTGGAGAGGTGTTGGAGCACCTGGGACACCCACGCTTTGCTGCAGGGGAGGCTGTGTCTGGGCTGCTGCTATTAATATCACATTAAAAAGAAGGAAAATAGAGAAGGTCAAAAGAAAGGGAAAATACTTCAAGGTTTGAGGTCTGAAGCCTCATTTCACATCCCTTCTTTTACCTCTTAACCACAGGCAATCCCTCTGAAGTTTACACACTTAAACCAACAAAAATAATGCACTTTTAACAGAGCTGTTTTCTCAGTTGGGACATCCCCCCTCTTGCTGCTGTTCCGTTTTGCTCAGTATCAGCCACGTCCTTGCCCTTTGCCATCAGCTCCATAGGAAAACAGCTGCAGAAAGCCTTATCCCAACCAGAATAAAATCATTATGACACAGCAAACCCAAACATGATGTGCGGTTTCAACAGCCTCTTATGCTCAGCTCTGCATTTCCTTTTGGCTGCAAGGATAAGGTTGGGGACCAGCCTAATAAGAACATTTCAGCTGACCATGAGGCACATGCAGATAGGAGAAACTCTGAGCCATTTTAAGCTCAAAGTCTGGTGGGAAGCAGGCTCTGGAGGTGGTGTTACTCCACATACACACACACTGGCAGCCAGTAGTTTCTCACGTGCGCAGCAACAAAAATCTGTGCTGAAAGAGCATCAGTTTCAACACCAACTGGAGCATTTTTAGTGCTGCAGGCGTGAATTTTGCCCTTTTTTGCATTGATCAGGATATATTGAGTGAGGCACCTGGTAGGAAAAAATAAAAAAGGGAAATAGGCCATGGAAAATACAGCACCCTGTGCTCGATGGAGGGGTGGCCGGAGGAGCACGGCTTATTTCTCGCTTCCCTTCTCAGGTGACTTGCGGAGGAGTAGGAAATCGCAGGTGAAGAGCGCCCGGGGAAAATCCCATATGAGGGCACGGATGGGTTTGACCTCCCCTCTTCTTCTTCTTCCTCCTCCTCTTTCTCCTCCCCAAGGCACCTCCCGTTTGGTCCCGCTGCCAGCGCGTGGCTGCGCTGCAGATGTGAGCGCTGGCACCGGGGCCGGTTTGGCCGTAGGAGGGACGTGCGCCGTTATTAATTTGGTGTGTTACCACCGTCCTCTTGAGGAACACGAGAGGCGAAAGGCTCCCGGGCATTTAGGAGTCCCTGTCTCTGCAAAACCCATGGAGAACACCACGGGCATGCAGAAGGCGTCTCTCCAGCCCCAGGACATCGTCCATGCCGTGTTTTGGAGGCTCGCAATGAACAATGGAGGCTTTAAAGCCGGTTACAGAGGACAATCAGATAATTTTTTCCCTAACAGAAAATGCTGGTGGTTTAGATATATGGGTCACTGCTAACTCTCTCTCTCTAATACTTTCTGCTCGATACATACCAAAGGGGAGAGCAGTCCGAGGCATGTCTGTCCTTGGGACAGAGCCAAATGTTCATTTCAGTAATGCTATTTACTGGGAGACATCTTGATTAACAGGGTTTAATACTATGTGAAATCACTACCAGTTATCTAGTTCTAGTAATACCTATGCTGTTGGCCCTTTATTTCTGATTTTTTTTTTTTTTTAAATCATTTCTCCCCATAACCATCAGCTCCCATCGGGCATCCCACCCTTCCCCAGGACATCATGTCATCGCCGATGCACCGGTTGCAGCAAAACCCAACGCGACGGTGACAGACACTGACTCAGAGGGATGTTCTTACCTGTCTTTAAAGCTGACCAATTTTTGCATGCACCTCAAAAGTTTCACATCTACCATCTAACGCGGGAAAGGGTGAATTAGCCCCGGTACTTTTTCGTTTCTCGTCGGCACGGAGCTGCTCGGCTCCGAGTTAGGTGACGCACTCATTTCTGTAAATTCAGAAGCCGGGGCTGGTGGTGCAGTTTTTCACACAGCTTCTTCAGTGACCCCTAACATCTGCCTAACCCTTAAGCGTACACAAACCATTTCTGACTTGGGTTAGAGGGCAGAGGGATATTTTTTGCCGTGCTCTTTTGCAAAGCATGTTTGTTGTAGCTCTAGGCCAATAATTTTTTTTTTCCTAAGCGTTTTTACCTAGATTTGTGTACTCTGAGCATGTCATCTCCCAGCAAACAATGCTGGATTTCCCCTCAACATTGAATGTATCTGAGGTTGGCTCTTTTATCACTCCTTTTCTTCTCAGTGTCCCAGAATTTTGGGGTCTTCCTCCTTTGTCTCAGAAAGGAGCAGTGCTGAAAGCATTTCCACCTGGATGTTTAAATTATTTAAGTTGCAGGAACCAGACCTTTTCCCTCCTGAGTAGTTGTGGGTTTTAAAGGCTAAAATTGCTTCATCATGCCAAAGTGAAAGTATGCATAAATTATTTAGTTAAACCTGAGAAAATACAGACTTTTCTCAGTGATCTTTCAAGGGCTGCCTACTTAAATTTCAGAAGAATGGGCAGGGGTTTCTCTCTCTCTCTCCTCTTTCTTTCTCTTGAAAAATATTTTAAGTACCTATTCAGTCCTTTCTGAGATAAAGCTGTGACCAAAAATTGGAGGGTTGGGTTTTGAGCAAGGTTCAGAATAGAAAGGAAAATGCTGTAGAAATCCTAATTGCCCCTACTTCATCACGAACCTATGAATTCTCTCACCAGCGCAGGTAACAGGGAGTTGTCCCGCTCCCGATGCCGAGCAGAGGTTTGTGTCAACATTTCCACTTTGGCCTCTGTTTATCGGGAGTTTATAGCTCGACTGTAAAAATACAGAGGAGTAATTTGGGGGATTTTTTAAACTAACTTCCAGGGGTTTTTTAATTATTTTTGGGGCAGATGGTACTCTGCAATACAGAGAGGTCTTGTTGTGGGCACTAATGCTACTAGAAAAGTCAGGTCGTGCTCCTCCTGTAGCAGAATCCATCCCTATTTGTTTTAAAGGTGCAATGATGCTGGTATTAAAGTTAATGAAAAATCTCCCTTGGCTACAGGGAAGCAGGAACAGTGTTTAAACCTTCTCCAGGCCAGCAGAAGGACCCACCAGCACGGGACCTGGTTCTGTCAACACGGCAGAGTTTACAGGACTCGTCCCCTGTGTAAAGAAATCTGATCTTTCCCCAGCTGATGTCAATATTTCTGTCACTGACTGTGGGATCTAGATTAGGGTCAGATATAAGGATGTAAAAGAGAGGGGGAAAAACCCAACATATTTCCCCGTGAAGGCAGTTATTTATTTTACAGTGGTTTTTTTCATATAGTCTGTCTCCCAGGTTGTGTGTGGCGGTGGGAAAGGAAGGAGTAAAAAATACTCTTAGAAGAAGAAATACAGCCCGTGCTCCATGGCCGAGGCTAGAGGGAACTCCGCTGCAAATTGTGAGGAGTTATCAGAGGGATAAGATTGCTGCAGGATCCGTTTCTTCATTTTGCAAACAATTAATTTGGCCTTGTCGAAATCGAAATTAAAAATAACCAAAAAAAAAAAATAAATTATCTGAACGAAAGGGCTGCGGTTTGGAGGAGGTGGCTGGTGGGGAGGGCAGCCAGCCCCTTGCCCTTTCCTTGGAGTCAGGGACGCTGCTGGGGGCTGGAGGGTGACAGCAGCCACGGCGGGAGGGTGAAGTGTCAGGGCTCCAACCGGGTCCATCAGCCGGTGATTCATTACGCGAGAGACGCCGACACCGAGCAGTGGCAGTGACTCCACGTTTAGGGGATTGTGGCAAGCCCTGCCATGAATATGTATTTTCAGGATGAATGTATACACCAAAATCCCTTCAGTTTTTAGTCAATGGAGCCCTTTACAATCAATCAGGTAGATGATACCATATGTGCAAAACCAATAGAGATCACAGAAATACATATTTATCCAAGCTGGCCCTTCAAGCTGTTGTGGTAAGTCAGATAAATTTTGCATGTTTTCAAAACTGGAGCAGCGACGGGCAGAAAGCTGGAAAAGATGTTAGGAGCTGGATCCTAATATAAATCCTGATTAACTGCTAGAAACTCTTCCTAGTTTCTCCTACCAACTCCCATCCACTTTAATTAACAGTTTGGGGGGCTTTCTCTCTATTGTGCTTTAAGGGGAAAAGGAGCACACCAGAAAAAGAGAAGAGAAATAACTTTTGTAGCTGTGGTTCAGCAAGAGAGTGGAGACATGAGTGGGGAAATAAATTGTTAAAAATCACAGTGTGAGATGGGGAATCAGTTGTAGCTGCAAATCTCATTGCTTTGGTTTAGTTTCTGCCACAACCTGCACATTAGCATTTTCTCTCTCTGAATTATTGTGAAGATTTGTATTATATGTAATTACAATACAAAGAGGCTCTGCCAGATAAAGCTATTTGCTGAAGTACTGTTTTCAAAAAACACGGAGTCCTTTCACACTTTAGGTTACACCTTTTCATTACCTGCTAATAAAAGTACAGTGGATAGATTTGCCTAAACATGTCTTGCTAAGAACATTAACCCCATGGGTAACTCTGGCCTTTTGAGATACAAGCTTTCAATTTTAATGACGTCTCCTTAAAAGAGAAAAATAAAAGTAGTTAAGTAAAGATACTGAACTATTAGTGCCCCTTTTTGCCAATGTTTTAAGTGTCCTCATACTGTAGATAACAGAGTTAAGTATAGAAAATGCATTGTGGCCAGGCTCCCAGATTCACTACTGCCATGTGAATTATAAATCTTACAAACAGGGGTGATACATCATTTTTTATTAAACTTATAACATGACTGCTGCACAAATAGTGTTTACATAGAAGGGTATACATTTAATTTACTCTCAGGGAACATTTCTAAAGAATATAAATTGCATTTTGAAAGCTTCCTTCTCCATAAAGTTCATCAATTTTTTTCACCCTCTTTTTTTTTTTTTTGCATTTTAATTGGAGCATCCAAACCGCACATCCTTACTCAAAGTATCAAAGACCAAATATCTGTTGTAAGGTTATAAAATCAACTCTAATTTTCTCCCTATGAAGTAGCAGATAATCAGCCTGTAAATTTTACCTACATTACTGTGGGGATGCGGAGCTATAAATTCCAACCAGTATGCAGGTTGGTGAAAATTGAGGTCTAGGCAGCAATGCATGTCCATAAACTTTTCTCAGGTTATTGGAATAGAACAAATCAAAAGCTGTTCCTGGTTGTATGATATTCTCTTTTGATAGACCGGGCTGCTTGTTGTTAGCAATCCAAGTGCAGAGGTTAGTCAGAGCAGAATGTAATTTCTAGCAATCTGACAGACCTGCGGATTGAAGCGGCAGGTTTTCCCTTCCGATTTCAGGGAATTGCTTCTTACTGTGACAAATGATTAGCTGTTATCTCGGACTGAATTTGATTTCTACAAGCAGCTGAGTCAGGTAACTTTGCGGTATTTGAGGGGGTTTTACAGGAAATGAAATCAGCTCCCCAGTCACATGCAGACCAAATGAAATCTTCCCGTTGGGGTAAAAATTGTGCTTTTTGGTTAACTACAGGCAAGTTTACCAAATACACATCTGTATATTGATGATTTGATGGATTTCATTG